>NW_028321879.1:1178521-1489695 GCF_036245765.1 Copidosoma floridanum
CTGAAGATATACTCAGATCAAAAGAAGTCGTTCTTATTTGAGTTCTTTCCAGGACCTTGAACTTCAAGTAATTCGCAAGATATGCCAGCTGTTCCGTTCTAATCACATTTACTAAAAAGCGGAGGGTAAGATATTTAATCCTTACATCGAATTCCAACAGCTTGAAACGCCGGTAAAGAGGTGTGATGTGGTCAGACTTTTTGATACCCACCACAAACTGCAAAGCTGCATTCATACACCTGATGAGCTTAGTTTTGAATTTGCCAGACAAACGAAGTTGTAGAGCAGGGCAGTACTTAAGAAGAGGGAATACTAACGACTTAACAAGCATGAGCTTGGTGTTCACTGGAAAGAAGTAGGCGTATCTTCGTAGTCTTGCTAGTGCACCAAAACATTTATTAGCCACTTTGATGGTATGAGGCCGGAACACAAGGTTAGCATCAAAAGTCACTCCCAGAAGTCTAATAGTATGACTAGGCATAATGACAGAGCTTTTAATTTTGATATCTCGAACGACTTAGTTGGAGAGCTTAACTTGTATTTCTCGTGTACCGAACCAGATTGCATGCGATTAGGCAGGATTCATATACAGCCCATTGGAGTCAGACCAGACACAGATATTATTTAGAATATAATTAGCTTTATCTATAATCTCGTGGGCTTGAGATAATGGGCCATGCACCTAGAAGCAAAAGTCATCAGCATATAAGTGATACGAACAATCACAGATATCTGGGAGATTATTTATGAAAAGTGAAAAGAGTAACGGCCCTAAGATAGAACCTTGCGGGACTTTACATACTTTCACTGAAGGTTCTGATGCACGTCCCTCAGAGTCAACTACGATCTGAGATCGATCAGTTAGGGAGGATCTTATCCATAGACAAGCCGAATCAGACAGACCAAAAGATACCAGCTTTGCTTGAAGAGAGAGAGAGAGAGAAAGAGAGATTTGATTTGATTTTAAAGCTATATATTTATGCCAAGGGCATTACACCCGAATGGCAATTTTTAAAGTACAAAGATTTTATAATATTGATGTTTTCTACAGTATTAAACAAAGGTTACAGAATTTTTACAAATTTTAATTTAATTTGAACGGCAACAATTTAACATAGCAATCTATACATATATATATATATATATATATATATATATTCGTAAATTTACATAAGATTGCACTTAATTTTAGTTTTATTTACAGTATGCCCTAGATTTAAGAAAGACAAGTAATAATTAATAATAACAAAATATTTTCAGTCTTGCCATAAACACTTAATACAGCTTACAATCATAAACATAAGCGTGCTTAGTAGTCAGTCCCCCTGTCGTTCTAAATAGAAACGGTAAAGAGTCGTCTTAAAGATATTCAGCGAATAAACCTACCTACTACTTAGTGGGATAGTATCCCACAACCGCATAAGTCTCTGCGAAAAGGCTAATGCGTATGACGATAGCGATGCAGTGGGAATCATAAATGTCGGCCGATCACGACACGCGAAACGGCGAAGCCGATCCGCAAATCGGGGGAGTAAGTCAAACAAGAACGAAGGCTCACCCAAGGCCAAGAGTTTATAGGCAAACACAGCAAGAAAATACTCCCTTCTAAAGCTTGGCCGTAAACAACCCAACCTTTTATAGTACTGAGAGAGTGATGCATCCCTCCTCAACCGAAGGATGTACCTAACAACAGTATTAGACAGACGATCGAGCTTGGTGGCCAGGTACCCTGAAAGACCCATGTAGACTAAGCAGGCATAATTGAAGTGGGGAACAACAAGACTTACAGCAAGAGCAGCTCTAAGTCGAGATGACAGGGTGCCACCCCGATACCGGAGACGATACAATACACCATGCACCCTTGAGCATATTGTTGCGACGTGGGCATTCCATAAAAGGTCACTCGACAACGTCACCCCTAAGTCCTTAACCAAACTAACAAGTAAGATCACCTTCCCATCAGCCAGCAAAGGAGGTATGGCATCAACGTCAATTCGAATTAAATTCTAACAAGTGGTCAGAAGCATAGCACGCAACTTTTCAAAATGGAGCTGAAGACCAAACTCAGACGCCCAGGCTACAACCCTCCCGATATCCTCGTTGAACCTGCCCACAGCTCCAGCAATCTCCAAAGGCTTGCACTGCATATACACCTGCAAATCATCCGTAAAAAGTATTCCCGTACTCTGAGACAGTACTTCCAAAATAAAATCCATCACAATTAAAAACAAAATTGGTCCCAGAGAAGAGCCCTGAGGCACACCCGACGTACAGGGCAGAAAACCAGTCTGCACCCGATCCAGCCCAACGATGGCCTGCGATCGGTCAGACAAGTACAAGTGAAACCACCTAATAGCGACCGGAAAGAAGTTCATCCTGCTCATGGCCTTTATCAGGACCACATGGCTTATGGAATCGAATGCACGCCTGAAATCAAACAGCACCAAAATCGTGACCTTTTCGGCCTCCATCCCAACGCGAACACACTCCGTCAACTTAAGTAGAGCTGACTGCGTGCTATGGCCCCTCCGGAAACGCGATTGCATGGGCGAAAGGAGTCTCCGACCCTCCAAGTAAGCCACCACCTGTCGCGACACAAGAACGTCCAGAACCTTCGCAAAATGCGCCATATTCGCGACAGGACGCACATCAGAAGGGCCAATGGGTTGCGCAATCTTAGAGAGCGGCACGATCACAGACCGACGCCAAGGTGCAGGATACCTGCAAAACTTAAACGAGCGATTTATAAGGCCGGTGAGGAATGGCACAATTGCGGCAAGAGAGCCACGAAAATATGAGAGGGACAGCCCATCCAAGCTCTTACCCCGTGAACAAACCATGCAATGTGCCATCACATGAGACACGCCCACAAACGACACCGAAGCCAATGAAAAGCCATCAGGCCGGGCACCAGCATCACCCAACATACTCTCCAGCTCCCACACGGTGCACGGCAAGTGAGTACAAGACATCGCCGAGAAGTGCCGGGACAGCGCCATGGGTGAAATAAAATTTAATGGTGATCGCTGCGAGTCTCCAACTATTCTAAATCTACGGAGAATACTCCATCGCTGGGATGGCTCCCGTGCATCCTCCAAGGGACGACGCAGATACTTCTCTCGCACCACTCTTATGTCTCGCTTCAGGGCTGACCTCAGACTCTGATACCGCAGCAGACAGCCAGGATCACCGGTGTGGCGAGCAATCCTATACACACGATCACGCGTCCTACAACGCTCACGCAGTACCGCATTAAAGCAGGGCGCTGCGCCGGCCTACGACGCTGCCTCCTCTCCACCAGCGGCGCATGGATATCCAGAGACGACCTCAATACCTCCTGGAAGTGCTCAAGTAATGTATGCACGTCCACACCATCATCTACATCGACCCTAGGAAACCTCGACGATACCACAGCCAAGAAATCCTTAGCCGAGAAGTGTCGAAACTCACAAATCCGTGGCAAAACTCTTACTAATGGCTCACTCAAATCGTAATCTATATACAAATAATCGTGACCGTCGATGTATGGAGTATCAGACGACACCACAGACCACACCACTTCGATTGAATTTGTTACTATCACATCGATCTAAGTATCGGCTGACGGACAATGGTGCGTTGCTCCTGTAGGCGCAAGGTATATCTAATTCTTCAGAATCAACTGCCACAGGTGGCGCGCGTAGTAATCGTCTCCCAGTATATCGAAGTTCAAGTCACCCGCTATTACAATATCTGAGAAGCGTCCCGAGCTTGCCTGAATTGTGCCAAAGAAATCAGTGAGAACATCACCCTTCGGACACCTATACACAGACGCAAAGAGCATACGTCACCCTTTTCCAGGCCGTAAATCCAATAACATGTACTCGGTTTTATTCGGACGCGTTATTTGCGGTGTCGCTATAATATGAAAGGACAAATCATGTCGTATATAACAAGCAACACCTCTACCCTGCATAAACTCACGCTTTCCATTGTTAGTTCTGAGGCTCCTGTCATTCCACACAAGAGTGTAACCAGGCAACTCGAAAAGCGATGAACAGTGGTGCGGTATTAGCCAAGATTCTGAGATCGACAGTACGTCTTTATTATTCTGCTCAAGAAGAAGGCGCACTTCGGGAAGATGCTCACGCAAAGAACTGGCATTTAGTTGAGCGATACGAATAAAACTCCGGACCCCTACACCATCCTGACAAACATTAGATCTTGACCGTCATTTGAGAGTTCTTAAATCATCTTCCGAGGCAACACAGTGGCGCTTCGATCGATCATCTCGCTTAACATAAACTTATCTTCCTTTAGCCTTAACGTACTTGTAATTAAGGTTTTTTTCTGTGGCTTTAGTTTTTAATGATAACGAGTAAGTAGCGAAAGACAACATTGGATAAAGCTATATTACATTGTTGCCAGTGAATTCCGGATAGAGGTCTGTAAACTTTAAGTCACCAAACGCTTTCTTCTTTCGCAGAATGAAGTCACGTGCCGAAGATGACTTAAGCCAAATAGCAAATGAGGCAAACCCACCCTCGCCGCCAAGCCCCAACCCCTCCGCACGCTTACTAACCAATGGCCGAACCTCAATAATATCGGACATAAAGGCCTGCCAACTCAAAACCATCATTGTTCTGTTTGCAACCTCAGATAGGTCATACCCCCTATTAAGAGGCAAACCCGTTACTCTCAACTCATCGGCAGAATTGTCAGAGTATTCCCTCACACTATCAGGGCAATCAAGTCTAGTTCTCAATGCAGCATTTGACGCTTCCAACTCATCAATACGGCGTTCATGGTCGTCTAAACGACGCTCAACACACTTGATGGACTCTTGAACTTATCGACTAGAGCTTTTGATTTTCTTAAAAAGGACAGCAAACTGTTCTGAGGGTGAGAAAGATTCCCAACCAACGGGCAGGTCATTACCAGATGCACTCGTGGCAACACCTTTATTCTCCCCCTCAAGAATATTATCCAGATTCAAATCGATATCAGAGTCAAAGTTTGACATATCTGAATGATGAACGGACGGTACAACCACTTCCCTGGCAACGTTAAATTGGCAAGAGCGTTGGTCAACCTGAGGCTGAGACAAGGCACGAGAGGACACAGGTCTGGCACGACGCACGGACTCCGATAGCGCACGGGCACAACAATTGTCGGTTCCCGTGTTTAGAGGTATTCTAACAAAACACGATTTATGATAAGATTGATTACACGAATCACAAGTCCTACCACTACTCGAAACCTTGCGCGAACATCCGGAACACAAGACAACCCCACAAGGCATTTATTCACAGAGTTGTCAAACTTAACAAAAACAATCTAATCGCATTAAAGCGTTACGCTAGTAAGGTGCTAAAAATGTACACAAATTAAACAGATGGATAAATACACCAACGATAATATAAAATATACTACATAAAAATACCCACTTACGCTAGCACACTAAGTTTACTAATAGTTCTGAAGATCGTGTTCAAATAATTTTAAATTTCAGAGGACAGACTAATAGTACAGAGCTGGCATACCAAGCACGCAATCACTATATAATGGTAAAACAATAGAACAAATTAATAATAAGACAGTCGGATACCGTACAAAATATAAAGTAGCCAGCACAACTTAATAAACTAGCCTTAGAAATCTTATTGGATGTGCTCATTTATTACAGATGCTCTCTCAGCCAATCTCTATATCGTTCGAGGCCGCTAATAGAGTCTAACTGTTCAATCCCTTATTACTATTACCTGTCGTCAATTTGCAGCACATGTAATAATGGGTTACCATTTGAGCAGCTATCAGCAACAGTGACCCAGAATTAGCCAGCAGATGTCACCACTGAGCGAGCCGAGACAACCTCCCGACCCTAACACTTCCGGGCCTCGAAGATGATGCACTAACAGCTGGACACGGCACCAACTCAAGTTGCACTGACAGACAGTCCCAGGCCTCAACCGCAATACCTTGGACGTTACTCAGCCTCCGAAACAACACTACAATGTAGGGATGCAAGCGACGCCTCACCCAGCGGAGCTGCAGAAGTCAGTCAGGAAAATGAGTGAGAAGAAAGAGAGCGAGAGAGAGAGAGAAAGAGAGAGATAGAAAGAGGGGGAGAAAGAGAGAGAGAGAAAAGGGAAGAGAGAGATAGAAAGAGGGGGAGAAAGAGAGAGAGAGAGAGAAAAGGGAAGAGAGAGATAGTAGAGTAGAGTATAGAAGTGTAGAGTGGTTTTTTTTGGCTTAGGAATAAGGGTCCATCATAGCCTTAGCATGAAGTAAATGAGATAATGTTTTGAAGGATACACAGGTCCAGTTATACGGAATAAGCAGGATATAGTGATAATAATGAGCAACTAAATTAAGATATAATTAACACAAATAAAAAATAAAATAATAAATATAGTAAGCTAAATCACTAATATTTTAAGATAAGATCTTTTTCCTTCATGGCTCGTAAAAGTCAACTTTTCGACTAGGTGAGTAGTGAATTGATCAACAGGCTAGTAGCAAGAGAGTTCTACTTTCTAGCAGTGGCAATAGCTAATTAATGTTTGTAGACATTTATTTTCGTGTTAGCCAGTTGCAGCTATAGAGTATTGTCTTTTATTACAAATTTATGTAAGCATCCATGGTAAATAAACATGCTATTATCATGTTTTGATAATTGATTTCGTACCAATGGAGACATATTCTTAATTTACACTTTTGCTACACTGTTTTTGTGTTACACTGTTTTGCTCTCTTCTGCAGAAAGTACACAATTACTTAAATATTGGTTTGCCTTTTTATTTTCACCACTTGTTTTGGTTGCATGGAAAGTTATTGGTCCTCGAAGGAGTATATACTATCAAAATTTTTATATTTACAAGCACGTCAAGGATATTTACTAATATAGTTTAGTGCAGATAAGATAGCCTGCTTTAAACACTACTAGTCCTGATTTTGCACCTTAACACACTTTTTTTTCTTGATAAATTTCAGCATGTTAATACAATTTATTGGTTTGTACTTATACATGACGATACAATTACACATAGCACGAAGAAACTAAACAGAAGTTCGTTCCTTGAAGTCCTCCACATCTCTGGTTACAAGTTAATGCATGTTACAATCAAACCACTTTTTAAAACCTGTTGTATGATAAAACGCAGGCGTTTTAATGTAAAAATTCCTAATCTTAACATCTTTTTTCACTTTCCATTATAGAATATTTCGCTGTAAGTACAATAAAACTCAAAAAAAAAATTTTTTTTTGAGTGAGCACTTAGATAATATGTAAAAGTATCCCATTATTATAAAGTCATGGGTTCTGCATGCATACAATACTCTAACTGAAGTAAGCAAAAGCGTGTTAAAGTGTTTGTCTGTTGTGTAAAGGTTTGATTTTTTTAGTATAAACAGATATACAGGTACGCTGTATGAACAGATATTCTGTATGAACTAAATCTCATTTACAATACTTAAAATTTACTTCTTCAAATGTCACACTGGTCGCTGGCTATGAATATTTTATATCTATACTATACACCCATAGTGCTCGCACACTATATATATATACGTACAATGCAGGCAACCCACGTCACCATGAAAATGACTTGCGAACATACTTATATGCATAAGTGTACTCATTGTGCAGCGGCTTCAGCTCTCGGCTTCAACTTGCCCCTTAAGCTAGCCTCCTCTACTTACTTATTTTCATGTCCTTTCTCATTTACTCTTATATGAGTAGCGTAAAAAATTAGTGAAGTAGAGGGTCTTACTTTACTGTCATCTTTTCCTTTTAAAGCACAACCACCAGACCTGATATGAAAGGCATAGCTTCAAACATTTGTACAAAGTACTACTAAGTATACCAACAGAGTTACTAAGAACTTGTTTACACAATTATTACTTTAAACTTTTCTCTTTATATTTTGATAATATGAGCAGGAAATCCTTTGAACCATAGAATAAGATACAGCTTATCCAATAGCATGAAAAAGGCAAGTAGCAGGAGATACATTTATTCAACCAGCACGAAGGGGGCAAGAACTAGTATTGACTTCAGCCCAGTCGGCTGGAATTAGCATAGTTTATCAACTTTTTATCTGTTTTAGTTTCAACTTATTTTTCAAGTAGGCAAGAGTATTAGAATAATACTATTATTTGTATTATCAATTTGATGCTTAATTTTTTATCAGGTGATTTTATTGTGAAGTTAAAAAAGTGCATGCTTAAAAAGTTTTAAGCAAAAAAGTGGTGATTCTTTTTTTTGCGTCAATCAATTCTTTTATCATAAAGATAGAATCAAAAAAATAGTACATTATTCTTCCTTTCTTTTCATTGCAGGTTAAGACAAAAACTTTATAATGTAATCACCCTTGAGGGATTCTATGAGGCCAAAATTATTTGCAGTATGATTCTGTAAAACATTTATCTTTTGAAAAAAGACGTTACCTCAAACTTTCCGAAGTACAAGCGGAAAACTGCGATTCTTATGCTATTTAGACAGGAAAACGATGACCTTGTACAAGGCAGTTTAAGACATTTGGAAAGAAATCACTTGGAAAATAGATATTGAGCCCACAATTTTATCTAGCAGTGCAAGAAGTTTTGCTCTAGACTTAAAGCAGACTTAGGTGGTTCGTGATCCCCTCCTTCGCTTACTTTTAATAAAAGTCTGAGAAGGAGCTGAAAGGTGACTAAGAAAGTAGAGGAGGGCGTATAAGGAGCTCCTCCTTAATCACTTATGAATAAAAAAACGTATGTGTGTATATGTGTGTACTGGTGGGGCTAAATCCCCTGTGCAGTACCCCCGTCAATCCCCTGCTACTCTAACTTGAACGCAAAGACTTTCCTTTTAAAATATAAAACAGAAACATATGTAACATTGGCATTTAAAATTTTAAAAACAAGAGATTTTTAAATTCATGACTAAAAAAAAATGTGTAACTGTAGTAAATTTTTTATTTTATCTCAGCAACTCGACCACGCTGCACCATACCACTAAAGGGCATTTGTAAGGAAAAAAATTTTTGAATTTTAATTTTTAGTCTACATCTAAGTCTCCAAAAAAAACGATATCCTTAAGAGTCAAACCAGCAATGTATAATGTATGTATAACAGTTTTAACTAAACAACTATTTTAACTACCAAATATTTTAGAACGTACATCATTTAATATCCATTCTTTATTATGAAAACAAATCTAAATTGTAAGTTGTAGTTTTAATATTTTGATTATCTATAAAAATAACAATTTAGAAGTTATGTAACAATAAAATTTTCATAACTGTTTTTTTTAAAAACTATGAATTTGACGAACATTATCTCTAAAAAAAATTATTTATTTGTGACGTATGTTTTCATATTACATATATCGCTTAGATTTCTGCAAATTCTTTCTTAGACTATTATTTAAATCATCAAAGCTTTATTCTTAATGATCAAATTGTTTTTTCGTAACTTATGTTACTGTTTTTTAATTTGAAAAACACTCTATAATGTTTCCGTCTAACGGAAGTCTAAAAGCTCTATGACTTGTCATGTCTTTTGGAAGAAATACTGATGCCATACTCGTCTTAGCCATTGAAAAAATTTTTACCCTAAGAAATGGACTAATATCATTATGTTTGGTATTAATAAATTTTTTAGGAATTTTCAGAATCATCTGTTAAAGTTTCTCGCAACTGTGTAATGCAATTTTTTAGAATCATTTTTTCAATTTATATTCAATAAGTCAAACAGTTCTTTACTATCAGAAATTTAACAGTATTAAAACAGTATCTCTTATTCGTTTTAGCATAGGTAAATAAGGACCTTATAGAATTTATTTTCTAATTCTTAAGTTTAGTTTGTATGTTAGAGAGTGCAATCATCTCTTTTATCAACAAACTCATCTGTAGTGTTTTTTTGTATGCACAAAGTACTGTATTATCTTGAATATTTTCCGGAATCCTAAGCCACGCAAAAAATTGTCCTATTTAATTAAGAAACCTTAAAGTAATTAATTCTTCTGTTAAAAAATCCCAATCAACTAAACTCTCTGCACTAAGTACATATTTTGTTTAATCTTTCTATTTCATTTTTTTTATGAACATTTTCTTTTTTTTTTCTCAAATGTTTTTAATGCGATTAAAAAATGTAATACTTTAGAATGATCACATCCTTTTTTGATTCAGCAAAATAATTATGCTTATTTAATTCCTACTAATATTGATAAAACATCTGCTAGAACTTTTGGCAAATGATTTAATACCACGTGTTTAATGACAATTTATATCATTTAACTTTGCCTTTAGTTGAAAAACGAAGATTATAGACTACAGTGTTACGCTCCTTCACAGGCTGTGGGACAGCAAATAGTCAAACTATTTGTTTGTTTGAAAGGAAAAAGAGGGAGAAAGTTGTATAGAAAACCCGTGTTAACTTACCATTCTTTCCCCTAGCAACTCGAACACTGGCACTCAATTTTTGAAATGCAGTGTATGCAATTTAGTCGTAAAAAAAACATTGCGTACTCTACGTAAGAGACCATATGTATAGTTAAATTAAACGTTTACTTATCTGTGACCAAAAATTAATTAAAACGATTAATTTGCGGCTTCATTTACATGTACATAACCCAGAAGACAAGGAAATTTGTTAATATTACGGAAGAAAATTTAAACAAAAAAATGCATTGAAAAAAATTACAGCAAAGTTAATAAAAAAGTAAACCAAGAATTTTAAGAGCATGTGAATAAATTATAAGCAATTTTAGCCATTTTTAATTTATGATTTCCTTACTTTTTTGAGAATACAGGTTGAACTATTTTCAACGGAAGATTGAATGAATGCCCATGTGTACCCATCAATATATTAAAATTATTGTGTCAATTATAAATAAAGTAATTAAAAAATGAAACTCATAAATAATAATGTATATTGTGAAAGTAACTTAGGTACTATAATAACTTTTTTTTTTTATGTTAAATAATTATGTTCCATTTTCTATTATAAACTGTTTTTCATTGTTTACCCTAGATCAGCTGAAGCTGATTTTTTGTCTCAATTATACTTAACTCATGCGAAAGGTACTCAATGTCCTTTTTTTTATTATTATTATTACTTACGTCATTCATATTTTGGAGATAAAAAAGAATTTTTTTTATTAAAAACCATTCGCTTCCTATCTCAAAGCCTATGAGAAAAATTATAATGCTTAGGAGGTCAGCTGTATGTAAAGCTCAAAGCAGTAGGTTTATTCAAAAAGAATTCTTATACCTACCATGAAAGAAGTATTAGAGTCTCAAAAAGTTGTTATAATAGGAAATACATGAAAAAAGATTCTTCAAACTAATCTTCTTCTGAGTAAGAACTGTCTCATATTGCACGAATGAATTTTTTGTATAAATACATTCGTCAATTTCTAAAGTAGCATTAAATAACAAAAAATGGTGAAAGTTGGTGCGCAAAACGCACAGGGGTAAAGCCCTACTAGTATATGTATCATACTTATATCATATTTTCATATATATTTATGAATGGTGAACAGTGGCTGAGGAACGCTACAACAAATATTTAATTCGATAGAAATAATATGACAATTTAAACTGTTACATGTATATTTGGCTCTCGTAACTGAATTCTAACGCATGCGCAATAGCAAGAAGACGAGACGCCGTGACGCTGCACTTCAGCATCTAATACCTATAGTTTACTCTCTTTCGCGTGGTCAGTCAGTTTATTGACACGCACTCCCTACTTTTCGTATTTTCCCTTTAATTTGATCTTGCTTTATTTCAGTTCAGCTAAAGATTGTATCCTTGATTGTAAAGACTAAAGATAGCATACACTGAAGATAGTAAGAATAAACGTGTCCATGTTTTATAATAAAAACGACAGTGTTGTACATTTTATTGCCCGATCACATACCCACACATCCATACTGCTAACACAAACAATTGAAAATAACACGTTTCTATTACATCTGTTGACTTTAGCAGCACTTTGCTTATCTTTTTAGATTATATGCCCAATGTACTAAATTTTAAGCAGGCTTACGATGAGGTGACAGGAAGTAGTCATTATAGTGATTTCAAAAATCTAATACATTTTTTTCAGCTTTGTAGAGAGATGTGTAAAGTTAGTTTTGTTCTTGTTAGCTACTGGTCAAGATACTTCAATGATCATTAATACTTTTAAGTGTTATTTTAGCTATGCATAAGGACTAGCTCGAAATTCAGTTGATGATCACAAATTGTGAGACCTTTAATCTGACAGTAGTTACTTGATTTTCTCCCTGTCAAATTTGCCACTTGACTTCTGCCTTTAGTTCATTAGATATCATACAATTCTTATATAGGGCATTGCATCAGAGACAAGCCATCTTAAGCTTTAAAATACCTATATAACTGACCCGTGTACATTAAGCCACAGTAAAAAAGGCCTCACTATTGGGCAACGAGAGATCAAAGTGTCGATGAACACTATTATGAGTTGTAGTATAAAGATCTAAAATTTTCAACAGAGTCCTGTTTAAAGTTACAGCAGTAATTGTTGATATCCATTTAGAAAAGACGATCGATAGATAATTAAGTTGAGTAGAAATGCAATTTTTCTCACAACTCACAATGTTTATATTATGCCCAGTACTGCATGCTTGTTTAGTTGGTACATTACAACTGTACATAGATAGTGATAGTATGTAAAATAATGGTGCAAGAAAAAAGCTAGTGATGTCAATTTTAGGACCGAGGTTTAGTTGGTAGTATAGTGTATCATCCGAGTCACAAAAGCCGAAAGCTTTAGCGAGGAGCTGTTGAACATTATGCATGATAAAGGAGTTAAATGGATAACAGAATCGTAAATGCAGTGCCCAGTGATTTTTACAGTGATGACCGGACTAATTTAGGATGGATTTGCATCGAGCCATCAAAAGCAATAGAGGCACTTGATCTCCTTGAAACTGAGCAACGCACTATGTAAAGCAGCGTGTGATGGACTTGCAATTTTTCTGATTCATCCCAGAGTGAAAAAAAATTCTATCATTCGAACTAAGTACACCTATGCTAATTAAGTGGTTTTGATCCTAGTAGTGTAACAACTAGAACTTTAAAAACAGTGGCATACAGTACTGCTTAAGCTGGGCTCGTCTACTTAAATCACACTGCCACAACATACAGTTAGCAGGATCGCTAAAAGTAGAGGAGATGCGTGAGACTCCTTCAACAGTTAACTAAATCACTAAATTATGTAAGTTAAAATGAACACTTATAAAGTGTTTTTCTTACCAGCTTGATAGTTCTTTAAACATGAAACATATTTTTACAGAGAACATTTTTCGTTGAATTGTATCTTAACCTGAAAAAAAACCAAGTTTTAGAGATGCACCAGAAACATTTTTTATTTTATGTACCTATATAATTGATTAAAATAAATCAGTCCTGTTACATAAATAAAGTAAAACACTATGCATCGTGTCCACTTCAAAATAAGTTTTGCTTTTAGAACCCTATTAAAAGTGTAGCAGCCTGTATACCATTGTGGTTTTATTTTGGCAGATGAGTCAAGTAAAAACAGAATTGCCCCAAGCTGGTCTTACAGTAAGCAACTACCAGTGGCAAAAACACTGTATTGTCATAGGTGCTTTTACTCAGAGCAGAAGAGTTTTTTCTAGTGTACGGAGTTATAAGCAGGAAAAGTTCACTATTAACAAAAAAACTACAACTGATAAGATCTTATAGTAGCAGCAGTCAAGAGGGTAGTTTTTTTTTTTTTTTTTTTTTTTTTTTTCTTTTTTTTTTGTGGAGGGAGGGAAAATGCATTAAGGCACACCGCAAGGACAGAGGTAGTGTGTGACTCGGTGGATTTTTTTTTATTAGACCACCCTTAACCCTCTAAACCCCCCTCTATGCCGCGTGGCTTTTGATCCACCCTGGAACCACGTTAGCATTACTTCAGGGTGGAGCCACCAGGAAGACCATCGCGTCTCACAGCATTAACGAGCTAACTCGCCACCATTTGCTAGAGGTGCTGATGCTCTCGAGTCCTGAAAAGGGCTAGGGGTCACTGATGACCAGCACCTTGTCTGGCGCTTCATAGTAGGCCACCTACTCAGCCAGCACCACTATAAGCTTAATGCTTTCCCTTGCTGATAGGTAAAAAGTACCCAGCGCAGCGTGGGTCCACATAAGCCTGTCTCTCAACTCAAGGTCCTTTTGCCTTATTTTAGTCCTGCTTGGGCCTTATCCCTGGCCTCTTTCAGGGCTCTTCTAAAAAAAGGGCAGCTCTTGCTGCTTGCTTCGTGCTTGTTGTCCGTTGTTGGGCAAAGGAAGTGCCGTGCTGGACCTGGACACTCTTTCTTCCGGTGGTTTGAGCTTCCATACCGGAAGCAAAGCTTGGATCTGCTTTCTTTTCTACAATTGCCTGAGACGTGTCCATATCCCAGTTATTTGTCACATCTTGTTACTTCAATTCTTCTTCGAATTTGGTAGCTTACAAAGCCAACTCGTAACCTGCCTTCCTTTTCTACTTGTCTGGCAGATGCTTCGTCCACCTTTATTAAAGACAGCCTCTTTCCTCTGGCATTTGGCTTTAAGAGAGTTTTTTCTAGCTCCTGGCTTTCATGTCCAAAAGTCCTGGCAAAAGCCTTTTTGACCTTATCTTCCTCATCTTTCTCTACAATGGCATCCAGGTCTCAGACCTCTAATGTCACTTTTCTGTTGCTAATTTTGACAGTACCCTGTCCGGCTACCAACTTTTCAATTTGCTGTGAGAATGCAGAAGCATTCTCCACACCTTTGGCCTTAATAAGTATGTCTCCGTTTCTTGTAGTGACAACACTTTGGACTGCAACATTAGCCTTATCGGGGTCAAAGTTCGCCTTCATCGTCCTTAGCACCTTTGGAAAGGTCTGCCCTTCAGACATTTTTACTACTACTGTTGTTGTCGCATTTACTTTTTTCTTCTGGATTGTTTTAACATTTAGAAGAATCTCTGATTGTTTGTCACTGCCAATTTTTTTTTGTTTTTAAAGACATGGTTTGCTGGAGTTTCTCAGGGCTGTCCTATGGGCTCCTGTTTCTTTGACTTCGTTCTATTTTCTTTAAAGCAGTGTTCAGGGTTTGTTTCTGTACATGCCGTCGGAAATTATCTCGTCTTTTCTCTCTCAACTGCAGAGATTCAAATGACGACTTCCAAGCGTTGGTATACAAAGCTTCTTCAGTAAGACAGCCTTTTCTCAGCACCTCTGCCTCTTGAAGATGCTTAAGCGCCGCTTTAAGCCCATTCTTAACGTCTGGTGGCTAAATACCGACACGTTGCTAACCTCAGTGTTGTAAGTGCCTATACTCGACAGGCTTCCTCTTCGTCCTTTGTCTGTAAAAAAAGGCCATGGAACATTTAGCAGTCCCTGTTGGCTATGAGACACGTCTTTGTGCCCCCCCCCCCAGAATCCGAGGGGCCTGCGTCAGTCACCCAGGCTTTCACCAGATCGGAACTGCCGGCGGGTTCCCTCAGAGAGGTTACCGCCTAGAGTACAGGTTTTGCATCGACGTTTTTCATATTGGCATCTTTATTTATATCGAACTGACTTGCGAGAGCCAGCACTACCCTTTTTTTAAGAAATAAGTATTTGGAAAGGGTTTAAACCGGGGCAGCAGCCCTCTCTGTTACCAGAGAAAACCGCTATTTGCTTGGGCCGGCCGGAAGTCGCCACTCTCCCTCAGTCCTACCCGCAGAAACTCCCCTGACGTTGAGTAACAAGTGTAAAATTGGTGTTTGTGTGTAATGTATGTGTATGTTGGTACACAACAGTCATCCCAGCGCGACAAGCAGCAGGTGTACAGTCCCGAGACCGCACAGACAACCCAACAAAATGGGCTGGCGTAAGGCACTAAGATGCCGCCATATAGCCTCCTCAGTAGTTGTAAGCCTAGATTAGTCGGCCCACCAAGTCTTTTTTGTTTATGAGGCGTACAGCCATATCAGATGTGGTTACCCAGACTTACCTGGGCCTCATCATCTGGCTTTACCTGCCGCCAGGCCTCCAACGCAAGCTCGGAAAAGGACCCGCCACAGGCAACCCAGAACAATCCGTAAGTGTCCCTGTGTTTGTTTAGTGAGAGTGTGTGATGCATGTATTTGAGAAAAACGTTTTAACCACCGCCTACTTCTATACACGACTGGTGCTAGTTTTTGTTGGATCGCATCAAGCAATGGAATGCCACTAATGGAAGCAGCAAAAAGCGAAGAACAAGGAGCACAAGCAGAGCTGGCCCATACATCCACACCGATAGAGGCATGGGGCACTAGTCCCCCGTCTACAACGCCGCACCGGCAGAGAGCCACCCCAGCTGCCCATTGTCACCTCATATTTTAAGAGGATGCCCCTATCCGCCACCCAGGGAAGCGCCTGATGTGGAGAAACTAGTGAAAACTCCACCCACTCAAATAAGTAGTAGTAGTAGTAGTAGTAGTAGTAGTAGTAGTAGTAGTAGTAGTAGTAGTAGTAGTAGTAGTAGTAGTAGTAGTAGTAGTAGTAGTAGTAGTAGTAGTAGTAGTAGTAGTAGTAGTAGTAGTAGTAGTAGTAGTAGTAGTAGTAGTAGTAGTAGTAGTAGCAGTAGTAGTAGTAGTAGTAGTAGTAGTAGTAGTAGTAGTAGTAGTAGTAGCAGTTTTTTTTTTTTTCATGGAGAAAAATAAAATGCATTGAGGCACACTGCAGGGACAGTGGTAGTGTAGGACTTAGTGGATTTTTTTATAAGACTACCCATATTCACTTAACCCCCCTATGCCGCGTGGTTTTTGTTCTGGCTTGGAACCTCGTTAGCATTACTTCAGGGTCAAGCCATGAGAGAGAGCATCGCGTCTCACAGCATTAATGAGCTAACTCTAGCCATCATTTGCTAGAGGTGCCAATCCTCTTAAGTCCTCAAAAGAACTTGGGGTCCCTGAGGATCAGCACCTTATCTAGCGCTCCATAGTAAGCCACAAGCGTGGGTCCACGTTAGCCTACCTTTTAACTTAAGGGCCCTTTGCCTTAATTTCGTCCTGATAAGGCCTTTCTTCTGGCCTTTTTTAGGGCGCTTCTAAACGAAGGGCAGCTCCCACCACCTGTTTCGTGCTTGTTGTCTGTTGTTGGGCAATAGACGCACCGTGCTTAGCTTTGACACTCTTTTATTTCCAATGGTTTGAGCTCCCATACCAGAAGCAAAGCTTAGATCTGTTATCTTTCTTATAGTTGCCTAAAACATGTCCATATCCTAGGCGCTTGTTATATCTTGTTACTTTAATCATTCTTCGAATTCGGCAGTTTATAAAGCTGACTCGTAACCTGCCTTCGTCTTCTGCTAGTCTGGCAGTTGTTTCGTCTACCTTTATTAACGATATCCTCTACTCTCTGGCATTTGGTTTTAAGAGAGCATCTTTTAGCTTCTGGCTCCTAAGTCCAGCAGTCCTAGCGAAAGCTTCTTTTACCTCATCTTCCTCTACAATAGCATCCAGGTCTCGGACCTCAGTTGTCACTTTTTCTTGCTTAATTTGATAATATCTTGTGCGGCTACCGACTTTTTAATTTGCTGTGAGAATGCAGCAGCATCCTCTACACCTTTGGCCTTAATAAGTATGTCTCCTTTTTTTGTAGTAACAACACTTTGGACTGCCATATTAGCCTTATCAGGGTCGAATTCCACCTTCATCGTTTTTAGCACCTTTGCAAATGTCTGGCCTTTGCGATCTTAATGCTACTATTGTTGTCACATCTACTCTTCTCTTCTTGCTCGTTTTGACATTTAGGAAAATCTCTTCTTGTTTGTTACTGCCTGCTTCCTTTTATTTTGAAAACAATGTTTGCTGGCGTTTCTCAGGGCTTTCCGATGGGCTCCTGTTCCTTTTACTTCGTTTTCTTTCCTTTAGAGCAGTGTTGAGGGTTTAGTTCTGTGCATGCCATCGAAAATTACATCGCCTTTGTTTCCTTCACTTTAGGCATTTAAATTACGCCTAAGAATTTAAAAACACTTCTTATCCATCGAGAAAGCCTATTTTAATCACCTTTGCCTCTTCAAGGTGTTTAAGCATTTTTGGCTTTGAGCCCGTTCTCAACATTGTTCGCTGTTATTCTATTACACAGCTCCACAAAAAAAATCGAAACTCTTAGTGCAGAGCCCTGACATACCCTTCTATATGTAATTGCCCACGCTAAATTTTAATCCAAGGTCAATTTTACTCTATCACGTCAGGATTTTTCATAACCTCAAAATTTAAGCCCAAAAACCCCATAACACATAAACCATTTAATGCTCGAGTATCTTAACCCACGTAACGCTATAACCTTATAATTCGATCATCTCTAAGCTCCATTAACCTCAAAACCCTAAAACCCAATGACCCCATAACCTCTAAACCAGATAAGTAACAGAGGTTTAAGTCTCTAGTGCTGAGATGTCTAGGTCAATGTTGTGTTTCTCCACGTATAGCGAATTTCCTGATTCGTCAGGCCCCTTTACTACATAATTGCTTAAAACATTAACTGCATGACCGTATTACCTTATAACTAACTAGCCCATTAACCCTAAAACGTGATTACCATGAAACCCTAAAAACCAGAAAAATTAGCCTAATAACTCCCAAATCCTTAAGCCGTCAGTCACCGTAACCTTATCATTTATTAAAATATGAATTGTACATCCCCATAACCCTATATAACCTAGTATCTCTGTTACCCTACAACTTTATAACCCTAAAACCCTGAGAACTAGTGAAAAAGAGGCTTATGCACTTTCTAGAAGAGAAAATGAAGTTTTAAACTATTATATTGCCAAACCACACTGTCATTAGAGCTTCAGAATAAATAACTCTGAAACCCCTTTACTTAAAAAATTCTATAGCCCTATACCTCCATAACGCCATAGATTAGGAGTTAGACGGATCTTTTGTATCACTGAAAAAAAAAATTTTTTTTTTTGTGTTTGCAATCCAGGGTACCTCCACGTGGTTGACGGTGGGCAACAGAGTTTTTATGTGATCCAGGGCAGAGACCCTGGATAACGGCATTCATGCCATCATGGCAAACACAAAAAAAAAATTTACGATGCAGAGGGTTGGATCCTCATTATCAGGGGCTGGTCAGGGTGAGAAAGCAGGTCCGCAGGCGTCGTTGACCATCGACTGCAGCTCTGTAACGGCGGGCTTTTACAGAGAATAAAACTATGAGACGCAACGCAACAAAAAAAACTTGTAACGTCCACAAACATGACAAAAGTAAATGATAAGAACAAATAAACTTAAATAGATTGATACTGTCAAACAGTCCATCAAACTTACATTCCTGTACTTAGTGTCATACGCGCTTATTACTTTTTAGGATTTGAGGTTGTTTAACTATAGTGTTATGAGTAAATTGGATCCTACAGTTATTGTTTTATGCAATTATGTAGTTAAATGGCCTGACGTGTTGGGAGTCTCGCTATACATCAAGAAACACAACAATGACTTAGACATCTCAGCACTGAAGACTCGAAACTCTGTTACTGATCGGGCTTAGAGGTTACGTTTTAGAGTTAATGGGTTAGTTGGTTATGAATAAATAAGGTCATACAGTTATTGTTTAAAATAATTATGTAGTTAAGGGGCCTGGCAAATTAGGAGATTCGCTATACGTGAAGAAACACAACATTGACCTAGACATCTCAGCACTAGAGACTCAAACCTCTGTTACTCTTCTGGTTTAGAGGTTATGGAGTCATTGGGTTTTAGGATTTTAGGGTTAATGAAGCTTATGGATGATCAAATTATAAGGTTATAGCGTTACTTGGGTTAAGATACTCGAGCATTAAATGGTTTCTGCGTTATGGAGTTTTTGGGCTTAAATTTTGAGGTTATGAAAAATCCTGACGTGATAGAGTAAAATTGACCTTAGATTCGAATTCAGTGTGGTCGATTCCATATAGATGGGTATGTCAGGTCTCTGCACTAAGACTTTCGATTTTTTTTGTGGAGCTATGTTATTATCATTGATTGCTTTTAGCGTCTCTGTAATCTCTTATGTCACTGATTGGATTTTATCAGTCACTTGCTGTCGCTTTACTCTGAGCTAAGAAACCATTTTCTTCTCAACAGGCTAGCTTCTTCTGGGTGTGGTTCCTAAATACTGACACGTTGCTGTTCTCGGTGTCGTTAGTGCCTATACTCGACAGGCTTTCTTTTTGTCCTTTGTCTGTAAGAAAAGGCCATGGAACATTAAGCACTCCTAGTTGGCCATGAGACACGTCTTTGTGTTCACCCCCCCCCCCAGAATTCGTGAAGCCGACGACAGACACCCGGGCTTTCTTCGAATAAGAACTGCCGATTGATTGCCTCAGAGACGTATTCACCTGGGGTACAAGCTGTGCATCGACGTTTTCCATATTGGCATCTTTTTTAATGTCGTACTGACCCGCAAAGGCCAGCACTACCCTTTTTTCTGTAAATAAACATTTGGAAAGTGTCAAAACCAGGGCAGCAGCCCTCTCTGTTACCAGAGAGAACTACCACTTACTCGGGCCGGCTGAGAATCGACACTTCCCCTTAGTCCCCCCCACCGACACTGCCCTGGCGTTGAGTAACAAGTGTAAGATTGGTGTTCGTGTGTAATGTTTGTGTATGTTGGTACACAACGGTCATCCTGGCGAGACAAGCAACAGGTGTACAGTCCCACGACCACGCAGACAACCCAACAAAACAAACTGGCGTAAGGCACTAAAGTGCCGCCATATAGCTTCCTCAGTGGTAGTAAGTCTAAATTAGTCAGCATACCACGTCTTTTTTGTTTATGAGGCATACAGCCATATTAAATATGGTTACTAAGACTTACCTGGGCTTTATCGTCCGGCTTTACCCGCCACCAGGCTTTCAACGCAAGTCCGAAAAAGCCACCACCACCCGCAACACGGAAAAATCCATAAGTATACCTGTGTTTGGTTAGTGAGAGTGTGATGCATGTATCTGAGAAGAATGTTACAACTTCTTCTTACTTCTATACATGATGAGTGCTAGTTTTTGTTGGCCTGCATCAAGCATTAAGATTTTTTACACGGCAGCAGCAGAAAGCGAGAAGCAAGGTGCACAAGCAAGGTGCCGAACCATTCAACCACATTAATAAAGACAGAAGGCACAAGTTACCCGTCCACACCATCACAGATACACGCGCCAATGCCGCACACGCCTCCCAATTAGCGCCCACGACCACCACCACAAAGAGTCATCCCAACTGCCCATCGTTACCTTATAGTAGTAGTAGTAGTAGTAGTAGTAGTAGTAGTAGTAGTAGTAGTAGTAGTAGTAGTAGTAGTAGTAGTAGTAGTAGTAGTAGTAGTAGTAGTAGTAGTAGTAGTAGTAGAAGTAGTAGTAGTTTTTTTTTTGTGGAGGAAGGGGAAGTGCATTAAGGCACACCGCAGGGACAGCGGTAGTGCTGGACTCAGTAAATTTTTTTTATGAGACCACACATACCCACTAAACCCCCCCCCCTATGCTGCATGGCTTTTGATTTACCCCAAAACCGCGTAAGCATTACTTAAAGGTGGAGCCACCAGGGAGACTATCGCGTCTTACAGCATTAACGAGCTAACTCGCCACCATTTGCTGAAGATGCTAATGCTCTCGAGTCGTAAAAAGGACTCGGGGTCCTTAAGGACCAGCACCTTGTCTACCGTTTCATAGAAGGCCGCCTACTCAGCCAAAAACTCTATAAGCTTAGTGCTTTTCCTTGCTGATAGGTAAAAAGTACCCAGCGCAGCGTGAATCCACATTAGCCAATCTTTCAAATTCAGGCCTTTTTGCTTTATTTTAATCCTGCTTGGGCCTTATCCCTGGCCTCTTTTAGGGCTCTTCTAAATAAAGGGCAGCTTCTGCTGCCTGCTTCGTGCTTGTTTTCCGTTGTTGGGCAAAGGGAGCACCGTGCTGGGCCTGGACACTCTTTCTTCTAGTGGTTTAAACTTCCTTACCGGAAGCAAAGCTTAGATCTGATTTTTTTCTTACAGTTGCCAAAGACGTGTCCATATCCTAAACATTTGTAAAATCTTGTTACTTCAATTCTTCTTCGAATTCGGCAGCTTACAAAGCCAACTCATATCCTGTCTTCCTTTTGTACTTGTTTGGCAGATGCTTCGTCCACCTTTATTAAAGACAGCCTCTGTCCTCTGGCATTTGGCTTCAAGAGAGCTTTTTCTAGCTCCTGGCTTTCATGTCCAAAAGTCCTGGCAAAAGCCTTTTTGACCTTATCTTCCTCATCTTCCTCTTCAAAAGCATCCAGGTCTATGACCTCTAATGTCACTTTTCTGTTGCTTATTTTGACAGTACCCTTTTAGGCTACCGACTTTTCAATTTTCCGTGAGAATGCAGTAGCATTTTTTACACCTTTGGCCTTATTAAGTATGTCTCCTTTTTTAGTAGTGACAACACTTCGGACTGCCACGTTAGCCTTATCGGGGTCAAAGTTCACCTTCATCGTCTTTATCACCGTTGCAAAGGTCTGTCCTTCATCCATCATAACTGCTACTGTTTTGTTGTCCACTTATTTCTTCTGGCTTGTTTTGTCATTCAGAGAAGTTTCTTCTTATTTTCCACTAATTGTTTTCTTTTCTTTTAAAGACATAGTCTGCTGGCATTTCTTAGGGCTGTCCGATGGGCTCCTGTTTTTTTTACTTCGTTCTATTTTTTTTTAGGGCAGTTTTCAGAGTTTTTCTCTGTATCTGCTGTCGAAAATTATCTCGGCTTTGTTCCCTTCACTGCAGGAATTCAAATGACGATTTTCAAGTGTTAGTAAACACATTTTTTTTAGTTAGACAGCCTTTTCTTAGCACCTCTGCCTCTTAAAGATGCTTAAGCGCCGCTTTGAGGCCATTTTTAACAGCATTTGCTGTGTTGCCGTACTTATCGTTAATTATTTGTAGCGTCTGTGTAATATTTTTCGTTGCTGATTGGACTTTATCAGCAACTTGCTATCGATTTTCTCCGAGCCTAGCGACACTTTTTGATAAAGAGTCAAGCTTCTTCCAGGTCTGGTTGCTAAATACCGACACGTTGCTATCCTTGGTGTCGTTAGTGCCTATACTCGAAAGGCTTCCTCTTTGTCCTTTGTCTGTAAGAAAAGGCCATGGAACATTTAGCAGTCTCCATTGGCCTTGCGACACATTTTTGTGCCCCCCCTTACCAGAATCCGTGGGGCCTGCGTCAGTCACCCGGGCTTTTACTGGATAGGAACTGCCGGCGGATTCCTTCAGAGAGGTTACCGCCTGGGGTACAAGTTTTGCATTGACGTTTTTCATTTTGGCATCTTTTTTAGTGTCGTACTGACCCGCAAAGGCCAGCACTACCCTTTTTTTTAGGGATAAGTATTTGGAAATGGTTAAAACCAGGGCAGCAGCCCTCTCTGTTACCAGCAAGAACCGCTACTTGCTTGGACCGACCGGGAGTCACCTCTCTCCCTCACTTCCACCCACGGAGACTGCCCTGGCGTTGAGTAACAAGTGTAAGATTGGTGTTTGTGTGTAATGTATGTGTATGTTGGTACACAACGGTCATCCTAGCGTGACAAGCAGCAGGTGTATAGTCCCACGACCGCGCAGACAACCCAACAAAAATGGGCTGGCGTACGGCACTAAGGTGCCGCCATATAGCCTCCCCAGTGGTAGTTAGCCTAGATTAGTTGGCCTACCACGTCTTTTTTGTTTATGAAGCGTACAGCCATATCAGATGTGGTTACCCAGACTTACCTGGGCCTTATCATCCGGCTTCACCCGCCGTCAGGCCTCCAACGCAAGCCCAAAAAAGGACTAGCCACACGCAACCTAGAACAATCCGTAAGTGTCCCTGTGTTTGTTTAGTGAGAGTGTGTTATGCATGTATCTGAGAAGAATGTTTTAACCGCCGCTTACTTCTATAAACTATGGGTTCCGGGAGTAGTAGTAGTAGTAGTAGTAGTAGAAGTAGTAGTAGTGGCAGTGATAGTTCTTGTAGTTGTTGTTTGTTTCTTTCTTTTTTTTTTTTATTAGGAGGGAGGGTAAAAGCATCAAAGCACACTACAGGGACAGCGGTAGTGTTGTACGTGGTGGGTTTTTTTTATTAGACCACCCATACCCACTCCAACCCCCCGCTCCCCCTATGCTGCTTGACTTTTGTACAATTTTGAAACCACGTTACTATGACTTCAGAGTGAAGCCACCATGGATTACAACCTATTTCACAGCATTGGCGACCAAGCTCTTTACCATTTGCTAGAGGTGCTAATCCTCTTGAGTCCTGACAAGGGCTCGGGGTCTCTAAAGACCAGTCTCCGTGCTTTAGCGCTTCTTTGTTGGCTGCAGTTTTTGTAAGTGCCATAAAATGCTCGGTGATTTTTTTGCTGATAAGTTTAACTATTTAGAGCAGTACGAGTTAACAATTATGTTGGAGAGTGAGTTTCTCTTTTTTTTTTCTTCCTAAGAACCGTCCAGTTTAATCTGTCAACAGCTCTTCAAGCATAAATGCTCCTTAACATGGTTCCAATGATGTTTTCAGAAGTACCAACCTTACCCAAACGGTCCTAAAGCTGTGGCCACGCTTAAGCCATGGATGCGAGGCTGGTATGAACTGGTGTATCCACGTCTCTACAGGGGGATTATCTCAGTCTTTCTACGAGCCTCGCATGCTCTCTTCCCTTATGACGGCGTCTGACTCTATCCAACCTGCCAAAAACCTGGCTCTGCTCTCTTGCGCCAAAAGGATGATACATGCGGTTCTTGCGATCATCATCACCGTAGCCTAAGATGCTGGGTGATATGCACAAGTGACCCGCAAGGTCCTGATCCACTGCACTAAAGTCAGGTGGTTTCAAAGCCATGTTACTGCCATCGCATTCGCCCAGATGTCCGAACCATACAGCATGATGAAATTTACTACCAACGCAAGAATCATTTGTTTTGACTCTTGTGGCCCATCAATATTCGGCATCAGTCATAACAGAGCCCCTGTTATTTTCAAGCCTTCAGCTTTGGTTCTCCTAATGTGTTTCTTGAATATGATGCAAAAATCAACCCACACTCTGAGGTCCCTGACCACGGGGCTCTCACACTTGCAACGTTCTCACAAAAATTATCGCTTCCCAGGGAAGACAACCATCTCCGTTCTTTGGTCAGCCAGCTCGGAGCCATGGTCCCCCAGCCATTCCGACACTCTGGAAGTCCGCTGCTGGATTCTGAGCTCAGCTTGAATCCAAGATCTTGTTAGGGCGACCAGGGCGTTATCGTCCGCAAAGCCCACCAGCCGTACTCCTTCAGGCATTTTTAATCACAGGAACCCATCGTACAGGAGGGTGCAGAGGTCCGGACCCAGTGCAGACCCCTGATCCACCAACGACGTTAATTGTATAATTTGTGGTTCTTCTGTTATGTTGTACCAAAAGACACGGTCCTGGAGATAGTTTTCCAGGACTCTTTTTAATTACGCCGGTTTCTCCTTTTCGCGCAGTGTCTTTCTTATGTCAGACCATCTTGCAGAGTTCAAGGCATTTTTAACGTCTAGGGTAATTAGGACACAAACGCCCCTTATCTTATAAGGATCTTGCCATGAACTTTACATATAATCTAGAACCTCAGTCAACGCGTGGCATACTAATCTGCCAACCCTAAAACTGAGCTGGTTGTCAGCCAGATTGATAACCTCTCACAAACGATTTCGGATCAATTGCTCTATTACCTTGCCTGAGTCGTCCAGCATACACAGAGGCTAGAATAACGCAGGGGTCCCAGGTGGATCCTTACCCTTGTCCAGAAGAACGAGGCGTTGGATCTTCTACGGCCTGCCAAATATGCCTGCTTTTAAACAAGAATTTAATACATTCAGCAGAACATGTAGTTTCTCCACTGCCATAATCTTAAGGACTTTATTAGGTATTCCATCCAGACCTGGGGTTCTTCGACCTGGGGGTGATGATAAGACCATCAACAGTTCCGTTTGCGCAAACAATTAAACCTCGCCAACTATGGCCGTCTCAGTTTTTTCCTCTTTTAGATGTACTAGGAAAAGAGTCTTGACAACGTCCTGCGTAAACGACGGTTCCATAAGCCCCACTGGTCCCTAGCCACTCATTCGTTTTATGACTATGCGGTAGCCCAGGCTCCAGGTGTCTCTGTTGACCTCAGCAACAAGCTCACGCCAACTTCGAGTTTTGCTTTCTTTGATTGCCCTTACTAGTTTTTTCTTTGCATTCTTGTAGAGCACCACCGCCTCCTCCACATCGCTGGAATCTGCAACAGAGTCTGCGACACTTCCTCTACATGTCAGCATTTTCCTCGGTCCACCTTTTGTTCAATTTTTAACTTTACCTGGCAAATTTCTGGGGCATGTTCCCGTTACACCATTCTTTGTTGCATCGCATGATGGACCTCATGAGTCGTTTAGCCTCCGCTGTACCTAAGATTGTATTTAGGTCAGCCATAAGTGGCGCATTGGCCAGAGCTTCGTGAAGCGCTTTCCGATTGAGTTGTGCATTATTTCACCTGATGGCTCATGCCCTGAGTACTTCTCGCGATACAACATCACGCAACTTATCAAGTTCAAATGAAATGATCTGATAATCACTTACCGAGTTGTCCTCCAAAACCTTCCAGGTTGACACCTGTGCTGCCATTTCTGACATTGTGAACGTCACATCGACTATTTAATCTCTGGTCTCTATTTACCTGAACGTTGCTTTTTTACCAGAATTCAACACTGTAAGGTTGAGGCTTACCTTGGAATTATTGGTAACCTCGGAATGCAGGTCCCCAGCAATGACCATATCACCCATCTCTCTAAGCGCATGTACAGCATTTTCTAGGGCAGCGAGCTGCTTCCGAAGAACTCCGATCACTATATTATGGGAGATGTAGCAACTTACATAAGTAACGCGGCCACTCCTGATCAACGTAAAACCGCTCTTGGCTCTATAATCAGAGACCGGAAACTTATCCCCATCATAGACCACTATGGCCACAGCATCTGTCAGGGCGCCGTAACGAACATGTCTCTGGACAGTCACAGTACTGCTCACTTACTAAGAGCAGTGCTACTTCCCAGTCTTGGGTGCACTGGTCCAGCAGTGTCTGCGAGTGCCAGGAGCTCTGCAAGTTGGCCTGCATGATCAGCGATATTTCTGGTTACGTATTTTTTCAGGTACTTTTCGTGCTCTGCATGCCACCGATCTAGCGATGTGGCAGAAGTTCAGCTTGCGCCCCATATTCTGGCCCTGGTAGCACATCACTTTCTTCTGAGAGCATCCATCAGCTATATGTTCCACCTAACCACACCTTCAGCAAGCCCCAGACTAGTTGATCCCGTTGCGTTTGCTTGAAACATAAGCAAAGCTTAGGCATCTGAAACAGCGTTTAGTTTTTTCTTTGGGCCGAATCCTGCAGTTTATCAAGCCTAGCCGTATATGTTTCTTTTTGTTCAGGACTGCAGTGGCCGTCATGGGCATATCCACGTATGATACGCGGTTTTCCCTAACGCTGCTGAACGATAATTGCATGACCATATCGGGAGCCTCCCCATAGCAGAAACACTCCTCGACTACTGCTACGACCTTTTCCATTGTCACCGTCGAATCAACATCCCTTATCTCCCAGGGCAGTTGCAGGACAAAAGTCCAGACACCACCAGTACCTACCACTGCGTTCCACAGCGCAGCAGCAAACCTGTCCCATGGCTTCATCGAGGTGTCTTTCTGTTTGAGAAGGACTCCTCTAGCCCTTGTCTCCTGGATGGCCATTACTCTCGTGCCCGTCGTATCCAGACCTACCTTCTTTATTAAGGCGAGTACTTTGACATACTTCCTATCCTCTACTAGTTTTACAAGGACCTTTCTGGTCTAGTCCTGGGACGTTGCACTTTTGGCTTGTTTATAAGCTTTTTTCCTTAAGCGGTCTCTGCTTGAGATGTAGCCTTTTTCTTTTTATTTCTCTTCACCACCACTGTCCATTTTTCTGGTCCATTTGAGGGTGTATCTTTCGCCCCTGTTTAATTGGTGATAACAGGGGTCTTTAGGCATTTTCGGCTGATATAGTTGGCTTCGTTATACAATTGACTGTCTGTATGTCCACTTTTGCTTTCTGGATTGCTGTCCACGTGCACTGAATTATGCTTGTCCCAGACAAAGTTTGCTGACTGAAACGTGTTATTATCTACGCTCCTAATTTTATTGCTGCTTCTGACCACCTGTAAACCTTAAGATTGTTTGCAATAAGGACGCTCCCCTAGAATGAATATTTTCCAAACTACGAGTCCACCTAACAGAACACTGGCTTGTCCCATGATATAATTTACTATGCTGTTTTTTACCCTTATTATACACACCTTTAATTATTTATATTCTTGAAGCTCTCGGGCTTGTAAAATTATGTTATGTAGAATTGCGCCCTGACTTAACTCCTCTTTCAGAAACCTTACCTTGGATTTTAATCGTCGTTACTCTCTCCCTAAGTAATAGCTCTCGAATTGCTTCTTGTCACCTTGCCGAGTTGCTGAAAGGGTCACCTTATCAACAATTTTGTTTATGTTTAATCCCGCACCCTAAAACACTGTTATATTACTTTTGGAGACTACCGTCGATGCTGAAAAAATCTGGTAGCCTCTGAGCATGCCTTGCATTCTCCGTGAAGTGTTAAAGTGCCTATTCAAATTATTGTAGTCATGTCGTCATTAGACCAGGTGCATTTTACCTCTAATGGTATTTTATCTGTTGTGGAGCAGGCCCAAGTGTTCTGAGCGTGCATTTTATGCCAATAGGTTTCCTTTAGCTGCATGACCTCTTATCTCACAACCATCGTCGATTGTTGAGGGCCAAGTAAAAGTTTTCTGGCCATGCATATGCAAAGATGCAAAGTTGCTGGTGGCATTCCCCATGTCTTGCTTGATGGGTAAGGGTGTTGCTTTAAACAAGTCAAACGTAAAAAGGTCTAACAGGGGTATCAAAACGTGGTACATTAAATCAAAATACCCTAAGGAAATGGTGACCTTATATATTTCAAGGAGTTGTGTAATGAATTTGGCGTATATAAGGAAAAAAATAATTTCTGGTTTGGCTTCATTTACTGTTATCGCTATAGAGCGAAAGGCTCCCAGATCAACGAATCTGGCGTGAACCGCTCCCTTTCTAGTGAACAAAATAGCGTCAACAGTTGTATTTACCTCTTAAAAATTGTTCCGCTTGAATTGTTTATGTCAATATGATGTTTTTGATTTTAAAGACGTAGAGCGAAAGTCCGGCATACACCTTCGCCAAGTCGTTTTCTTTTTTTATTATGTTTAACTTACTCTCCAGTTCCTCCATGGATTTATAAAGAATTACAGTTTGTTCCTAAATCAAGTTTGCTATTTCACTTGATATGTTGGAATTTTTCTCGATTGTATGCTCTGGTTGTATTCTGTCTTCCTCGTCCATGGTACCAAGCAACCATTTTAATCCTGTTATTACGATGGGTAGAACTGAATGGAGTTTACGTTTGTTGCAGTCCTCTTCCTGTCCAAGGAACATCTTCAACACTCTGTTAGCTTATTGTTTGCCTAACTTTATTGTACTCTTTATTTCTAGTAGCTGCTGATCGTATATATATGACTGGAACTCTGATCTTTCCACTGGATTCCTCCATGCCTGATGTCGGCTGTCTCCCTTAGTCATGAAGTTTCCTATGTCAATTCTTTCGATAACTTTCCACGACGTTGTAGACCTCACCAGGTGTGATATATATTCAAATATATGTCCTGGGTTTCCTTGTATCTTATTGATCCTCCATGGTTTCTCCCTCATGATCGTCTGTACAATATTACCACAATAAAGTCTGTTGTGTTAGTTGATCTTTTTACCTATTCCTTTCTTTTTTTTCCATACGTTTAAAAAAAATTGTTATTGACTCATTAATTGCACTAATTTCTTCTTTTTGCGTCCGAGTAATTTGGTGCCAGATTGTAGGATGTAGTGTTAGATATTGTTTGCAAACTGTGCCTCGTGCTTGATTGGATGCATGATCTTACTATACATATTGGTAACACTGTGCCAGACCGGAAATGTTTAAACGTCTGTATGGAAAAAAATATGTGTGTTTGTGTCTTTCTTCTTTTGCGTCCGAAGGCCGCAAGAAGGAAGACATGCTGTGAGTCAATTGGTGATGACAAAAGGGTAGCCACAAATCTGATTTTGTCGATGTGCAACATTTTTGATTCGTTTCCTTTATAAAGTTTGACGTTGTGTGAGCCATTATCCGGACCTATGATTTTGTATGGCTCTACATATTGCGTATCGAATTTGTTTAGTAAAAATACTGTTTTTTCCACTCTAAAATGTCGGGAATTAATTTTTCTACCGTAAAAGTATTTGGTGCGTAGTTTCAAATATGCCAAATTCATGGCTGCTATGGTCAATATTTCTTGCAATTTTTTTGATAAGTTTTTAATGGATTTATTTGTGTTTGTAACTTGTAAGTGTGATGCTTGGCTCGTTGGGATTCGTGCTCTTCTGCCAAATACTAGTTGCGAGTTGTGTGAGGTGTTGCTTCGCTTCTTCGTGCTGGTAAGACGAACTTTCCTAATGGCGTACTTGTTGCTTGTACTTTGGTATTTATGAAACTTCTGTCTAGGGAGAATCCTGCTATTTTGTCCAACTTAGTTGAGATTCTAATTTCTCTTCCTCTTGCGTTGCTTACGTCCGAGTTGAAGGACAGTTTTATGGACCTCTTGTGTTTTTTAAATGATTTCCTGCATCCATATGCGATATTAGGTTTCCCATCAATGTCCATGCTGTTGTAATTTGCTGAAAAAGAATCTAGATCCGATTCCTGTGAGCTGACTTCACCAACTTTTATTTTTTCATAGTCTCCTTTATTATTCAGTACTTTTTTTGCCGGAACTGATAACATTCTTGCTGGTGGGCTGCTCTCAAGACAGATTCCCTCTTCCTCCTGCTTTTCTGCTAGCGCATAAAGGTCCTTTTTCGGCGATTCTGGATGAATTACACCTTCTGCGATTACTCTGGGTTCGTGGAGAGGGCGTCTACGTAATTATTCTTTCCCCGTCTATATATAACATCAAATTCATATCTTAGTAGCTGTGCCTTTAGCCGATTCAATCTTAAATCAACCTTCTTGGTTGTGTGGAAGTGTTTCGGTGGTTCGTGATCTTTTGTCACCGTGAACCGACGCCCGTATCAATAAGGGTGAAATTTTTCTTTCACAAAATTAACAGCCAGAAGCTCCTTGTCGTAAATGGGGTATCTAAATTCAGCGCCTTTAAGGGTGCGTGAATCTTACTCTTAGGGGCGATTGTTGCTGATATTACCTTGACTAAGTAAAGCGCCTAATGAGTATTCTGACGCATTTGTTGTTACAATAAACGGTTTTTCAGGGTTTGGAGCTGCTAGCACTGGCTTTTTGCACAATTCTTGTTTAAGTTTGTCGAAGGTTTCCTGTTTGACTCGAGTCCACTTAAACTCTGTATTTTTCTTGAGCAGCTCAGTTAGGGGCTGAGAAATTTTTGCATAATGTTTTATAAATTTGTGGTAATATCTGAATAGTCCTAAAAATTATTTTATTTTCTTTGCATTTACTGGTGTTGGGTAGTCCTTAACTGCTTTAACCTTATTTTACTCCATTTTTAATGTGCCGTTACCTACAATTTGTCTTAGTACTTTGGCCTCTTTCTTTAAAAACTGGCGTTTCTTTGGTTCGATTGAACGGTTAGCGTCAGACAAACGTTTTAACAATCTTTTCAATCGTGTACCATGCTTTTCTAAGGTCGCGGTGTACACTATTATATCGTCAAGGTATACCTCCAGCTCGTAGCCTTTTAATCCAGCTAGGGCTAGTTTCATGGCTGTCAGGAACGTGTGAGGAGCTCCGCAGCAGCCAATTGTCATGCGTTTGTATTGATTATGGCCGCCCAACCCTAAAAACGCCGTTTTATGTGCACCTCTCTCATCGATCTCAACTTCGAAAAATCCTTCTCTTAAGTCTACTACCATGATGTATCTGGTGGAAGCTAGATGATCATGTATATCAACTTGTGGCAGTGAGTAATTAGTGCCCACCGTGGCCTCGTTCAATTGCCTTATATCTGATACTACTCACCAGTGCTTCTTGCCATCAGGCCCCTGTTTCTTTGGTACCATCCACATATTGGAGTTGTACGGTGATTTTGAAGGTTCAATGATACCTTATTCGAACAACTTTTTCACTTCTATTTGCATTTAGTCTTTTCTTCCTGGGGGGTACCTTAGTTCATCGCCCAAACTGGAGTTTCCACGTTTGTAATGGTACTGTGTTTAAGTACATTCGTTATCGGTAACGGTTCGTTTTCTAAGCCAAACACATACGGACTGTGGTGAACTAGTTTTTTAACGCGCACTTTTTCTTCTTTATCACACCTATCTGTGTCTACTACCACCATAATTTTATTTAATCCTAATTTTTTTTTATCAGTTCTTATTGCCCTTATCTTGACGTGGGTGCTATTGTCACTTGCCTTCTTGCCTACTCATTTTTGTTTGGCTTCATTGTCCCCATAGGCTATTGCGCACCCATAACTTTGAGTGGTTTTTTAATTCAAGAACTCCATCTCAAGTACTCTTATTTTGACTGTAGAGTCAGAGAGTCAGTGGTGTTAAAGCATACATCATACGTCTTATCACTGTCACGCTTTACTATGAAATTTCCAAAATAAGTACCTTTCCCTTAATTATGTCTTGAAACCTATCCTACGTTATCCTTACTTTTTTGTGTGCTTATTATAACGTGTAGTATTTGTTTAAGGCAGGCGGAAATTTCAAAATGTTCAACTTCTTCTATTGGGAACCTAGTCCTATTGAGATACACACAACTGTCTTTTGCGCTAATCTCTCCTTTCTGCCTATCTAATATGTCCCAGCTTATGATTTTATCTCTGCTTATAGTAAATTCCGTGATGACGATATGCAGTTTGTACAGGAGGTTGTCAAGCATCATACAAGTGCTTTCCAAAGTTTTGCATGTGCCTTCTGTTACGCCATGTACATCTAGTTTTTCATTTGTGTTTATTTCTGACCCCGCGCTCAAACAGTCTTCAGACATCAGCCTATTACAAATCGTTTGTATCCTGTGCCCGCAATCTGTGACTGATTTCATGGAGTTTTGATGAACTCTTTTTATTTGAGATTGGAAGTTTTCGGCGGCCCCAGCGTTGTTACATTGCGTAGCGAGATCAGATAAAAGCTCCTTGACTGACTCGTAATATGCTATGCGTGGCCCAATTACGGCAGCCCCCCCCCCTGTTATTTTTGCAGCGAGTGCAAATAATATATCATTCTGGTTATCCAAAAAGCGTTGCACTATGCGTATGACCAAAGCGGTAAAAAGTAAAAGAGTCCCCAAGCTGCCGTAAAATATCGGTATGTCGTTAAGTTGATTGCTTAGGGACAGACCGTAAATATTAGTAGTTGCATTGATTAGTCTGACGTGTTGATTTCTTGCGCTATTATGTACCTCTGATGTTCTCTCCGTGTCTGTTACAAGCTGGCCGTTTCTCCGTATATTGTGTGAGTATGTTCCTGCATAGTGTAAATGTATACGTGGTTCAGCATGACAGTTGAGTCGTACGGCCGTCGGCACTGGCCGTGTGGGCATGATCGCTGGGCACGGGTGTGCATCAGCTGTGTAAGACGCTTAAGATAGAGGTGCACTCTCAACTGGTCTTATTGAATTAAGAGGGGTAACGCATATACGGTGCACATCAATGTGCTCGTTTAAGCGAAGTTGGGAACCACGGTCACCTGTATAAGCGTATCGGGCTATCAGTGATGTTATCGCTCTCTCATTGTTTCGAGAGAAAACGCAATGCTGATGATGTGTAACATTCTGATATTTCTTAGTTTCTGCCAACGTATTGGGGCGTGTTGGAGGAATGGGGTGTTGCATCGTATATGTGTTCTATTGTAAGCTTCTTCTGATTCCAACCGGAGCAGGAGTATTTTTCAGCAACTGTTAACTTCTCTGCTGCGTGGGAGAGAGAGTCGATATTCTCATCTTAGGTTGAGAAGCAAGTAGACGTTTTTGCACGCGCACATACTCTAGGTCATTCGACTTTGATCTTATCAGATTTTTTGACAACCCCATGTATGCTGTTTCCGTGGTTGTTGTATGTGCTCTAAATGCATCTTTTGCAATCGGGGGCTAAAATTTTGGGTAAAACTCGGCGTATAAGGTAGGATCAAATTTCTTCCTCTGTTATGCGATCTGCGAAAAATGTTGCTCAGATCTGTTGACTGTGGCATGATATGCTCCGTTCGTTTATGACGTAACAACGTAATAAGCATTCCACCACCGTGACGTCTTTTAATCTACGACTTCTTGTCACAACCTTTCCTATGTCCTGTATTTCTGCATCATATTGCCGTATCTCTTCCTCCCATTCCCTCTCGTTTGCCTCCGTGATCACGGCCACGTCAAATGTCACGAATTTCTCATCTGTGTTTAGTACGTCGATTGCCGGGGTATCGCGTTTATTTTTCGCGGTTGCACCCAAATTTTTTGCATTCTTAGAAAGCCACTTTTTTAGCGACATATTTTAATTTACTTTGATATATTATAGTAAATATGCACTGCTATATGCATCCGAATTATCTTTTATATTACGTTTCCTATCCCTTAATTAAGTGAATCATCTGATACTCTGGACTATAAATTCGAGTGTAAGCTACGTGCAGTGTGTAAATCCTATAATATCGAATTTTCTCATACAGTGGGGCAAATTATTAAATCTTGCACAATTAAATACACTTCATTTGATGCAGCTGATAATCCTAAAAGCATCAACACTATTTTCCAAATGGTTGGATATAAAAGTTGAGCGGGGTGGTTGATCGTCTTGTCCTTTGGAGTACTTCCTGCTGTCTCCACCAAGACGACGGAGCACCAAACCCTGGGGCGCTCGGCTAAAAAGCGCTGAGCTTGCGCTAAAAAGAGCAAGCCATGGGTGTAGACCGGCCACGACAGGCGACGTCCGTGACAATATATATATACATACGAGAGTCATATTCTCCTACTTGACTAGAGCAGTAGACAAGGAAGCTACCTTAAGGTAGTCTATCACCTACAGGCCTATCTACAATGCATTACCTGTTAGTGCATTTAAAATACACATGACACTTAAATGTAGAAAAGGGATATTTTTATGAGAGATATGAAAACAGTGTCGATCAGATCATCTTACATTTTCTATACAGACACACTCGCATATGGCTTTATATATGACATTTACGTATGCATCAGACAATTTGTATGACAATTGTTAAATGACTTACTACTTTGTATGTATACTGGTGAGCCCACAGTTTTAAAATTATATAAAATAACACAAATTGTAAATTTTTTAACGATATAATTCTCAGAATTTTCTCAGTTACTTAAGTAGCTCTTTTTGCCTGTATGCGAAACGTCCCATTGTAACCTGTGTTGAAATTTAAAACTTGCAACTTCGTTATCTCAAAAACCGTTGTGGTAGAAGTAATTTTTTTGAATTTATTCTGAAAAAAAAATATTTTGATCTATAACATACATTTTTTTCGAGGAAATCAAAGTTTAAACGTGGTGGATAATAGACTACCTTAAAATAATTTAAATTTACTTCTTATAGTTTCAGATATTTATAATTATTCATAAATATCTAAAAACGGGGTCTGACCTTAAAACGTATCCTAAAATTATTATTTTACTTTCACATGATGCTATCTTGTAAAAATAAAAAGTTTAAGTAGGGGAAAGCATCTTATGATAGGTATTGTATCATACAACAGCAAGAAACGAATAATTTTATATTGACTTGTTTGTAATTATTAATATAAAAACATATTTAAGGTGTATAATTGCATGAATGGTATATGTATCAGTGTGTCAGTGAATATGTTCAAGAGTGTATGTGAGTGTGTGTGTATGTGTGTGTAAATAAGTGTATGTGTTTCCGTCAAGTCAAGTAAATTGTGTAATGTGTAATCTGAAAAGATAAATGCTCGTAATCATCAGTACATACTCATCAAAATACTATTCTAATTTTTTTCAGTGTGTTCTTATATTCTATGTACGACTCTCTCGTTAGATACTCTTTGTACTTTTGGGGTGAATGCGAGTGGAACCACTCCAACTCTATTTCTCAACTCAATCACTCAACTGTGTTACCCTGTACTTATGTTCTTTATATATTTGATTCTTTTAAAAGCGATTATTTTATTAGTAATTTTTTTCCAGGACTCAGGTATTTTATGACACTTTGACCATTTTTGATTATTTACTGTCAATTTTTTAGTATTATATCTTATAATTGGAAAAAATAAGTATAAGAAAAATTTGACTTTATTTTTCTATCTACATCTTCTATAATGTATATCATTCATCAGATAATAATAATAATAATGCTTTACCTTTTATTTATCACATGGTTGAGGAGGACGTAGTTGTTTTATCTATTGTGACGTGGTAAACCAATGTCACAGTAGAAGTACATGTTTAGCAAACAAGAGGACAGATGGTACAATGCTTACTCACTCTACCTTGTGACCTTGTGATAGGCCTATGTACCTTCATATATCCCTACTATGGGCAGCACTGCCAACAATCGACCATACGCAACAGTTGATATGTGTGTGTACCAGCACATACATGAAGCTAAGGCACCGAGGCAGCACGAATCGGTGAGCCGTCAGGAGGAGCACTCTCACTCTTGGCTGCTTACCATCGTGACGTGTTTTTGGCGAGCGTTTTCTCGGGCGTGTGTGTGAAGAGCAGATTACGTTGTACCACACCGAGCAGCAGCTATATCTAGTTAACGTGCATTCTGTCAGGCGTGTATGTGAAGAGCATATTACGTCGTACCGTACCCGGCGGCAGCAGGAGATACAGCAATGACCAGTTTGTGCTGTTAAACTACCACGGGAGGCCTAGTCCTCAATATCCTATCCGTTACGCCCTAAGAATTGTGCCCAGTGGCAATTGCTGAACTTATACCCACAAAGCTTGAGGTTCACGTGATCTGATAGAGAGTCAGATATTCGGATGACATACATAGTTGTTAGAATCAAACAATGGTTACAATAAATATAAGATCTATTATTAGATGAGTTTAACTTTCTCTTGAGTTTATGTGTGTTACTCAAATAATATTTTACCTTATCCCTTTAGTTTCTTGATAAAATAACCACATGCCATGCCTTTGGACCTTCATTGAGCCCTAGCATTTACTTGCATATAGTTGAAATGATTTAGCAACCATTTTTTTTCAAGCATTTCAAGTTTTAAGATTGGTGAAATTTTCAATTAAACTTTCTTTTGATACGAAGAGAATGTATTACAGTTGTATTGTTTTATAACCGTGCGAGTTTTCTTATACGTAGGGACAGTCATGTGTATTTCTATTTTTTAGCGTAAGGGGCTGCATTGTTTATTCTTAACATTCAATGGAACTCCAGACTCTAATTTTTTTCTGTCATATTTTGTAATTCTCTTATTAGCCTGACATATTAATGTATTGATAAATTTGTCCCTGACATGTTTAATTCTTCGATATTGAATTATACGGGACACTAAACCAAATGGTGCATTTGGACGTAAGCTTTTACGTTCTATGAAGACAATGTAAAATACAATAATACATAAGATCATAACTGTGTGATCAATGGTTTTAGTCAAAAGTGCAATGCAGTAGTATAAAAGTTATATGGAGACCACCGATGTTCAATATTAGTACAAGTAACCGAACTATAGCAAAAATGTAAATAATTTTCTATAAACGAGAAAAATTTTTCATTTTTACGTGTTATTAGTAAAAAAGTATTTCAACAGTCTTATTAATATAAATAAGAGTCTTATTAATTTTTTAATTACTAATAAGTTTCATGATACGCTGTATAGCCTACATATACTCTGTGTAGCCAATCACATGTTTTGCCATGATATAATTTCAAAAAAAAAAAAGAATTAAAGAATAATAAGAAATTTAAATGATTATGGCTCTACGAAATTAATAAAAATCTTTTTTGTACCCAAGAATATACGTAAGGTAAGTGGGGCATAACATTTATGTAAAATTTTCAAATATTAATTTGAATGTTGTAGTAAACAATTGAGTGTGAAAACTTTTACTGAAAATCAGTTGTTTGTCAAAAACAAAAGCAGAGTGATTGGTAATTCTAGTTATTATAAGGCTCGTATACAACGCTCCCAGATTCTCGGAAATTTGCCGCATGCACACAGCGAAATTACTCTTTTCTTTTCCTAAGAAGTCGAAGTAGAGAGCTCTACCTACCAAAACTTTATTCTAACCCCCACCCATTTTCTACAGCTTCAATATGAATTCTTAGGTACCACAAGTACGAGCAGCGATAGTCGAGTGGACTACGTCTTTTGCTTCAGCTAAACGAAACAGGCTGACAATATAACATCGATGGTATCAATTTTCTTTCTTCTCATTTCTATATGTTCGTCTAGTTAATAAACTTAATATATACAACCATAATAAGTAACTCTAGAACCTATAAGCTAATGCTCATAAATGATTTTTTTGTATACATCACAAAAAGTATATGGAAAATTAATAATTGATCAAGTAAATTTTTACTTACTAAAATCCAAACAAAAGTTTGTTTTTTACTTTGTAAAAAAAGTAATTTTAAAAAAGTAAGCAAGTCATAAAATTAAAGTCTAAAAAAAATAAATAGGCATAAAACAATGTGTTTTGCGTATTAACAGTCTTTTCTTTTTAGTAACGATGGAAAAACAATTTTTGAATGCCCACCTTTATTGTGTTATGAAATCATTTTTTTGTCAACAATAAGAAATTTCATAAGCTACGGTTCTTTCTTGATATTGTTTGAGGATATTACTTTGGAGAAAAGAAGCAGTATCGATTTGTTAATTAAAAAATCACTTGATAAACAAAGATTAGGAAATTCACAGTTATTTCTGAAAATTCACGTAAAAACGTTCTTAAATTCCTGATTAGTACTCTACTCTTAACAAATTCTAGCCTCTTTATGTACGGCCGTTTTTGTGAACGCACGCTCTCCTACCCTCCCTTATTTTTTTGGGCTAGATATCCTTATATCAAAGGTGGACATATTGTAAACACATTTATTATGTAACTGTTTGTATGCGTATAAAAATAAAAATGAAAGAAAAAAAAAGCAAAACGTTAATTGAAAGCAAATGTGTAAAAAGCACCATCAAATCTATTAAACAATCTATAAGTTGAAGCAATCACTGCTAGCTCAAAACACCCAAAAGAACTGACCCTTATTTTCTGATTCAAAAGTTCTGTTTTAATGTAGACGTGTTTTTTTTTATTGGCAAAACTATCTTTATTAAATTTCTCCCCATATTTTTTCCATGTATCATTATCTTGAACGTTTTCAGCAAGAAAAAATACTTAAAAAAATTTTCGCAATCTATTTCGTAGGATACCAATGCTAGCTATTTAAAAAATTTTTTAAATTTGCCATTTATTTCTTATAAGTCACATTCTTATTGCAGTTCCTTTCAATGCATTATGTATTTTCGTTAGAGATTTTTCAAATCTTGGTAACAAATACAACCATTCATTTACGTGATATTGATTTTAGAAAATATCATTCTAAAAATAACATTTAACGTACCTATTGTATCATTTTTTCTAGAATGTCAACTTATTTATTTCTTCTGTGCTTTATTAGACAAATAATGTTCCAAAATGTTGACGTACTTTAAATCTTAAGCAGAATTGACTATGTCACTTATCTCAAACCGTTTTGTAAGCTCAGTTTTAATATTGTGTATTACTTCAAGTAAATAATGCGAGTACATAAAATGTACTTTTTTAGATACTTACCATTTTTAAAATTTCTGGTTACTATTCACGAGTGTTAACTCAGATTGGCATAATTTAGAGTAAAATACTTTATATGTCATTTAGTAGCTAAGTAACACATCGTGTCAATGGTGTGATAAATTACGAATCTAATAATCGTTTCGTAACATTTCAGCCATCATTTTTTTTTATATCTCTCCACCCCTTTCTCCATACTCCAGATAATAGAATGATTTTTATGTAGTTTACTAGTGCACCTCGTTTTGATGGTTTCTCGAATTTCTTCATACATTGCTAAAATTGTTGTCAAAGACTTTATTGATTTTTGCCACATAATTTTATTTTTTCAAACTAAAGGTAACATCATATAAGATCATGGGATATACGGGCCGTTTCATAGGTAACTTCAAACATTTAATTATAACTGATATTATTTTTTATGAACATAAGAAGTATACCATATCCATACGAAATTGCTAAATCAAGGGATTTTTTATTGAGTTAAAAAATCTCACACTAATTTTAATAACACCAAAGAAATAATTATCAGTACCTATACGTTACACTATCATGAGTTTCGTTCAAATCTCAAATAATATTAGTTTTTTCCCAACGTATATTTTTTATTAAATCGCTTTTTTTACTTGAGAGCTCAATCATATCCAAAATAAGTTCTTTGGTATCGTCTTTCGTTGAGTTTCTTTTTAAACCAAATGCCATATTAGACACTAAGTAGTGTTAAACATAGCCAAATCTACTGCAAGCCTGGAAAATAAAACTTTAATGACAAACATTTTGATTCTTATAGAGACATAGATTTTTTTGTACTTATTTTCTTTGTCACTACGTTATTCGTATCATACTATAAATACGAATTCAAAACTTTGTAGAAAACTTTAATCTTATATTAATAAAATATGCCATTGCCAGTTATAAATAATATCAAAAGGTTTATAAAAATAATTAATACATTGTCGCATAAAAATTCTCGCAGAATTTTAAAAACAAAGTCACAGATTAACAAACGATGGCAACACGGTGCGCACTTTTTTCAAGAAGACAGATAACGTAAGCACTATGAGAGGTATCTCGACGTATATTAACACACACTTATGATTGTCTATTTTACAAAAGTAGTTACAAAATGAAAGACATTCTTTGAAAGTAATTGTAATTATCATTATAGAATATTTTATTGGTCAAAAAAAAAATGTTTTAAATGATGGACTTATTTAAAAACATTGTTTCGTTCTCCAACTTATTTTAAGCAAACATTTACACTTAATGTTTAAGCTTATCCATAAACATTTTTCAAAGATACTTCATAAATAAATCCAACTTCATGAATATCAAACAACTTTTATTTTAAACTTTTGACAATATGACCAGAATAAAAGTTGATTCAAATTTATGTTAATTATTAAAATCTTATATTCTTTTAATTTCATATTCTTATGTTTTTTGATAGAAAGATTTATGAAAGATTTGTTACAGCAACCTAATTTTATTTTAACAGTAATATCTTTCAGAAAAGATATTGATCCATGAAATTTTAAAGATTACTATCCTTCGCACAAACATGCAAGTAAATTGCATAAGACGATGCTCGGTCTGCTTTCGCAGATTTACATCAATCTGCCCTAAGATTCGGGTGCAAGATGCTTGTACAAGAAGTGCACAAGACTTGCGTACAGTAACTTGCATTCATTTTTTCACTTTAACGCACTCGCAAGTGCATCAGACGTGCACAAGAAGTGCACAGAGATGCATGTGCACGACACTTGCGCAAGAGGTGCGGCTGACTTGCATAAAGTTGCTTGAATTAATTTTTTCATTTTAGTGCACTCGCAAAAGCATCAGACGTGAACAAGAAGTGCGCAGAGGCACGTTGACACAACGCTTGCGCAAGAAGTACATCAGACGTGTATTTGGATGCTTGTATCAATTTATTTTACTTTAATGCATTTGCAAGTGCATCAAACGTACACAAGAAGTGCACAGAGATGCATGTCGTTACGTGCAAAAGATAATTCATTGCAAAATTACATTGATAATATTTTATGGATGTGTTGAGTACTTTGAAAATTTATTTTCCAATTTTTATCAAGTAAAAATTTCATTTGCCAGCAATTTTTTTTCTATACTTCAATAATACACAAACTTCAACTAGGCTTTAAGATTTTTTAAAACAAATGGTTAGTATTTTTTGGCAAATAACCTTAACCGAGTATGCATGTAATCAATCAAATCTTGGAATTGTATTCGTCAATTGTAACAAATTAAAGGTTATTTTGTATTTTTAATATGCTAAGTAAATTATTCGGTTGTAAAAATAATCATTTACAGGACTTACAAATTTTTTTTTTTTGGGTTTCATAGAGTTTTGGAAATCTGTTCTTTGAAAAGGTTATCTTCAGTCTACAACATAGTTTTTTGTATTTGGCACGCAAAGCCACAATTATCGCAGATATAAGTAGAAAATTATTTTCCTGTATAAAAAAAGTTCCGTTCGTTTAAAAAAAAGTAACAATATTTCATTTGAACAGCAGATTTGACTTGTAAGTGCACCAAACTGGAAAAATTAATGCAAGTAAGTTTTTGCAATTCTGACGCATTTATTTCATAAGTCTCATGCATACGCATCCCTTTGCACTTCTTGTGCACGTTTGATGCACTTGTGAGTGCGTTCAAGTAAAAAAAAGTATTGTAAGTAACTTTATGCACGTCTTATCCACTTCTTGTGCAAGCATCATGCACATGCACCTTCGTGAACTTCTTGTGCACGTCTAATGCACTTGCCAGTGTATTCAAGTAACGTTAATTAATACAAATCTTGTGCACTTCTTGGGCAAGTGTCTTGCACCTGTACCTAGCAGCAGATTCATGTAATTCTGCGGAAGCAGACCAAGCCTCGTCTTATGCAATTTATTTACTAAACGAAACACTTTACGTAAGAATTGCATAAGAATTGCATTAACTGTGCTACCAGGGCAGCCTAAGCAATAGTCAGTGCGTACTTATGATACTACTTACCAACATCCCTTCAAGTACTATTAGTACATAGGTATCAAATATTGCAAAAATTCGTGATGATAATTGGCGGTTTTTTGGAATAGGCCTAAGACAAGAGAAATGAATTAAAAGTCTTAGGGCACTAAATGTTAAAAAATACAGCGGTTTTGTTAAAATGATTGTTAATAACATGATGGCTGTACAATATATAAATTAAATAATTTATACATTAAACAATATAATTTAAAATAAATCGTTAAGTTCCATGAGTATTATGAAATAATACATAAATCTTTCGATTCTGATGAAAGTGTGTTGATTTAACAACTGTTAATCAAAAAAAAGATTGTTGAAAAAATTAATATCATATAAATATGAGAGATAAAAACTTATGAGTAAAAAAAGTTAAAGAAAAAGAAAAAGAGTGCAACAGGTAAATAGCGAATAGGTAAATAAAAAAAATAAGTATCAGTTAAATTTTGGGTGAAACATTGAGTGTCAAAATTTCTTAGGATAATTTTCAGGTACACTATACATTAATCCAATTGAAATGAAATAAACGCATCCAACATATATTTTTCCATTACAGTTTTCATATTTTTTATGCAGCTCACCAAAAACACGTACTTAGCTAAGTAGGTGCTGCCAGGTATTATTCTTAAGATTCTAAAGTTATGTTTCCCGTTAACAAATATTATTAATTTTACTTTTCTTTTGAATTAGACACTTTAAAGTTATGAGAAATTTTATTTACATTCTTATTACCCCATGAATGCTGAATATAAAATTTTTTAATAATGTAATTGTTAATTAATACCTGGACCTTGCGAATTATTACAAAGAACATTTATTTATTGATTTCTTTGTACTTCGATCAAATCAATTAACTTTTTGTGCACGTATCAAAAAACGTAAGAAGTGTTTCAATATTTTTAAAATGTTTGTGCAATTGATAAGTGTTAATTTTGTATTTTTCAAATTTACTTACAACTTTTTTTTAAAAAGAGATTGCTGCCTTACACTTATTTACTTTTGAAAACAAACTAATAATCAAATCGATAATGTGTTCAACATTACGATGAAACTTTGGATATTATCAATAACTGGCAATGGCATATTTTATTAAAATGTGATAAAAGTTTGCTATAAAGATTTGAAATCGTTTTTATAGTATAATACGTATTACGTAGTAACAAAGAAAATACGTATAAAAAAGTCGATGTCTCTGTAAGAATGAAAATTTTTGTCATTAAAATTTTGTTTTTCAGACTAGCAGTGGATATAGACATGTTTAACAGAGTACTTATTGTTTTATATGGCAATTTGTTAAAAAAAATAAATAAATAAAGGAAAGACGAACCCAAAGAATCAAATCAATACATAATTAAGATCTCAATTTAAAAAAGCGGTTTAATAAAAAATATACGAAAATATACGTTAAGAAGTAACTAATATTGATTGAGATTTGGACAAAACTAATAATAGCGTGAAGTTCAAATACTGATAATTATTTCTTAAATATTAGTAAGGTTAGTGTGAAATTTTTTAATCCAATAAAAAATCCATTTATTTAGCAATTCAGTACAAATAAAGTAAAGTACTTATGTTCTTAAGAAGTAATATCAGTTATAGTTAAATGTTGTGAGTTACCTATAAAATGGCCCGTACATCGATTTTATATGATAATAGCTTAAGTATGAAAAAATGAGATTGGGTTATTGTTATTGACAAACAGCAATAAAATCATCGGTAACAACTTTACAATTTTAGCAAAGTATACAAAAATTTGAGAAACCATCAAAATAAGGTGCATTAGTAAATTACAGAAAGAGTATTCTACCATCTAGAGAATTAAAAAAGGAGTGAAGAGATATAAAAAGAGGTGGAAGCTGAAATACAACCAAACAAGTATTAGATGTGCTATTAGTAACTTTAAAACTTATCGATACAAGGTGTGATTTAACTACTGAATTATATATATAGCATGTTGTACTAAATAATGCCAATCTAATTGAGGATTTGTTAGTAGTGACCAGGAATCATAAAAATTATAATAATCTAGAATAGTACATTTTACGTTACCACATTACTTATCTTAATCAATATAGAATAATAAAACTGAGCTTACAAAATGGCTTAAATTAAATGACATAGATAATTTTGCTAAGGATTTGAAGTACGTTAACATTTTGGAACATTGTTTGTTTAATAAAACCCAAAAAAATGGATAAGAGGACTTTCTGGGAAAAATAATACAATTGGTAAATTAAATGGTATTTTAAGAACGATTTCTTCATCAATTAATATTACGTAAGAAAAAAATTATGTTTAGTACCAAGATTTGAAAAATCTCTAACGAAAACGTATAATACTTCTAAAGAAACTGAAATAAGTATGGGTCTTATTAAAAATAACTCGCAAATTTAATAAAAATTTTTAAAGTAGTTAGCATTGGTATGCTATGGAATTAATTGAGAAAACTTTTTGTAGTATTTCTTCTTGCTAAAAACATTTAAGATAATGATACATCTAAATTATATGAGGAGAAATTTAATGAAGATTTTTTTGTCAATAAAAAAAACACTTTTACATTCAAACAGAATTTTTGAACTAGAACGTAAGAGTAATGAACATTATACTGCCCATTTAGAAAACATAATAGTAGTCAAAAACACAGTAATGAAAAAAAGGAGAGCATTAGGAAATGCCTACTGATTTATTTACTAAAATAAACAAATCACAAGTACAATTCAGATTACGTACGAGGTCTGTCCAGAAAGTATCAGGCCTACCTCTTAAACTCTGTGCTGGCATTATTCTTAATCGCCTGGTGCATGGCGTCCTTCAAAGTAATTCCTATTTGATTGAACAACACAATTTCAACGAAATTTTCACTTTTTTAAACAGTCTTGGAACTTACTTTTAGGGATGGTCTTGAGTTCTTTAGTCGCATTATTCTCAACCGTCGTTTTGTCATCGAATCGCTGTCCTTTAAGTAGTTTTTTCAGTTACGGAAACAGCTGAAAGTCAGAGGGGGTTATGTTGGGGTTGTACGGAGGATGTAACAGTTATGCTATAATGTGTTTAGTCATTAATCGATGCACAAGATTCGATGAATACGCTGGCGCATATATCGTTATAACGGAGCCAGTCACTACTGGAAAAAAAGTTCGGACGTTTTCTCCTCACTGCTTTAAACAAACGCTCGAAAACCTTAACGTGACATTCATCACTGATTGTTTGACCTGTTGGTGCATATTTGTGGGGCTCAATACCTTCCTAATGTAAAACAAACAATCCACATTAACTTAATATTGCTTTGACTTTGCTGTAGCTGTTTTCTCTCTGCACTGAGCAATTTCGGTATGGTTTTTACACACACGCACGTCATTTACTACTAACACAAGTATGGCCTTCTTTGAAACGATTAAACCACTCTTTTATTCGTGTTTTGCATATACATTCACTTTCAAAAGCCTTTTGCATCATCTAAATAGCTTTAGAACTCGTTTTACCGAGCTGAAAGCAAAATTTAATGCAAATTCAGAGTTTTAGAGGTAGGTCCAATACTTTCCGGACAGATCTCGTATGTGATGGTGTTACGTCTGAACTTGTAAGTGAAGAATGGACCTTGTAGATTTATTCTACTAAGGAATAAATTTAATTTTTGTTCGTCAGGAACCAGCCATTGGCCCAAAGACCTTATTTGCTCTAACTTACTGTATACTATTCTTTTGAATCGTTGACTTGGTAGACTTGGAATTGTGGTGTTAGATTTTACCGAATGACTTGACTAGAGTGATTAATGTGTTATATGCTGAACTGACTTGACCTACAGCTTGAATTTCTATCTTCTGTAATGCAGCAGAGGCGTATTTCATTCGTATCTTAATCTCACGTCCTTGTGAAGGTATTTGTCATACGTTCTACTGCTTAGTTTTTCTTGTTATTTAATTGATTCATCAAAGCTAAAATAAAGTTTCTACCGAATCAATAACACTTCTTAATGGATATGACGAGTCATAGAACTCTTAAATTACCGTTCAAATGAAGTATTATTAAAAGTTTATTTTGAAATCTAAATTTGATGAAAAAAGATAAAGACAAATTGATTTAATTACGCGAGATGAAGTGGCCATGATTTCCAAACTATCATAAAAAATTGTTCATTAAACCTTAAGAGATTTATGTATTGATAACACACCTTTCCAAAACAAATTAGTTTTTATACGTGAAGATTTCTGTCAAGTATAATCAGTCATTAAAAATATTATTAGAATTGTTATGATTAATGGAACGATAAGATCACCATATTTGTATGGATTGTTAAAAATTTTTAAAAAACACACTTACATTCTGTCAATTAATAAAAGTTTTTTGAGTTTGTTGTTAAACATTAGTAACATAATAACCAAATTATTTAAGATTTCTAAAAGCTAAGTAACAACAGACAATTGCTTGGAAATATTTCGGAGAAATTTTAAATCAGATGTAAGTAATAAAAAATTATTTTCTCGTGATAAATAAGCCATGTGTTTAAATAATAAAGTCCTCAATAATACAAAAAAAATAGTCACTTATTATAGTATGGTCTAGGCCACATATAAAGGAGTCAATGCATCTGATAATGATGTTAATATTAATTTTCTAATGGAAGTCTTACATAACATTAGAGAAGGTCTTTTTTTACACGAATAAAATGTAAAAAAACGAGAAATCCTGATGTTGATACAAAATTTGAATACTATTAATGAACTTTGTAATGGGAAACGACTAAAAATAACAAAGTTATGTAGATTTAATATTAAAGTTAAAATTATTACGGGTAACAGAACTAAAGCTTTCATACTCCAAATCACATTATCTACTTTTAACAATCCTTCTTTACCTCTTGATTTAAATAGTTATCGGTTTCCCTTAGTAGTAGCATTTTCATTGATCGTAAATAAATCGCAAGGACAAATCCTTAACGAAACTGGTATTTACTATAATAAATCGTTATTCTTTTTGATAGATAACTATATGTAGCATTATTCAGATGCAATTGCCAAAATAATATAGTCATTCAGTTACAGTCAAATAATAAAGATATTATTAAGAAGATCGTTCTGGAAAAACTCGCACAGATAATAATTAAATATTTATTTAATTTAATGACAAACTTTATTTAAAGTAATTACATCTATGTAAGATCTTTTTTTTTTTGTAATAGCAGTAGAAAGTAGAGTAGGCTTATTTTTTTGGTACTAACAAGATAATATGAGCAAAGCAAATCTAGTAACCTTTTTTATGAGATAACTAACAATACTTTTAGCTTAAATATTACTTATCTTATCAAGGCAAATAAGAAAACCACTTCATAAAAGGGCTTTTTCATGATGACTTCAAAATAAAGTAGAAAAAACATTTAAATTGTACACTTAATTTATGATTTTTTTGTATGTACGTAAATAGTAAATTGAAACTGAAAACACACTTATTAAAATTTTAATTTTTTCACAGTTTACCTAGTATGCTTCTGATATTATATTCAAAATAGCTGTAGCTTAAAATGCAACGAACTTACAAGTATTCGAGTATGGGGGTTATAAAAAAACAGAGTAAAATTAAAAGAAAATAGTTATTGATAAGGTTTAAATATTCAATTTTTTGTAAAAGATAATCAATATAGTTACAAAATGTAATTAAAGAACATAGAAAAATTTCAATTCAAATTCAAGCAGTACCATATTACATACTATTAAAAAACCTAATAATGTTATTTGCAAAGTAAGATTGTTGGGAGGGGATAAGAAAATTGATCGACGCGTCAATGGTGGCAAAAATATTATATTTTAGGAACTTGAAATTTGTATAATAGGAATATTAAGGCCTGAATTCTAAGTACGGTTGAGTTTTTTTGACTAGATATTGAAGTTTGTCATCAATTTGATCTGTTACATGCCTACAAGTTGTAGATAAGGATGCAAGCGATTCATATAACTCTGTATTCAATAGAATTATTTGTAATAACAGCACTGTTAAAATAATTACGGATGTAGTAAAACGAAAAAAATAACACGCTGCGTTCTCTTTGACAAGTGCATGTCAGTATAAAGTCGTGCAGGCACCTTCATAATTGTATAAATTCTTGTGTATGAAATAATTATTAATAAATACATCCTCGTCAAATATGACCGTATACACTTTCTTTCTGGTTATCTGAAACTTTTATCAATGCTGTTAGGAAAAATTATCCTTTGACTTCAATTGAGGTGCGTGATTGCGACCTAAGAAAGTTTTAAAGTAAAACGAAGCTTTAGCTAAAATGCAACAAAATCTAGGTTTCTGAGCATGGGCTCACCAAATAAATATTAAGTAAGTCCTTGAAGAGTGACTGGAGAAAATAGAGAAGGAGCACTGAAATTTAAGAAAAATGATTTCTTACGTAGAATATAGAAGAAAATCGAATATTTAAGGAACAGTGAGGAATTTAATAATAAAGGGCTAAGGGGGAAAAAGATATCAAACAAATGACAACTAGGCAAAATACATACAACTACAAAAAAAATATCTCTTAATGCAGAAAACAGGGTGAGGAAGAAAAAATAATTTTAATATATTTATACTAGTGGGTACACTTTGCCCCATGCGCGGTCCGCGCGCCAACCCCATCATACTTTATCTTTGAATAAAAGTTGTGAAATTTAATATAACTACTTTATTTTTGGTTCTAAATTATTAGTTATTTTATTTTTTACTACAAGAAGTAATGAATATTGCATGTTAATCTTTCGTATTGCAATATACTATTTGAAGCATTATATTTATTGCAAAAGATACGATGATATTGCTCAAATCTCTATGTGTTGATCCGTATTCTTGATTTATGTTGAATTTAATACACCAAGCATGGGCTCAGAATGGATCCTGTACTGATGACTTTTTTCATTTAGGATAGTATTAGATACAAATATAAATACTTCACTTCAAGATTAGATAAAACTACTTCAATGTACATCGAATACAGTAAAGTATCATGGACAAAAGTTTCAATGTACAGTAACCTAATCATTTGTTTTTATTGTAATTAACTGAAACAAAGAATGATGGCTCATCTCTCGTGCTTTATGAATTAATTGTTAGAAATAAATAGGTGCCCATTAAATGCTTGTTTAAAGTTTTTTATTTTATGTATGAATAATAGTACATCCACGTGGTGGCACAATCACGCCAATAATACTCCTGAATGTCTCGCGCCAAAAATACTTGTATCTAGCATATTTTACCCATTATCATATGCAATTACCTAAATGGAAAGAACCTCAGTCATTCTGAATGGTTATAATACAGTGTGGTTCCATAGATTTTGTAAGGATTAGGGTGCTGCTACATAAAACAAGCAACCCACAATGCAGAACTACTCAAGCTCCAGAGAGTGAAAGACAAACACACGGAGGCAGGGTGAAAAATACTTATCTCACTCTCATAGGCTTAAGAGTTTCAATATTGTGAATCGCGTACTTCATGTTTCTAAAGTAAATGCAAAAGATCATCAGGATGCAATAAAAATAATTGGAAAACTCGGAAAACCTGAATAAATAATAACTGTTACATGTAACCTAGAATAGTAGAAAATAGCAAATTTTAAAAAATGTTTCTAAAGGTACCACTTTTAATGATACATTTGATATTGATATCAGACTATTTTATGGAAAACTATAATCTATATTACATGATATTAGGAAGCAAAACATTTTCAAAAAAGTTATTTCTTATGCTTATACAATTAAATATCAAACAAGAATATCACCTTATGTTAACATTAATGTTAGATTGCATTGATACCATAAATTAATTACTACTACACATATTGATGACTATATTCCGCCAGAAATTTCAATTGATTTATAAATAAAAAAATAAGTTATAAAACATATGCTTCATGAATTTTTCTACTAAAAAACAGTTCTTGTACGAATATGTATTTTCATTACTAATTATTATAGATAAGGAAAAAGCAAACATTGTATTATGGTTGTTTCTTTTGCTCATATACATATAAACAATGAGAACAAGAAAGAACAATCCTAGTAAACATTATATTCAAAGTTTTCTTATAGACGTCTTCTAGTCAGTGAATGTCTAACTAAAAGACGTCTTTGTGGAGTTACAAAATAAAAGACGTCTTTGTGGACTTACGAAATAAAAGACGTCTTTGAGATGTTGAACAATGTGTTCGTGTGAATAGCTTTTTTTCCCTTCATCCTTTTTTAGATAACTGTGCCTAGTTGCTCCTCTGTTCGAATTTTGGTCACTCTTTACTGAAGACGAGTTAAGATAGAGTTTGGGTAAACACAATTGAAAGATCCCAGGTGTTCCGTCAAGAGACAAAAATCAAACGGAGCGTTTGTATACGGTTCAACTCAAATGCACCTTTTCTCTCATGTCTTCTCTGCGCCCGCTTAAGCTCATCGCTGGTTGGCTCACGGTTGGCCAATGTACGAGCGGCAGTGGGTGGGGCGTCGAGACTTACGCGTATGCTTGTCGGCGCTCTCTCGCTCTATTGATTTTTGCACGCCTAACCGCACGCATCTCCATTGCTATCAACGCCTGCATTTTGCTGCCTTCTCGCTTCCAGGTCATCGTACACCAGGAGTCGACGGCTGTACCAGACGCTTACCACCAGAAGATCACGCCAACGCTAAGTCACCTCATCCTTTCATTATACTCGCTCTTATACGTTTAATCATTTAACCTCTCTCTGTATCTTTCCCACATTCTCTCCTAACATTCTACATATCTCCGCATACTTAACCCCTTTCCAGGTCTTCCTCTACTTCTCTCTCTCTTTTTCTCTGCTGATCTATTGCTCCTATACGTCTGACATTCTCTCTCTAACCCTTTCCTATTCAATATATATCTATATCTCTTTCAACTTTATACTATCTTCACCTTTGTTCTCAAGCTATTTTCTACTTGTTGCTATCTCCCCATTTCTTTACATTCTACATACTTAGTTTCATTTCATCCATTTTCTCATTCTTTCTCGCTCGTATACGCTCCACATTTTCATTCAACCCTTTCCCAGTGGCTGTACATTCCCTCTCTCTCTCTCTCTCTCTCAGATCTAATGTTTGTCGGGATGGTGTAGGGGTCCGGAGTTTTATTCGTATCGCTCAACTAAATGCCAGTTCTTTGCGTGAGCATCTTCCCGAAGTGCGCCTTCTTCTTAAGCAGAATAATAAAGACGTGCTGTCGATCTCAGAATCTTGGCTAATACCGCGCCACTGTTCATCGCTTTTCGAGTTGCCTGGTTACACTCTTGTGCGGAATGACAGGAGCCTCAGAACGAACAATGGGAGGCGTGAGTTTATGCAGGGTGGAGGTGTAGCTTGTTATATACGACATGATTTGTCCTTTCGGATTATAGCGACACCGCAAATAACGCGTCTGAATGAAACTGAGTACATGTTATTGGATTTACGGCCTGGAAAAGGGCGACGTATGCTCTTTGCGTCTGTGTACAGGCGTCCGGAGGGTGATGTTCTCACTGATTTTTTTGGCACAATCCATGCTAGCTCGGGTCGCTTCTCAGATATTGTAATAGCGGGTGACTTAAACTTCGATATACTGGGAGACGATTACTACGCGCGCCACCTGTGGCGGTTGATTCTTGAGAATTCGATATACCTTGCGCCTACAGGAGCAACGCACCATTGTCCGTCAGCCGATACTTAGATCGATGTGATAGTAACAAATTCAAGCGAAGTGGTGCGGTCTGTGGTGTCGTCTAATGCTCCATACATCAACGATCACGATTATTTGTACATAGATTACGCTTTAAGTGAGCCATCGGTGAGGGTTTTGCCACGGATTCGTGAGTTTTGACACTTCTCGGCTGAGGATTTCTCGGCTGCGGTATCGTCGGGGTTGGCAAGGGTCGATGTGAATGATGGTGTGGACGTGGACATATTACTTCGGCACTTCCAGGAGGTACTGAGGTCGTCTCTGGATATCCATGCGCCGCTGGTGGAGAGGAGGCAGCGTCGTATGCCGGCGCCCTGGTTTAATGCGAAATTGCGTGAGCGTTGTAGGGCGCGTGATCGTGTGTATAGGATTGCTCGCCACACCGGTGATCCTGGCTGTCTGCTGCGGTATCAGGGTCTGAGGTCGGCCCTAAAGCGAGACATAAGAAAGGCGCGAGAGGAGTATCTGCGTCGTGCCTTGGAGGGTGCACGGGAGCCATCCCAGCGATGGAGTATTCTCCGTAGATTTGGAATAGTTGGATGCTCGCAGCGATCACCATTGCATTTTATTTCACCCGTGGTGCTGTCCCGGCACTTCTCGGCGATGTCTTTTACTCACTTGCCTTGCACTGTGTGGGAGCTAGAGGGTACCTTGGGTGATGCCGGTGCCCGGCCTGACGGCTTCTTATTGGCTCCGGTGTTGTTTGTGGGCGTGTCTCAGGCGATGGCACATTGCATGGTTCGTTCACGGGGTAGAAGCTTGGATGGGCTGTCCCTCTCATATTTTCGTGGCTCTCTTGCCGCAATTGTGCTATTCCTCACCGGCCTTATCAATCGCTCGTTTGAATCTTGCAGGTATCCTGCACCATGGCGTCGGTCTGTGATCGTGCCACTCGCTAAGATTGCGCAACCCATTGGCCCTTCTGATGTGCATCCTGTCGCGAATATGGCACATTTTGCGAAGGTTCTGGACGTTCTTGTGTCGCGACAGGTGGTGGCTTACTTGGAGGGTCAGAGACTTCTTTCGCCCATGCAATCGCGTTTCCAGAGGGGCCATAGCACGCATTTAGCTCTACTTAAGTTGACGGAGTATGTTCGCGTTGGGATGGAGGCCGGAAAGGTCACGATTTTGGTGCTGTTTGATTTCAGGCGTGCATTCGACTCCGTCAGCCATGTGGTCCTGCTAAAGGCTATGAGCAGGATGAACTTCTCTCCGGACGCTATGAGGTGGTTCTACTCGTACTTGTCTGACCGACCGCAGGCCGTTGTTGGGCTGGATGGGGTGCAGACTGATTTTCTGCCGTGTACGTCGGGTGTGCCTCAGGGCTCTTCTTTCGGACCAATTTTGTTTTTAATTGTAATAGATTCTATTTTGGGGGTGCTGTCTCATAGTACGGGCATACTTCTTGCTGATGATTTGCAGGCGTATATGCAATGCAGGCCTTCAGAGATTGCTGGAGCTGTGGGCAGGTTCAATGAGAATATCGGGAGGGGTGTAGCCTGGGCATCTGAGTTTGGTCTTTAGCTCCACTTTGAAAAGATGCGTGCTATGCTTCTGACTACTTGTCAGAATTTAATGCGAATTGACGTTGACGCCATACCTCTTTTGCTGGCTGATGGGAAGGTGATTTCACTTGTTAGTTCGGTTAAGGACTTAGGGGTGACGTTGTCGAGTGACCTTTTATGGAATGTCCACGTTGCAGCAATATGCTCAAGGGTACATGGTGTGTTGTATTGTCTCCGGTATCGGGGTGGCACTCTGTCCTCCCGACTTAGAGCTGCTCTTGCTGTGAGTCTTATTGTTCCCCTTTTTGATTATGCCTGCTTAGTCTACATGGGTCTTTCAGGGTACCTGGCCACCAAGCTCAATCGTCTGTCTAATACTGTTGTTAGGTACATCTTTCAGTTGAGGAGGGATGCATCACTCTCTCAGTACTATAAAAGGCTAGGTTGGTTACGGCCAAGCTTTAGAATGGAGTACTTTCTTGCTGTGTTTGCCTATAAACTCTTGGCCTCGGGTGAGCCATCGTACTTGTTCGACTTACTCCCTCGATTTGTGGATGGACTCTGTTGTTCAGCGCGTCGTGATCCGCCGACATTTATGATTCCCACTGCATCGCTATCGTCATACGCATCAGCCTTCTCGCAGAGACTTATGCGGTTGTAGGATACTATTCCACTAAGTATTAGGCAGGTTGATTCGCTGAACGTCTTTAAGACGACTCTTTACCGTTTTTATTTAGAAAAACAGGGGGACTGACTGCTAAGCACGCTTATGTTTAAGATTGTAAGCTCTAAGTCATTATGGCAAGACTGAAAATATTTTGTTACGATTAATTATTACTTGTCTTTTTCAAATCTAGGGCATACTGTAAATGAAACTAAAATTAAGTGCGACCAAATGTAAATTAACGAATATATATATGTATATATGTATAGATTGCTATGTTAAATTGTCGCCGTTCAAACTAAATCAAAATCTGTAAAAATTCTGTAACTTTTGTTTAATTCTGTCGATAATATCAATATCAAAAAATCTTTGTTCTTCAAAAAATTGCCATTCGGGTGTAATGCCCTTGGCATGAATAAATTAGCTTTCAAATCAAATCAAAATCTCTCTCTTTCTTTCTTTTTCTCTCTCTCTACTTTTCTGTAGTCCGCCATTTTTGCTACTATCACCAGGGCATATTCTACATCCTCGCCAACCCAACCAACGTGCTATCGCTCTCTTCTCTCGCATAAGTTTGTTTGCATCATTAGTCCTGTATGCCTCTCGAAAGGGAATAGTTAACTCCTCGCCCGATCCATCGATCGCAGCACCAGCTGCGTCTGAATTGTCGCAAGGGGCAATTCTGCATTTACGGACGTCGGTCCGCTTTCACCAGCCTTGCACTGACTTGTGCGACCGAGCAGGGCCCGCCGGTTCGCAAGGGAATCCTATTCCTGCCTTTATTAATTCCTCGCATACTCACAAACCGGAAGTCGTTACCAGTAGGTCCTTCCGTACAATCATACACATCCGCATTTACGCACACAAGACCAGTCTGCATTTAAAACTTCGCATTTTCATATCTCATTAGTTAGCAATTTCATCAATTTGTATTTGTCTTCGTTTCTTAATAAATCTGGGTTTTTTATGCCGCTGGCTTTTTCCCATTAAATTGGTTTTTTTTATTTATTAACCTCTGTTCAATTTTAGGTAATCAACGCATCATAACCCCCTATTATCAATATTTAAATTCTCAACTTATTTTTTTATTATTTTTTTTTTATTATTATTTTTTTTTTATTTTTTTTTTTTATTTCCCTTTATTTATATTTAGCCCCCCCCCCTTTTTTTGTTCATTCTGCCCTAATCCCTTTTTAATTTGGACCAGACAATCTATGTTGGATCGGCTGTGCTCCCACACGACACCAGGAGAACTTTGCATTATAATCCAATACATATATTTTATAGTATTACTGTTCATAAAGAAGAAATTTTATAAGAAAGATGGAAAAAAAGTAGTAATTCTAATAATTATTTAGCATTTTCTACAAGCGTAAAATAATAAGAAAAGAAATTAAAAATCCATACCTGTATGAGTACAAAGAGACAGAGGGAGCGTGACAGCAAACGATCAATGCCTCTCTCTATCTCACTTATCCTTACAGGTACTACCAAAATGCATTTTTCATTTTTTTTCTTAACATTTTACGCTTATCGAAACAAAGTTTAAGAGATCTTATTAATAGAAAATGTTTTGCCCTACACGCTGGTATTTTTATTTTTTTTTTATTTAGCAAAACCATTACAAAATATAAGCAGAACAAACTTAAAAACACGTTTTTAATAGTATAAGATCATTTAAAAATAGTTATAATTATATTGTTTGAAATCAGCACGCTAACTTACATATTCTATAGAAAACACATAGCTATCGATCAATTTTAAAAATCAGAAGTTTCTTAGTTGGTATCCATAAGTAATATAAACAGAAATCAGATGAGATTGCTGCATGGCACAATCTACAAGGTCCCATACTACGAATCTGAAGGATGTGGATTCGATTATCGGAGTCAGTAAAACTTGAAAATCTTATTTAAACATGTATTACATATAAAATATAATGAATATGCGTACGTACGTTTATCCCATTTTTATAATACATATATGATATTTAGTTGAACATATACATTCGCTTTCATATAGCTATACATACAGAGCACGCGGTGGCTCAGTTGGCTAAGTCGTGGACTAGCATGTGGGAGATCGTTGTTCGATTCCCAGCTATTTCGACTTTTCGGGAAAGTACATCTATCATTTTTCACATGTGCTTTTTCACCACGCAATGCTCCTCAAGAAAAGTTTAGGCAACCTTCTCACAGTTAGAGTTGCCTAATTTCCCCCTACCCTCCTCCTGAAACAGGAAGGCCTCCCATTCCTTTCCTTGTTCCTTTCTCAAGTGCTAAGTTCCCATAGTAGTGTCCTTATTGTAAAGAAGCGGACGTAGAGCACTATATAAAAAAAGCTATACTTACAGGTACTATTTATGTAAAAGTTACAACGCAAGAGTGAATATACATGTATATATATACTAGTAGGACTCACGCCCCCCTGCGAGCTTCACGTGCCAACACCTCATCAGCAGAAAATTGCTTAGTTAGAAGTGCTTGAGTTGCCTTTTATTTATTCAGAGATTCATCAACCTATTCAAATGTAACTTAATGTAACCTAACTATGATCTGGTAACAAAAAATTATCGCACTAAGCGCGCAGGAGGATAAAAACAGTATAGTTGTATCGTGGTTTTATAAGTGTACTGGCGATGACTACCACGGTTTTTATTTTTTTTTTACTACTTGAGATTAAGTGAATATGTGTGATCATATCATGTCAAACAATTATACGTATTTGTTAAAAACTCAATGTATTGTTAATAAGTAAAAGATTGATCTTTTTCCTTCTGGGTAGTGTGAAAAAATAGATAACTTTTTATCTAAAATAGATAAATATAGATAAGAGATCGTTTACCGCAAAATATAAGAGCTATGGCTTGCGATTCCTAGCTACAGCTTACATAACATAGTGTCAGGGCTGCGGAGGGGCTGTAAAGAAACAGCAGGGGGGCTCTTATAATCGTGCACAGGAGCAGCAGTGGGCGTGGGGGCATAGAGAAAATTAAGGAAAATTTTTAAAGGGTTAAAATTAAGATAAAATAAATTGAATTTTTCCTTATTTTGCAGAAGGGTTGTGGGTAAGTTCTGGAAAGGAGCCACGGAATGTGCGGGGAGTAGTGTGGAAAGCCCCTCCCTTACAACTGTAGAATAAAGGAATATAGAAATATAGGAATATACATATACTAGTAGGGGTCCGCCCCCCTGTGCGCTCCGCAACAAAACCACCTCTTTTATTGTGTGATAAGTGTAATTTTTTCAAAACCAGGTTTTTATTAATATTTTTGAAAGCCTTCAAGAATAATAAAATTAATTGTTAGTATGAAAATAATATGTTGAAGTATATTTTACAGAATTCGGAAGACTATCGCATTTTTCGAAAATATTCGGAAAAAATTTTTTACGCTGGGGAATAATTACTGGTCTGCTTTTAAGGAAATATGGGGAACAAGCTGCTAATTTTAAATAAAAGTAGTAAAGTTTATATAAACCAAGAGATGTGCCCTTGACTTTTTTTTCGTGAGCTTTATTATTTCTTCTAGTGGCCCCCTTTTTTAAATGAGCTGTCTATCCTGTATGTGTTAATAGATACTTCTAAGCTCTTATATTTATATATGCCCCCTGCGCGCTCTACGCACCAACACCCGTAGTTGCAAATTATATTTACAAAGTATAAAAAAAAACCCAAATTATATTAATTGTTACTTGAAATTTATACATGTAACAAATATATATTGATCATAATTAATTACATAAATTTTTAACAATCACTTTTTATTTTCCCTGACTAATTACAGCTATTTCTATGAGATAAGTAGAACACGATTTTCGAAACGATATAATTTTTGAAGAAGCATGTAACATTATGCTGCCTTTTCAACTACGAAACTTTTTCGCATGGTTTATTATGTCTGAAAATTTTTTTGGTCATATTATTTGGAACAACTAAAAAAAATTTTTCATTAAAGATTGTAAAGATGATAAAAATAGAGCTCTTTTACATTCAAACGAAATTTTTAATTCTAAAAATATGTCTCGTGAAAATTTTAGTTTACCAGAACCAACAGAAACGATAAAAAAAAAAAATTGAAACTGAAAATAATGAAAGAATATTTTGTAAACATACATTTCATGAAATGTTTTTACAACTCACTCATAATCAACGTCGAATTTTTCAAGAAATAATAAAATTTGAAAGCTTTTTTTAAGTTTTTTTATAACTATTAATAAATCTCAAGGTCAAAGTTTAAATGCCTTAGGAGTAAGCCTTCGAGAACCATTATTTTCTTATACGTAATTATATGTTGCATTATCTAGACGTAGAAACCCAAAAAAATTTTTTATCCCAATTGAATCAGAAAACAAATTTTAAATGAAAAATTGTGTTTGGAATAAAATTTGAGAGTACCAAAAAAAGATACACCATCATAGATGCAAAATTTTATCAGTGTAACCAATGTTACTTAAAATTTTCAAATCAAGAGTGTCTATCATTGCACAAAAAAATTCAAATAATAAATTTTATGTATGTGATCTGTGTAGCATTATAATATTAAACAAGAAAAACTATTTGCGTCACACAAAGAAATGCCAAAACATTAAATACGAAAAAAGTTTCAAGAGAAATTATTACTTACAGAGATATTTGAAAAGTCATGAAAAAAACGTTCAAAAAAATATTTATCAAGATTTTGGAAAAGGTTATGTAAGAGCAAAGTACCTAAAAAGACATTTTCGAGTATGTGATCAAAATAAACATCGTAAGTCAGATAATTGTAACAACAATTTTTTGTTATGGTCAAATAAAATTATATGTGAAAATTAGAGCACTTAAAACAGTAAATATTTAAGGCTTTACGAATATATTTACATTATAAATGGTGAGGCTGGAAGAGAGCTTGGGAAAGTCGGGAGGGGAGCTGGAGGAAGCAGGGGGAAAGGGGGGGAGCTACCAAAAAAGTAGGATTACTTAAAAAATGCAAGAAAATGAAAGAATAACTATCTTATTTAAGAGGAAGTGGGGGGAGGTGGAGGGGGGAATAGGGGGGAGCAAAACCTTGCTCTAACTCTTACGAATATAAAATATAGAAAGATACATATAAATCTTCCTATATTATATAGTTAACTTAGTGGGTCATTCCACACAAACCTCCCACCGCTTCTGCTCCCACAGATACCGCTCCCACAGATACCGCTCCCACAGATACCCCCCCACCAATCCTAAATAAAATAAGGTAAAAATCCGTTATTTTCTTGCTTATTTTGACATATCGTAATTTTTCTCAAAACCCCCCACAGTCCCCCACCACCCCCTTACTGACTCCCCAAAAAATATTATTTGTATAGTATAGAAGTATAGTATAAGTCTTCATTCATGCCAGGGGGTTCAACCACGTATGGCTTTATGGGATAATAACAATGTATGTTTTAATATTTAATCAAATAGTTACAGATTAGTGCACAATACTATAATCAGCTAAACTCAAATACAATTAATTACACTTTAATTAGTTGGAACCCTTGGTTTTCTTGTAAGCATAAAGTTTTTGGTACGCTGACTTTTTTTGTTAGCATTTTGTAACGTTGCATTTTGCCAGCCCTGTCAATGTGCTAAAGTCTATAACCACATTTCTACAAAATCAAATGGAAATATTGTGTAGTAGTTTTTCTCAAAACATCCCACATCCCGCCACCTACCCCTATGGCCCTCCCAATGACCTATAAAGCCTGATTAAACCACGAAGACTTGCGTCCATTTCTATTCTGTTGTAAATTAATGCTGAAATTGGTACAATAGATAAACACGATATACATTCATGATATGTATTATTTATTAATAAATTTTACCTATACATAAAAAAATAATAATTAAATCATGTTACGAATGTAGGATTTCTTATCATATTCAAAGATTTCTTTCCAAACTATATTTTCAATCTCTAAACTGTTTTCCCTATCGACTTGAACAAAAGTTCCATTTTTATTTTTGCATCTTCATAAAGCCACGTATGATTAACCATGAGAAAATAAAAGTTTTTTTAAGTATAATCCCACATTATCAAAACTTTAACCTTTAGACTTATTTATAGTCATAGCAAATGCTACAAATGATGGGAATTGTTTTCTAAATAAAATAAAAGGTGATGATAAAGTATTTCCAGTATTCAATGTAATTCTTGGAATGAAAACTTTATTACCAATTTTTTCTCCCATTACTATTTCGCCTTCTACGTTATACTTCAGTAATTAAGTAATTTGCAATCGTTTACCGTTACATAATCCGTCTGATATACTCAAATTTCGAAATAACATTACTATTGTACCTATTTTTAATTTAAGTTCATGAGGTGGCAGGCCTTCACGAATGTTGTTTAACATTACTACGGAAAAATTTATATAAATATTATCATCTGATTTATCAACACCTTTATATGTTGCAGTATCGATGCTGTAATAAGTTTCAGTTTCCCCATGTAATTTACTTAAAATCTAATTGTTTAAGAAAAAGTATATTTAATGTGTAAAGTTAGTATCACGTTATTGTCAAAACAGTTGCTGCAAATACCAAATATTTCGGTACAGACATCATCTATTATCCAGAATTTAGGAATGTTAAATGTTTCTATGTCCCCTTCTCCAATTCTTAACAGTACTTTTGAAAATTCGTTATTACTAGAACGGATATTATTTTGTAACCTTAAAATTTTGAAGAAGTTTCATAAAAATGATAATTTAATAGTTTCTTCTATTATTATAGTTCTATCACCGTTTTTTATAACTGGAAAAATTTGCCGAAAATCTCCTCCTAATACTATTAATTTATCACCAAAGCAAAGTTTTGTATTACACAAGTCTCTAAACGTTCTATTAACGATTTCTAGAGCTTTTTTCAGAATCATGGAAACCTCGTCCCATATTATTAAATCAACTACCCTTAACTTTTTTTTCAGTTTTAAATTCTGAAATCACACTTTTAATATTATCTAAGTCTAGAGGCGAACGAAAAGTTCTATGACTGGTCATACCTTTTGGTAGTAATACAGATGCAATTTCTGTCTAAGCCATTGACAAAATATTTTTACCTCTAGAAATAAAAAAATAAATGAGTGTCTTATATAAGTAGGTTTTTCTGGATCCACCAGGACCATCTATAAAATATACTTTTTTATCTTGTTCACAAATAGTTTTAAAAATTTTTTTTTGATCTTCATTTAAATTTGTGTACATTATATCGAACATTTTTTTACTGAAAGATATTTCCTCAATATTTCAATTATTTATATAGTCGCTATTGGTTGGTGTCGGTAAACTAACAGACTTACGTGATTTACCTTCCGATACCAAAATTTAATTAATATGTAGAAGAGCACAATTATTATTATCATCATCGAAGTCTTCCGTAAAATATTTTTTATATTAATTCCATATTTTATCTCCTTGAATGTCTTCTGAAATAAAAACCAAGCAAAAAATTGTCTTGACTGGTATGGAAACATAAACTGTAATGGCTTCTTCAAAAATATTGTCGATTTCAGAATCATGTTCTATTAAACCCATTGCAATTGCAGTATCCCTGAAATTTTTATACGTTATTCCATTATGTTTTTTAACGTCTGTAAACGATGTAGCCCTATGTAATTTATTTGAAATAAGTTTTTTAAATTTGAAAAATAAAATGTTAAGAATAAATAAGAATAAATACACAAAAATTGTAAAAATGTGTTTCTCATAAAATATTTAAGAGTTGGGTGGTTGGCGCACAGTGCGCGCAGGGGGGCGTGAGCCCCACTAGTGTATATATATATATATATATATATATACACATTATATAGTTGTATCGACAAACGTGAGTCTCAGGTCCCCCGCTTCCCCTTAGCTCCTCCTCCGCCTCCCCCCAAAAAATACTTATTTATGGAATATTTCGTCATCAAAAATGTTAAGAAATGTATGTTATTTAGTACCGAAGTCATACCACGTTTTTAGGATTTCCCGAGTCACTGATCATAGGTCTCCCTCTGTCTATTCTCTCCTCCTTACTCACTATATGTCTCTGAAGGACTATTATTTGTTTAATTTGATTGAAATTTAACATTTGGAATCTTTTTCTGGTCCATGTGTACTTAACCTAATAATAAAATTCTAGATTAACTAAGGACTTTATTTACAAAAAGACAGAATTTAGAAGCAGGTATAGTTAAATAGACAAAAACAATTAAGCTCTTCAAACAATAACTCATAGTGTTAATTTAAAATTGTGACATTTTATGTGTCGTTTTTACCCATTTGTTCTTATATATATATATATATATATATATCTTATATAACCCTTTCCACATTTTTCACAGATTAAATTTAAATAAAAATTCTTTTTAAATTCTAACATCTTGATACAGCAACGTATAATTGTCCGTGAGAGAATAACGGTTCTTTAATATACAATCCTGAGGAATGAAAATTCTGTCCTTGTAATTTGTTGATAGTCATAGAAAATGCTAATACAAAGGGAAACTGTTTTCTATAAAAGACAAAAGGTAATGATGATGAGGTGCCAGTATTCAATGTTATTCTAGGAATACAAACATTGCTTCTTTCTTTATTCCCGTTATTATTTCTGCTTCTATATTATACTCAAATAATTTTGTTATTCTTAATCTTGTGCCACTACAAAGACCATCGGAAATTTTTAAATTTCTCATTAACATTACTATAGCATTTATTTTTTATTTAAATTCATGTGGTGAAAGACCTTTCCTGATTTTATTCAAAAATTCTATTGGAAAATTCATATTTATGTTATTATCTGTTTTATCAACTCCTTTCTGAGTCGCATATTCTGCTGTTGTGAACTTATTCTCAGCCGCCATTGATAATTACACGAGTAATGTTGTTATTTTGTCCACTCAATCTGTTACTGAGGGGTTGGCGCGCAGAGCGTGCAGGTACTACTAGCAGATAAATATAAAAAGAAAGAGAGAGAGAGAGAGAGGCCCCATGGTAGGGTAAATAACAACGAAGGAGCAAACAAGACTTTTCATTGCATATTTCCCTTCACTGTAGTATAATAAATGTGATACTCAAATATATAGTACAAAAAATAGTAACGAAAAAATTCTAGTTGATAGTTATAAAGTAGAACCCTTAAATAAAATTTTGTTGTACACATATAACCGTCATAAAAATTTTGAATATCGCGCATTTATTTAAAGTATAGAATATATTTATGATTTTATTTATAAGGGAAAAGATAAAGCCTTTCGCAAAATAACAAAAACAAATAGAAACGATAATGAAAATGATACAGAATTATTTAAAGAATTAAAAAAGTATGTAGATCATCATTATCCTTACTATTACATTTTAAAAATTAACACAAAATAGTATTCGATGGAAATAACATGTTCAAAGCTATAGAAATCTCAGGGATGACTTTGATGGCTTCGTTTAAATTACACGAAAAAGATAGTTTTGCAAGAAAAATTAGCTATCTTAATAATCCAGAACACTCTTGTCCTCATGTAGTAACAAAAACTTGGATGAAACGGTAAAGATTGCAAAATAATTGAACTATAAATTAGCTTTACGTAGTGTCCCGTAAGGACTACAAGAATTTTTTCAAACTAATTTTATATTTAATTAATAAAGCGTAGTCTTTTGGGATCTTTAAAACATACTTTAAGACGAAATACTTTATAGTAATTTTAAAGATGCTGCTATTGCTTCAAGTTAAGGGAAATTTGATAATATAATTACCAATACTTACTTACAGCATGTATTATTATGCTGCCATACCTAGTAAAAAAGTTTTTTGAGTGGTTTTGAATGTCTGAAGATATTTGCGGCAAATTGTTAGAAAAATTCAAACAGTTTTTTATCGACAATTTAAAAAAAAAATAAAGAAAATACTACTTCACTACAGCTAAGTTCAATTTCAAATTTAAAGAAAAATCATGCAAATGTAATGGGCTACTGGAACCAACTTAATCAATAATTCCCAAAGGTAATAAAAAAAAATGAGTTACGAATTTAGAAATTTATATCAAAGATATTTTTGTTAGGGTTAATTGTATTAAAAAATAATCTTCAATTGTATTATTAAAAGTGCAACACAATTATGTTTTATTGTTGGTCTAGAATTTTCTCAAAAAATGTTTTTGTAGATCACAACTATTGATTATTTTTTGTTAATAAGAAAAAAGTTACTTACATGGCTTTTACTAGAGTATCCTCTATTTTAGTACTTAAAGAAATGACAAGTCATACAACATTTTGATTACCATAAGTTATGACTAACATTGAAAGTTAGTTTTTAGAATATAAATCTGATTAAAAAATATCACTTGAATTAGATGTAGTTATTTCAAATAAAGCTTTAATGAACTGTAAAATATTTGAAAATAGTCGACAAAATATTAAAAAACTTAAGAAATAGTGGCTGGCCAAATGGTGGTGAGGTATTTATTTTAGGAGGCTGATGTTTGCAATCACATCTACCGGTCGAGCATAGGTGTAAGACCTCAATAATTAACGATAGTATAAAATACGCATTCCAATAAAAAAACTTTAAAATTTTAAAATCAAAAAAGGATATGTGTTGCAGAAAGAGAAAATTTGCTTCGTTATTAATTAGGATTTAAAAAAAAATAATAACATGATTTAATATTCTTGAAAAATATAAAACTAATAGTATGTGTAAGAAAATTTATAAAGATCAAGATGTTACTAATGATGACCTTAACAAGGTAACTTTAGCAACCTACAATTAATTATCTTACATTTAAAACCATAAAATTCTAAGTTTAATTAAAGAAATTAAATATACGTATAATAGTACAGATTATAAGAAATGCAATGGTAGTAATCACACAGATAATAATATAGATAAATGTTTTACAATCACAACTCTTAATAATAAGCATGAAGGCTTACCACACCATGTTTTAGATTCAAAAGTAGTCATACTTGTAATGTTAATGAGAAAATTTGGTATATTTGATGATTTGTGCGATGGAACTCGACCTTGCATAACGAAATTATGTAATATAACATTTAAGCTAAAATAAATACGTGAGAAAATCAGGCAATAATGTTTCTATTCTATCAATCACATGGAATACGGGTGAAAATTTACCTTTACCACTCACATAATACAGAAAACGATTTTGTTTGGATCAAGTTTTTACTACAACAATAATTCAGTCACACTGCCAAAGTTTTGATGAATTAGCATTTTATTATAAAAATCCTTTATTTTCCTACGGTTAACTTTACATATTGCTGTTAAGATGTCAGAATCCTAATAATGTATTAAGACCAAACAGTTCAGAAAACAAACCAACCGTTAAAAATTTAGTAAGGCAAAAAATCTTTTAGATTTGAGAATTAATAATTTTTATTTGTTTCAAGTAAAAAATCACAGATAACTTTTACGCTACTAAAATTGCTTGCAACACAATAGGAAACAAAGCGTTTTCTTTTTCTTTTCACATGACCATTTTTAAAGAATTCTTGACAGCAAGAGTATCTATTACAAATCTTACTTTTAAGTAAAATATGTTATTTTTTATAAAAATAGAAAAAAAATTTGAACATTTATGTAAATTTCTAGAGTTAACATAAATGTATCGCGTTTATAAGGTGATCACTAAAATGAGAATATTACTGTGTATTGTTTGATATTTGAATCATTAAGTCATAAATTATGATTAGGTATTCTATTTTAACAACAACCATTAAGGGTTTAGGAATATACGAAAGTCTTTGGAAGTTAGATAAAAGTCAAGCCATGTATATTTTAATGCTGCTCCAAATGCATTGGACATTTTTGTTCCAATGCTTATTGATTATTACTTTTTTGATTTAAAAATTGAAAATAATTTGCTACATTTGACAAAGATGTTATGACAAAGACGTGAGAACTGATGGAATTTTTTTTGTTTCAAACGGAAGCTAAGGAGGGTTCTTTGAAATTGTAAGAGCAGTGTTACGGGGTGCCACCGATGCGGAGTGACGAAGCAGAAACCTCGACCTCGACCGGGCCTGTGTTAATACGTTAGACACCCTCAGTGACACTTTCTTTAATTGATGTACGTGGGTTTCGTTCACCGAGACGCCACAGGGGCCAAGTATCACAACGACTTCAGTTGTCGTCATCACATCTCGCAACTTTCTCACAATACAAGGAAGGAATCGGACACTTAACAAATAACTAAACACTCACGGGTAATATTTTCTGTAAAATGGAATATATTCAAAAGTACATAAAAGAAAATACAAAATATAAAAGACACTTGTGGGTGTAGGTGTGCGTATGTGTGTGTGATATCGCACGTCGAGCGTGGTTATTCGACGTGCTAACGGCGCAAACTCGTGAACCGGACAGACAACGCGGGCTATTTGAGGGCCGCTGCCCTTTACCATAAGCTGCTTGCTGGAAGGTACTTATAGTCACAGGCAATGACGACTCTCTTGGTCTTAGAGGGATGGTGGCGTATACTCTGGGGCCAGTAGGTGTCTCTACTGGCAGTGGTAGTCTGCCGGGAATTTGACCTTGATCTAGCTTGACCTCCTAGCAGAGAGAGTCTTCCGTCTCTCTCGGAAGACGTGGCTACTTGCTTGGATAGCGGCAACAGGCTTAACACTTTAGTCACACTGGTCGTCACGCCACAGAAAAAAATCACTTCAAAACAATTGCAATAGCGGAACTTAGATAGACGCTTCTCGCACAAAAACCAAAACGAACTGCTTCACGCACATTTAAGAGCCCAAGCTAGTCTGCTCTCTCCCAGCTTTTTTTTTGCTTTCCTCTCTTTTCATTTACCCCTTTTCTACCTTGTCTCTTTTACTCTTTTCCCCCCTTTCCCTATCTGACATAGCCTACCTATGTGGCCTAACGGTGGAGCACCATTACACCCCCCAACTAGACGTTGGATACCAAGATATCCAACTCTACATCCTAGGTGCCTTTTAGGTAGGCTTCGGGAACGATATCCGGGGAATCGGGGAAATGGAAGGTAGAAAAGAAAACCACTGGGTAACAAAAAAAGAAAGAGGGGCACAATTTATTGCCAGGAATCAAAGAGGAAAAAAAATAAAAGAAAAGGCATTATAAAAGAAGAAAAACAGAAGGAAAAGAAATTTAACAAAAAAAAACAAAAAAACAAAACGAGTGCCAACGTTCAAAGCAGTAACCTTATTATTGTCATCACCACAAGTAAGGTAAATGTCCCAGTAGTTGGCTACCAAAAAACTGGTCCCAATACTTGGCCACTGTATAAAATTCACAGATCAATCTGGTGGTCAACTGTTAGTCAATGCATGTGTCCCAATAGTTGGTCACCAGCTTTTGCATATATTGAACGTAGAGGTAGCCCAGTACTGAGATACAACCGCCTTAAGGTGGCTAACTACTGGGACACTTACCTTACTCTTGTGTAGGATAAGGATCATCGTTGTGGTCAACCTTGTAAGATCTTGTGACTGCGTGCGCGCAAGCAGCGGATTACCAACTTTTATAGAAGTTAGTTTAGTTAAAAAAATTATAAATTGTATAAACATTGTAAGTGCGAATCTTAAACTTTTTAATTTACACTACTTATAAAAACAACTATTTCTGGCTCTTCTGAGTTTATTAAATCACCAGATAAGACATAACTTAATTGTTGATTAGTTTCACTTACTTAATTCAAAAATATACCAATTACTAAGTTATATGCAATTCCTTATTTGATAAATAAATTTAATATCAAGGAAAATTTAAGTAGACAACGTATAGCAGAGACTTTTACAAGGATGTGACATAAAAAGATGAATAAAACACACTACTATTGATTACGTAAGTTATAAATTAGAACAGTAGTTTAACGCCAGCTCGCGTATGACATACTAACAAGTGTTATTGTTATTCTAATTCATATCTGAATCATACAATTATTAATAGATATAATTTTTCCCAATCTTATTTTTGAAAGTTAACCAAGAAGATAATATTCAGGAACATTATTTTCTTGACAAACAATATTTTCTCTTTTAAAGTTTCTCTTGAAGATGCTTTATATCCAAGAAAGGCAAAAGTGTTTAATAATCATCATAAATGTTTATTTAAATGTAATAATAAAGAAAAACTACAATATAAAACAGGGGGACTTGATGTGTTGTGAATAAACTATTTCTAAAAAAAAAATTGCTTGCATGTATATTATCGTATCCTGAAAAAACACTTATGAAAGTTGGAAATCCTTAAAGCTACTCTTTCGAAAAAAATCATATCGAAAAACCACATAATAAAACCATGTAAAAAAACCACATAAAAACATGTGGTTTTACCACTCCGTTTTCATTTGGTTTTTTTGTCTCAAATCACCATGTGGTTTTTAGGTAAAACCATATGGTTTTTACAAGCTTTTTTTATAAAAGAAATTATTTGTACATAAAATTATTTATTTAAAAGACTATGTTAATTGCACTTGTACATAAGCATCTGGGTGTGTATGTGTGGGTGTTTATTGTTCGATCGTGCTAACTACAAGGTACGCCCAGCGAAGGAAAGGCTTTTCTCTCAGAGCCAACGGCATGCAATAATTTGATCGGGCGCGGAGAGAGATAACGCGGCTACCACGGCTTTCACTCACACAATGCGCTTACCTGGCTTTTCGTAGCCTCTTATTTACGCTCGTTCGCCAAGTAGATGATCCCTCAGCAGCACCCCTCAGCCTTATGTCTTGCAGATAAGCCGCTCGTACGTGGACGTGAGGTGACAGGCGCTGACAAGGCGATGGTGAGGCTGTCCCTTGGCGACGTGGTGTGCTTTTCGAGCAAGAGATGCACGTGTTTACCCTACCTATACCTTATCTCTTCTGACCTAATGGCCAAGAGCGTCCCGTGCTAATACGCATTGCAAAACGCTTGTCTCTCCTTTCTCTCTCTCTCTCTCTCTCTCGCACACATTATGACACCCCCCTCCTCTCTCCGGCCTTTTTTCTTCGCGCAGTCTAGGTGAGCACAAGCGGCGTTACGGTGTTTGTCGCCCGTTACACCCCCACCCGAGATGATTCGTACTTCTGAGTATCTTTTTTATGGGGTCGCTCACTTAACGGTTGAAAGAGGAAGAACAGGATGAGAGTGGGAAGAGCAATACGATTACATCTTAATAAGTGATAAAATAAAAAAATTAAAAAAAATTTTCTCAACTTTTGTTTAGGCCGTTCTGACCTCTACTCTCCCCCATCCCCCACCCAAGACGGTTCGTACTCGTCACGAAGCTTCTTTTAACTGCATCCTGTCCTGTAGTGAGAACCCACGAAGGGAGAGGATTTTAACAAGTAGGTAGAGAAATAAAAGCTCGTGATCTGTGATATATGATGATTATACATATATAAAAAAAAAGACAGACACAGTTGTGGCAGGAGTGATCAAAAGAGAAAGAAAAAAAAAGAAAAAAAATGATTGGGATGAAAGAAGAGAAGAAAAAAAAAAATATTTGGCATGAGGCGCCGGTGGTCAGAAGGACCTCTTGCTCGCTGAGTTTCACTCCGGAGTTTGCCAATGCCAAGTACCATTTGGGCGACGCTCCCACATGTGGTGGTCCCTCCTTCGTGGGCAGCGGTCAGTCTGTTTAACAAGGAAAAACCCGTAACTGTGGCAGAAACCAATTCGACCGGTGATAGTGTATTCTGGCCACAAGGTCATTGGGTCGCTGGCGACGGTGCTCGGGTACCGTGATGGGGAGAAGACAGTGGCTTCGGGGTTCTCCGCGCGTAGGTGACAGTTCGCCTGCAACTCTACGTTCAGTAGGTGCTGGCGCTTCTCGGATCAGGCTAGTGCGTCCTCGAAGCCCTCAAAGGCCGCCCTGATGTGCCGAGCTGAGACCTCATAAGCGTTTAAATCTTTATGCACTCCATGCTCTAGGAGGTGTCGATGCACCGCACCCAGATACTTTGTGACCTTTGCCCTGGTTTCTTCGAGAGAGCAAGTGGTACTCTCCTTGAGATGTTCTATCTCAGCCAGGCTTTTTATTCGCGCCAAATCATGAGGCGTAGGGACCGGGTTGTGTAGATCCTGAGTTGCCGAGGTTTCCTCTGAGCCAGGTGCATTTTCCTCGGTAGTGGTAGCCTCTGTGACGTCGCCTAGCTTTTCTATGCGGCAGCGTTCTCAGCCGGGATGGCCTCCGTGACCTCGGGGGTGGGTTTAACCTCTTTGTCAGTGACAACCTCCATGGGCTCGATGGTGAGCGTACCCGCCTTCACCGGGCTGGCCTCTAGGACCTGAGTTGCTGACGCAATTTTCTCGACCAAGGCGGCCGTTGTCTCAGTGGCCAGGACGCTGACTACTGCTGGGGTGGCTTCCATGGCCTTGGTGGCCAGCGCCTCGTTCTTGGCTGAGGTAGTCTGGGCGACCTCGGAGGCTAAGACTGCACTCTCTGCCAGGACGGCCTCTCCGAACTTGGTGACTGGCGTATTATTTTTGGCCAGAATTGCCTCTGCGTCCTCTTTTTCAGGAACGAGTTCCATGGGCTCAGTGACTTGACGTTTGCTTGCTGCATCATCGGATTTTGCCGTGGTGGCAGCGTCCTTGGTACTACATGTCTTCCCAGTGACATCATACCACTCGCCCGACTGGTCTATAACGGGAGGGTCGGCCCATGAGATGCACAAGTTTGTCCACGTATGCGAGGGATTTCACCTCTTCAGTTCCTGCGAGCGTGGGCGATCGGTCGGCCTTCTCTGAGTCGGACAACGAGTAATCCGACCAGGATGGTCCTAGACGGGCGAAGCAGGCCGCAAGGTCGTCTGCTTCCATTAGCCAATCTATGGTCAGTGGCTCATTGGGGACGTGGCTGGAGGATGCCGTCACCTCTGCGGGCTTTTCTTGTTCGTCCAAGCGCGAACCCATCAGCTATTCTTCCATTTTGATCTTAAGGGCTTGGTCCATCACTGGAAAAGGTTAATGAGAAATAGATGTAACGAAAGATTGCAAAAAATATTACAACATGAATTACAACTTTTGTTGCAAAAGATGTTACAACTAATGTTGCAACTTATGTAGCAATTTGTATTGCAACACTTATTGCAATGAAGATTGCAGTAATTTCACGTTGCAGCATTTGTTGCAACTATTGTTGCAAAAATTTTTGTGGTATAATTACAAAATTTTATTTGATTATAAAATATTTATGCTGTCGACTATCATGAAAATAATTATCTCGAATTAAATCTGTATGATCATACTCTTCATGCTAATTTTTAGTTTTCATATAGTAGTATTTTGTGCATTTACTTGGGAAGTTTACGCTAAAGATATTATTTATTTTGTGCTTTTTTACTTTTTTTAGCTTTTATTTAACCTTTTTGTGTATCCCACAGCATTATTTGGACTGTCGTCAGAGCCACTCTTAGGGCTCAATTACCAAATTTACAGTGTCTAATAAAAACTGATAAAAAATATTTTCGTCGATTTCGAGTCGGCTTTTGCATTCGGAAAACCACATAAAACACAACAACTTTCAGAAGTTAATGTTTCTCGTATCTTTTTTTCAAAAGCACAAGATTGAGCATAAGTTAATGTACAACATTAAGTCCAACCTTCCGGATGGCAACACCAACACTGGGGGGGTTCAAGTATTTTTAAAAGAATTGTAATAAAAACTTTTCTTTTTTTTTAATACTATGTCAAATAATTGAATCCAACCGTTTTGGTGTTGCCATCTGGATGGTGCGACCTAATGTCGTACATTAACTTATGTTTAATTTTGTGCTTTTAAAAATATAGATATGACAAAAATTAACTTCTGAACGTTTTTGTATTTTATGTGGTTTTCCGAGTGCTAAAGCCGACTAGAAACTGACAGAAATATTTTTTTTTCTTTTTTATTGGACACTTTTCATTGGGTAGGGCACTAATCTGTAATTAACAATTACATTTCATTATTTAAACGGCTTGTTATGAGTCACGTATAAAAATGTCAGAACTTCGTAGAATTAACTTAGAATCTGTATCGCTATGTCTTATGGGTTGCCGACTGCTTCATTCATATATTTTAAAATCGAACGTGGCGTAAACGGCATGTTATATCAGACCATAATTATATGGATTTAAAAATGCACGTATTATAACGTATTTGTTTCTTAAAAATGATTCGTAAAAGATAACTGCATAAAATTATTGGAGTTATACATTTTGAATTTGAACACAAAAACATTGGATTCCTAATAAGTTACAAAAACAATTGTAATTTTTAGACAAGATCTAGATTCACTGTTTGTTCAGTTTTGTACCTGAATATTTGCCGACAAACCTTTTCTAAATTTAAATTGCGTCACGTTCGTTATCCTTATATTAAAGTTAAAGTAATTTTCCGATCATACGCCTTTATCATCGCGTACATTTGCAATGCCCAAGAGACCGTTTTACCTTTACTCTTGTACCTTTATTTATCAATATACAAGAAGTTTCTACTTTAACTTTTGTCTCTATAAATATTGCTCTGCGAGCATAGTAAGTTAGTTAGCGCGCCGCGGCGGCAGAGAAAGCTTCTCTCCACTTGCCTTCACTTGAGCACATTTTCCTAATTTAAGCACTGTAAATATATTGTATAAATTTTTATTGCACATTTGCGTTACATTTATTTTGCCGTAAACCACTTCCACCTCCACACGACTGAACTGGATTGGGAGCAGCATAAAACCCCTTCCCTCGTGAACATTTTTTGGTAGCAGAGCGTGGTTCCAGGGACCGACGGTCAGTGCAGGAGTGGATATGTGCTAGTGCTCAGTAAAGCCTTGAATTTTGCCTTGACCATTTGATGCCGTGTAGGTAAACGCGCTCTCGCGAAGCTGCAGTAGTGAGCCATTTAAGGAATCAGAGTGTGTGCATGCTCTCCGTGCTTGAATTTGCCAAGGCAGGCAGTCGTAAGCTGCCAACACTCAGCCCTATTATCAAGGGCTTCATCGCGACATCGACTGCTTCATGGATGACGTCAAGGAACTCAAAATTTTATTTAAGCGTCAACAGGAGTTGTACAAAATCATCAGCAATGCTTACGAAAACCTCAAGAAGCGCGGCAAGGATAAGTTCACTCGTGCAATAATCGAGAGCCGAATACAGCAACAACGAATAAACTGGGATGACTTCAAGGACACTCATTTTAGGATTCTCAACATTGCTCCAGACGATACTAAGGACATCGGCTATTTCAATAAAAACAGCTACGAAATCGCCGAAGAAGCTTACCTCGATTCGGCAGCTAATTTGGCTGAACAGCTTGGAAAACTTCCTGCATCGCCCGCATCAGACCCAGCTCCTGTTCCACCAGCTAACTCTCGCAACCTGCCGTTCATTGCTGTGCCCACATTTTCCAGACATTTCAACGACTGGCTCGAGTTTAAGGATCTGTTCTTTGCGATCATAGTCAACGATTCTCGACTTTCCAACGTCGAGAAGCTTCAGCACCTCAAGACGCATGTGCAAGGCAAGGCGGCTGAATTATTGAGGACAATCCAGGTAATCGACGCCAACTTCAAGGCTGCATGGAAAAGGTTGGAGGATCATTATGCAAACAAGCGGCGCTTGGTTGCCGCGCTAACTCGCGATTTGCTAGCCGCGCCGGCTGTAAGCAGCGAATCGCCGCTCGAACTCAAGGCTTTGCTCAGTAGCACTGTAAATGCCTTGGCTGCACTTAAACAGCTAGCGTCTGACGGACCAGTGGGATGACTTGGTGGTCGCTGTTACAGCTCGGAAACTTGACGCTCGAACTTTCCGAGAATGGGAGTCATCGCTCAGCAGTACCCACGAGCCTCCTGCACTTGAAACGCTTGTGCGTTTCATTGAACAACGCATCTCGATGCTCGAGATCGTCGCGTCTTCTACAGAGAAGGCAACACGAAAGAAGGACAAGACAGCGTCTTCTACTTCGCACGCATATGCCGCCTTAACGGAGAAATGCCGCTTTTGCCAAGGTGAGCATTTCATACTACGCTGTGCCGATTTCAAAGCAAAATCGCCACACGAACGCAAACAGTTCGTTGAGGCCAAGAACATGTGCTATAATTGCCTTGGTGCTCACAAATTCGCAAGCTGCAAATCAAGCAAACGATGTCTAACTCGCAACGGGCATCACCATACGCTGCTGCACGAGAATCCTGCCACTACAGTGCATCTTGCATCTTCTGCATGGCCTGCTACACTCACGAAAGGGAGTCGCATATCCTGTCATTGGATGGCATCGCTAGACTCTATAAACACTACGCTGTTGCCTACTGCGCTCGTCCGAATTCAAGGCCCGGACGGACGCACACTCATCGCTCATGCCATGCTCGACACCTGCTCTCAGCGATCCTTTGTTGCAAAGAGCCTGCTAAGTAAGCTTCGCCAGGAATATGAAGAGGCCAGCATGGAGGTCATTGGCATCGGTGGCATCAAGACTCCGCGAGTTTATGGAAAAACTTACCTTACTCTCACCTCCATGGTTAGCGAGGGGAAGCTCACGTGCGAAGCTCAAGTGCTCTCGCTCATATCCAGCTACAGGTCAGGAAACTTCAAGCTTCCAGGCGACTGGAAGTATCTACAGGGTTTGGAGCTTGCAGACGACTTTCGAGCCGATCTGACGGAAATCGAGTTGCTGCTAGGAGCTGATGTGCTTCCACGAGTTCTTTAAGAGGGCTTACGCATCACTCTACCTGGGACACCCATGGCCCAGCGCACCATATTCGGCTGGACGCTTTTCGGTCCATTACATTATTGACATTTTTAAAATACAGACTCTAAGTTTGTTTTACATAAGTGCAGTGCTAATTGTTAATACTCCGTGTACCCCGAACCGTAGTATAGCGGGCGGTATGTTCAGTTTTGTACCTAAATATTTGCCGACAAACCTTTTCTAAATTTAAATTGCGTCACGTTCGTTATCCTTATATTAAAGTTGAAGTAATTTTCCGATCATACGCCTTTATTATCGCGTACATTTGCAATGCCCAAGAGACCGTTTTACCTTTACTCTTGTACCTTTATTTATCAATGTAAATTATATAAATATTATAAATATTGCTCTGCGAGCATAGTAAGTTAGTAAGCGCGCCGCGGCGGCAGAGAAAGCTTCTCTCCGCTTGCCTTCACTTGAGCACATTTTCCTAATTTAAGCACTGTAAATATATTGTATAAATTTTTATTGCACATTTGCGTTACATTTATTTTGCCGTAAACCACTTCCACCTCCACACGACTGAACTGGATTGGGAGCAGCATAAAACCCCTTCCCTCGTGAACACTGTTTGTTTTACATAGAAAGTCATAATTTTAATTGATAATGGAGTAAATAAAAGCCAATGTATTGCATCGAAGAATACCTGTAGCACGAAACCAAGAACATAACATTAATTTTTTATCATATTCTATGGTATTCCCTGTTAGCAGAAAATTTTTTTTATTTCTACTAAAAATGATATTAATACTTATGTTCTTTTAAAGAGATTAGTATTTAAGAGCTTTAAGGAAGCCCTACAGTTTCTTTGTTCTGCCAAAACTAGAGTAAAATTACGTGCTGTGGTTTTTACTTTTTTAATCAAAATAGTACTATGGAGATATTAGAATAGAGCACACTAGAAGCTAAATCATGCAATATGCGCAAATAGAGAGAAGGCTGCCAGTGAGTCCCTATGTGTCCTTGTCTTACAAGTGTACAGAAAGAAAAGAGTCGATACACATGCGTTTATTAGACAATGACACAGGGAAACTCCTGGGCAGCCTTCTCTCTCGTTACATATATTGTTTCCACTCATCGGCTAATGAATCTATGGCGTGCTTTATTCTTATATCTCTATGAATAATAATTTGAACATCTTATTAAATGTTTGTGTATTCAATTTTATGAACATATGTTTGTGAACACAAGATTAAGGTGACACTCTTGTTTACTGCTCTAGTCAAGTAGGAGAATTTGACTCTTGTGTATGTATACGTATATATGTGTTATAGTGTCTGTATAATTTTGCTACCGTTTGCCTCATAATCATAAAACTGACTTCCATGTCTTTTTTGGCAAATATATTTTAAAAATGACCGAATACCATTATTTTTCGAAAGAGAATTAAAAAAACGGAATTTTTCCTACAAGTACACCGTAAAATGTCTGCTCAGGTTTTTGATTTTAAGTCGGAAAATGCTTGTACGGCTGATTTTTTAATGCTCTTTCATTTAGGCCTGAGTTAAGCGGTTGAACTTTAAGCTGAAATTTCTCGAGATTTTATCCGATTCAGAGTATAAATATAGTTACTAATGGATACAACAGATTTTAATATACCAAATTAAACACATTTTGTTTATCAGGTTTTCGCAAGTAAGCTACCTTAACTAGGATATAATTTTGATTATTTTGTAGGATAAATGCAAATATGTTAATGACCTCACTTAGAGAATTAAATTATATTTTATTTACAATTATTTTCAAAAATACTATTTTTTCTGTGAAATGAAACAGTACGTAAATGTTATCATAGTATTTTATTGTATAAGAGATTTTTACAAAAATTGAATTTACTTTTTTTTTCTTATGCTTTTGTTTTTTAGGTCCAGTTTACTCATTTTTGTATTCATGGTAACACCGACTTATGATTTCACGTACTGCTTTGTGCAGTAATATTTTATTCATTGGCACCTTCCCACTAAAGCGCGCGTAAGCAGCTTCTGTAATAAATATCTAATGTAATCACTCAAATTAATCTAAAATACCACGTGCCATTGTGAAATAATACCACTTGATGAACCATGTATAACTGCGTGGCTTACCACGTGTTTTTTGCATGCAGTTAATAACCACATAGTTAATGTTAACACTCTAGTCTTACTCCACCGAAAAAATATTATGTAACTGTACCATGTTGGCTACATAAATATTAATAATATAGTATAATTGTACCTTCTATTGCAATCATCTTTTCTTTTGGTAGCGCTGGTCGAGATGGTATTCCAGCTGCTTTATTCAGACCTACTTGAACACCGTTAACAGAGTGTTGAGATAACACTTTTTCGGAAAAAGTAATAATCATTAAATCTTGTACGAAGTGGTCCAATTGTATCTTTCCTACATTGACTTGTCATGTTTTTGGTTACTGTGAAATCATCTGTGGCAATGACACGACCCCCTTTTTCCAAGCCACCCTAGCGAACAATAATTACAAACAAAATTTATAGAAATTTTTATTATTATAAGGTGGTTTTTACTGTTTTCCTTTCCATTTTTTTTGAGAAACATATTTTTTAAATTAAAATTAATATTAAAGAATATTTCTTTTGAAATGCAACCTCATAGGTAGAACTCATTTTCTTTCCTTATTACTGCTTACATATTCTCAGAAATAACTTAATAAAAAAATTCAAATTTTTAATTGTAAGTATAGAAGTAAAACATTAAATGTTAGTTAACTAATGACAAATACGTAAAAAACTATGCTATATATATAAACATAAGTAGGAAAACCATAGTCTTCAAAATCACCAAAAGTCGTGGACATTTTTATCATGACATAATTGGCGTAAAAACACATTATATTCTACAACACATTATATTCTTTTACATCAGTATACAACGTCACCTATCAGAGCTATTTACGAACGTTATTATTATTATAAATTTAATAAAGGTAAATCATTTAAATCTAGCTGACAATCAAGTAAGCGATCAGTGTTTTTCAAATTATTAATCTCGGCTGTTTCTAAAGAATCAAATAATGTGCCTTTAGAGGCTAAATGCAAACCTTAAGATCATGATTAAAATTATAATTAAATTCCAACAGATGAAATGCATAACTTGACTTTTCCGTACCACCGACAAAAGCCTTAATATGTTCTTTCAAACGTTTAGCAAAAGACCTGCCGGTTTGTCATATGTACACTTTATCGCAAGACCCACATTGCAAACTATATACACCTGCTTTGAAACACACATACTTTGTGTAACTACCATGTCGGAAAACGATGAATTTGCAGTTATAGGTAACAAAATGCGTTCGTTAAATCAAGATTAAATGTGTGAAAGTAAACAATTTTTATCTCGTATATATATTCATTTGTTGCAGAAGATACAGAAAATGGTATTTGCTGCCGTGTTTTAGATATAAAATCAAAGTGTATCAAAGTACCATATGAAAATCATTTTTGTGTCTTTCCACTTGTAAATAAATGTGAAACAGATTAGAAAATAATTGGTGCGTAATCTATAAGAAAATGAATAACATGCAACTACCCATATATTAACCATTTGTCTTATTGTAATTTTAAAATAAAATTTTCCATTTGTATTAAGAAAAAAAATTGTTTCCTTTTTTTAAATACTAAGATTCACACGTTAGTGATTTGTACAATCAGCAAAAAATATGTAAGTATACTTATGTATAAAAAGGGTACGTTAACATTTCTCAAACGTACACTGTTATATGCAATATATGACATATGTATTCTTAAATTTTTTTCAGATAATTCATAAAAAACGTGCTATTTGCTTATAACAATTCAAAGCAGTAAATTAAATATGACAATCGAATTTGTCCCAAGCTTTTTAAATAAATGTTTTCATCTACTATGTCGTTTACACCACGTTCAATTTCGAAATAAACAAATAAAGCAGTTGGCAACCCATAAAACATAGCTATATAAATTCTAACTTAATTCTACAAAGTTTTGACATTTTTATACGTCACACGTAACAAGCCGTTTAAATAATGGAAAATAATCGTTAATTACAGAGCAGTGCCCTAATCAAGACCCTAAAGTGGCTCTGATGACAGTCCAAATAATGCTTTGGGAAACAAAAAAAGGTTTAATAAAAGCTTAAAAAAGTAAAAAAGCACAAAATAAATATTATCTTAAGTGTAAACCTCCTAAGTGAATGCACAAAATACTACTATATGAAAACTAAAAATTAGCATAAAGAGTATGATCATACAGATTTAACTCGAGATAATTATTTTCATGATAGTCGACAGCATAAATATTTGATAATCAAATAAAATTTTGTAATCATACCACAAAAGTTTTTGCAACAATAGTTGCAACAAATGCTGCAACGCGAAATTACTGCAATCTTCATTGCAATAAGTGTTGCAATACAAATTGCTACATAAGTTGCAACATTAGTTGTAACATCTTTTGCAACAAAAGTTGTAATTTATGTTGTAATATTTTTTGCTATTTATTTTGCAATCAATCATTGGTACGGGCTTTATTTTAAAATCATAGTTCTGTATCTCTAGTGCCCAGAGTGAAAGTCGTCCTGTTGGATTGTGCATATTGCGCAATCAACGAAGGCTACTGTGCTCCGTTATGACTTTGAAGTGACTCCCTTTTATATATGGGTGAAATTTATGTATAGCCCAGAGCACAGCAAGACATTCCTTATCAGTTACACTATAATTTCTCTCAGCTGGTGTCAAGTTTACGGCTAGCGTACTCAAGTACTCGCTCCTGTGCATCAACCTCTTGCAGTATCACGGCGTCAAGTCCAACATCGCTAGCATCTGTTTGGATGGTGAACGGTGCGTCGACGAAGGGCCTCTGCAGCGTCGGCGCAGAGGCTACTAGAGCCTTTGTGTGCTCAAAAGCATTTCGTTGCTTTTTGGTCTACTCGAACTTACAGTCTTTTCGCAAAGTTGAGTCATCGGATCAGTAACAGAGGCATAATCAGGCAGAAACTTCTGATACCAAGAAGCCATGCCTAAAAAGCGACATAGCTGCTTTAGATTCCGGGGAGCTGGATAGGCCACGATCGGCTAAATCTTCGTTGGATTGGGGTGAAGACCTACACGGTTTACAAGGATTCCCAGGTAGTGGACCTCTTCACGACAGAACTCACTCTTCTCTCTATTGATTGTAAGTCCTGCGGCTTTTATCCTCGTAAGCACGTGTTCAAGCCACTTCAAGTGCTCTTCGAAAGTCTTGGTGACAATAATGATGTCATCAAGATAAGCGTAGGCAAAAGGCTCGAGTTCAGGACCAATTACGTTGTCGATCAACCATTGAAACGTGGCTGGGGCCGAGCTCAAACCGTAAGGCACTCGGCAAAAGTGAAATAAGCCCTTCCCCGGCACAGTAAAAGCGGTAATCTTGCGCGCACGCTTGGCCAACGGTAGTGTGGAGATGAATCGAGCTTTGCAAATCTTGCGAAGAATGGTCTCCATATACGGCAAGGGGTACGTGTCAGATTCTGATACTGCACCTTCCTATAGTCGACACAGAAGTGGTAATTGCCGTTTGATTTTTTTATCATCACGACGGGGCTTGACCAGCTCTCAGTCTGACGGCTCTATTACTTCATTTTTAAGAATTTCGTTTACCTGCTCGTGCATTTCCTTTTGTAATTTCTCTGACACCGGGTAATAACGCTGTTTAATCGGCTTTTTTGTGGTCAGCCCAATATCGTGCTCGATCCACAAAGTACAGCCCAGAGGCGCTTCATTGCTTGCGAAGCTCTCGACTAGCCGGCGGACTTGCTTCTCTTCCAAAGGCGTCACGTTGGCAAGGCCGATTAGAGCCAGTTGAATTTTTCCCCTTGATTCAACTGCCGCGATCTCAAGGTCAAACTTCTCTTCCCCTCGGAAATGTTGACGTGCATACGCATCGAAGACTACCCGAAAAGCTCTCATCAAGTTCATGCCTAGGTAGCAATCATCTTTCATGTCAGGTAGGATCGCAACTTCGATATCCTTCGTTTGTTCTGCGAACTCTATCAGGAGGACGACGAAACCTGCACATCGGGCTACACTGATACCCACCAGGTCCGCTCCCTGACCATAACTAGGACTCAGGACCCGGCCGCATGCGCTGGCTAACGGCAAGCCTATCTTGCCTATCACTGTTTGCTTCGCATCGCTGTCTACAAGGGCTCGAAATTTGTACCCCTGCAGCATTAGTGGAAGCTAGCACCGGCCCTTCTCTTCCCAATCTCGCTCTGGGACCTCCTCCTGGTGCACCAAAGGAGGGGGGATGGTTGGGTTCAAGAAACGCTTGCAAACGAGGGTTGTAAGCTCAGGGAGAGCGTAATTTCCTCGCTTACGCTCCCAGGTTTGCGCTTCCTGGATTGCGAGGATAATTTAGAAAGCGGTGATCTATGGAGTTACAGCCATAGCACCTTGGTTTACGTGGCAGGCGCTCGGCTGCGGCTCCACCACGCCCTTGGTGCTTTGACTTTCTACCGTCTTTATCCTCTTCTTTTTCTTGTTACGTTTTCCGCTGTTCTACTTTTCCATTTTTTTGGTCATCATCACTTCTGCCAGGGTTACTTTTTTTTTGCTTTGCCTGGGTAAGTTCCTGAAGCAATTTCTCACTGGTGCGACTGCTAGCTTCTTGTTCGATAAGCAATTTCTGGAGCCAGCTCAGTACTGTTGTGCTGTCGGCCGTTTCCTTTGCATCCACGGCGCCAAACTTTGGAGACGGCTTGGGTTTCTTTACCCCTGGTACTATTTTCGGACAGGCCAAGTCTGGTAGTGCAAAATACTTTGGTGCTGGAGGTTCTTGAAAGGTTTCTTTGACCTGTAATAGCCGATCGGCCTCCACGGCTTGAGTTTGCAGGTCCTATGAGTCACACACCTCATGCCGTTTGATACAGAGCTGTAGTTCCGGCCTCACATTGGCAATAAATAGATCGATTTCTGCCTCTGCGTCTATTGGTGGGTCTAGTCAGCGCAACATCGCTGTTAGTTGCATTAGATAGCCCCGTACTGGTTCGCCGTCATATTGTCTGTGCATAAGCGTGTCTTATTTTAGCTTGTGCTGCAGGCCTTTGCCAATGTCGAACCACTTTCTTGCTGCGGTCACGAACTCTGCCCAGGTTTTCCATCTCCATTTCTCGTTGCGAAACCAGAGTAGCGCATTGTCGCTTAGAAGCGTGGGAACCGCTCGAAGCATCTCATCGTCTGAAAGGTTAAAGAACACTCGGCATTCCTGTACTTTGGTGTAAAAACCATCGAAGCTCTCTTTTCCTTCCCCTGTGAACTTGAGATCCCATTTACGCACTACTTTTCCCAGATCGTGAATTTGTTCTTTAATGTTAAAGATGCTGGTCGCTTGAGCATTACTTTCAGTAGTCTCCCCCCCCCCAGGTTGGACGGAAGCCCGAAGCCAATGGAGTGGTGCGGCCAGAAGGCTTCTGCTTTTCGATGTCCACTGAGTTATGATTAAATCCCTCGCGATTAAAATAGTGCTGCGTGAAGGTATCCTGGAACTGTACTTTATTGCTTTTGCCATCTGTGAAGCGCGATTTATTTGTTGCTACTATCGACGAATTTCTGGGGAGCCTATTGCTACTTGTTAACTCTCTGTACCTTCTAATTTCTCTTTCTTGGTGGTCTCGGACGAGGTGCAGATCGTTAATTTGTTTTCTTATCTGTAGAACTTTATTAGCGAATTCTGCGGGCACGTCAAACGGTTTGCCACCACTGGTCATGAGTCTGAAGGCTCCTTCATCTTCATCTTCGTCTGGACTTGTGTAGGGTTCATTCCTCTGGGGATACCTTGGAGTTCGCAAGGATGGTATTTTTGTGGAACCTGTGTGTTTAGGCACCTCCCTTTGGCGAGATAATTTTTATTCTTCCGAGAGACTGGACTGCACATTTCTTTCTCTCTAGTTTTTCTGTCTAAAATATTTTATGGATTGCAGTATTTGCACGTTTTTGGGCTACTATGGTCGATTATGGTTTTTTGTACACGGAGAGTAGAGGTCGGAACGGCCTAAACAAAAGTTGAGAAAATTTTTTTGTTTTTTTTTTGGAAAAAAAGTACATGTATTTATTGTAGTTAATTTTAACTCGATACGAGCCTTTTTGAAATAATATCTTATAAATATACATAAATCTACGTTAATAAAATAATTTGAAATCGGATGGAGATCTTGGAGGTTTGAAATCCAGTGTTTTAAGAAAGACTCGAATTATCATGGCAGCAAAGCCTTATGTCTCATTAACAATTCGTATGATTATAAAATACTTGTACTTTGCTTTAGACAAGTTAGACTATAACACAGTTTTAACAATATATATATATATATATATATATATATATATATATATATATATATATATATATATAAAAGACTCGAAACTCATTTACCTGAAGATTAAAGCTACAGAAAAGTAGTACTAAAAAAACTGCAAAGTTTTTAAAAAAATTTGTTCATTGCACGATATTAAGGCCAAATCGTCTTTTTAGTTTTTTTCTCTTAATATTGTCACTTAAACACATCAATATTTTCTTACACAAAAAATGAAAAATATTTTTTTACAAAAAATCCTCAAATACTTCAAAAAGTGTTAAGTATAAAATTAAGCGAATTTAGTTCAAACTCGTATCACAAGTTACTATTTTTATAAACAAATACACAGTCCCTGATAGCATGACTCATTGTGATCGAATAATTTAAATTTTTCTAAGTTTGTTCGTTTGACCACCGTTACATCAAACAACATTGCTCAATCAACTCACAACTTTGCGTAATCGCAAAAAAGGTCAGTCAAAAACGAGAACAGTTGAATCCTCCTTAGAAAACTAAATCCTGTATGAAACGTTTCATCAATTTTCATCAAAAATTTGACTATAAATTAAATAACACTATTCTTGCGAGACTATTGGTTAACGATTTTTCAATAACAGTCACACAGTCACAATTCCTCAACGCTCTGTAAATAATTTAATAGAGTACTTCACAAGTCAATATAAAAAAAAAACCACAATCGACCATAGTAGCCCAAAATACTGCAATCAATGGAATATTTTAGACAGAAAAACTGGAGAGCTGGAGGGAAAACAATGTGCAGTCCAATCTCTTGGAAGAATAAAAATTATCTCACCAAAAGGAGATCCGCACAACCATCAAGCATCAACTTGAGCCTGCAGCTGTCCAACCATTCTCTTGACCCAACCCACTTGGTTCTGACCAGCCAAGACGTCGTCGTTTTTCTTGGTATCCTCGGACTCGTTTGACTTATCCCTATCTGTCATCGTCGTCGCGTCTGTGCTCTTCGGCACGATTCTAGGCCCCCAGCACTTGACAATTCTCGCGTGCAATTTTAAGTGCGCTGGCTTCTGAGTAATCGCAGGCTTCTTGCCAACAACGACAGTGTTCCGCTTGATCTTTTTTTTTCGTAGGCACAGGCAATATAACTTTCCTTGAACTGACAGCCGTCACAGTCTCGTTAAGCTTGATACTGGAGTTATCGGCATCGCTAAATATTGCACTGTCTCGGAAGACTTCCTCCGACTCCGCATCCACGTGATTCTCGATAGTCTCAAAGAAGCGCTCGTAAAAGCTGTCACTTTCGTGTGCCTCTACACCCTCCTCCACGATGTCAAACACTTCATCCTCTTCTGCTTGCTTGGCTCCTGCTGCTGCAGCAGCCGCGGCAGCCTGGCTTTCCCTTGCTGCCAGATTTCTGCGGCTCTCGGAGAAAAGTATCGTTGGATCTGCGTAGTCCGCCTGCGCAATCCGAGCTCCCAATCTTGGACTGCCCTGCTTGTGATAGGGAATTGGTTCGAAACGCGACGTTGCTGAGACACAGTCCACTATCTCGTCGAAGTCAGAGATGGACTTGTTTATTTGTTGCTTGTTTTTGTTATGTTGCCTGAACGAGCGAAAGTAACCCACGCGCTCTACTTGTTCGCTGCTGCACTCAAGCATTTCCGTGCTTCAACTCAACCTCAGACCCTGCAACCGACTGCCGGCCTTAGATAGGACGCTTCGCAAACTCGACCTTGATAAATTAGAAGTCGTTCCATTACTCGTTTCTCTACTCGTTGTTCCGTTGGCTCGATATATCTTGTGGTCTGGATACACGTGAGTGCTCGTAAACAGCGAGGGAGGTCTCGACGACAGGGTGTCTGCGTCTGTGAACGATGCGTCATCCAGCAAACAGAAGAAGGTGGAAGACGAGGTCGATGAACCGTGATTGGCTCCACTGCCACCGGTAATCAGAAACTTGGGTATCCTTGTGGAACTCTGGCAACTTGAGGCGTAACGCTCCGTGTCCTCGAGATTGATCTCAGCTGGCTTGTCCAAGGCGATGGTGAATGGTCGCTCAGTCATCGACTTGTCGTCGCGCTGCAAAAACCTCGACTTGGACAGCTGGCTCGCGTCCGTGGAATTCATCATTGGGAAACTACGTGGCAGTGAGCTGCACTTTTGTGGCTGGTCAGGCAAACCTTCGCAGAGTTTGGTGAACCACACTGCCGTCTTCGTTGGGCAGTCGTGTACGTTTCTGTCGTCATTTTCCAGACAGCCGTCCCACGTGTGCTGCATGTCACCGTAGTTACCTTTACTGTTTTTATCCTGCATAGGCTCCTCGTTCTTCTTTACTACGATTGTAGGCGTCTCATAAATGGGCTCCTCTTTTTCCGAGTCGCAATTTTCGCGTAGGCGCAGGGCCACCTTAATAACTTTGCTCTCAGTTACGATATTAAGTTTTTTCATATTTTCAGATGGCGATCGTCTCTCGTTAGCCGTGCACCAAGTTGAGGCTCTCGTCATCGGGCTCGAGTGTTGTTGCTGATGGTGCGCGTGAAGAAGTCAAGATCCGGCATCGATATTACGGAAACTATCGTATTGCGAACGAAAGCTACGCTGATTGTACGCATTAACAGCTCGAACGAAGCACTATTCTTCCTCTTTCAACCGTTAAGTGAGCGACCCCATAAAAAAGATACGCAGAAGTACGAATCATCTGGGGCGGGGGTGTAATGGGCGACTAACACCGTAACGCCGCTTACGCTCACCTAGACTGCGCAAGGAAGAAAGGCTGGAGAGAGAAGAGGGGTGTCATAATGTGTGCAAGAGAGAGAGAGAGAGGAAGAGAAGCACACCGCGTCGCCAAGGGACAGCCTCACCATCGCCTTGTCAGCGCCTGTCACCTCACGTCCACGTACGAGCGGCTTATCTGCAAGACATAAGGCTGAGGGGTGCTGCTGAGGGATCATCTACTTGGCGAACGAGCGTAAATAAGAGGCTACGAAAAGCCAGGTAAGCGCAGTGTGTGAGTGAAAGCCGTGGTAGCCGCGTAATCTCTCTCCGCGCCCGATCAAATTATTGCATGCCGTTGGCTCTGAGAGGAAAGCCTTTCCTTGGCTGGGCGTACCTTGTAGTTAGCACGATCGAACAATAAACACACACCCAGATGCTTATGTACAAGTACAATTAATATAGTCTCCGTTTGTTTGATTACGAAGTGTTTGTGTCTTGCTTTGCGTAAACCCCTCCTTGCATGGAGCCCTTCCGGCTACTCCTCATTTACAAGCTTTATTTAGAGATCGCGACCTCTAAAAGGGAGTTGTAAGCCAAGTACTAACCTTATCCAGCCGCCTCCGTGGGCATACGCATAAACATCGACGCGTGAGGATCCAGAGTTAAGTCAGGGCTGAGCTGGCCCCTCAGCAAACAGACGAGAACAAGGAAAAGCAGATTCACTGTCCACGTTGTAACGCGAGTGTGTCTCCACGGGTACCCAGGAAGCACAGTCCCGGTCAGAGTACTCCTTGCATAAATTCGTGGCTATCAGAGCCGTAAGCGGATACTGGCACCCCATTACAGTATATATGTCAAACAATATTTGATCTCACTCAAATCGCCTTATTCAAGCGCACTCTATTTTCTCTTCAACTCACCTTCGACTCAAACCATTGGAATACAAAATGCAGACTTTCACCCCGCCTCTAGATTACCCTTTACGTTCTTCTTTTTCATGCTTATCATCACTCATCTTTACATCATTTTCTCATAGTTATACACATAGAAAGGCAAATGTAATTGTATCTCTCACTGAATTTATATATAACTGATAATATCGCGTATGTAAGTTGATATGTAAAATTATTCTGTACATATTATCTTTCTGTATTTTCCTTGTAACTTACTTGAAGCCATACGTGGTCATACCACACGGCTTCATAAACGCTTCTTATACTTATACTTTTGTACGTATATATATATACACACCCGAACGTAGTGTCTTTGGCTTCATTCTAGCATTTATATGATATAATGGACACAACAAACGGTGAAAAGTGGTGGTCCCAGCTGGTGCAGTATAAGATTTTTTGAACGTTGTGATTTTGTTTGAACATTTTTTGGTGTGTTACGTATAGCCGTTTCTTTTTCAGTGTTTTTGTAAGCACGTAACTTTATACAAGTAGGACATACTCATCAGTACCAAGTAAGTATTTTAACCACATGTGACTAATCTCATTTTTGGGTACATTTTCAAAAACGTTTTATTTTGTTATATATAAGCTAGTATGGTTTACTATAATTTTTACTATTTACATCTCTTATTTATTACTTGTATTGTAATATTTATCGGGATCCAATTTTCAAAATATTATTGTAAGTGGTATTTTGATCATGGATTGTATCACACAAGACGGTCTTCCCTTGCAAGTGGAATGCTTCCTTTGCCTCCACGGAACTCCAAAATTGAAAAAGTGTTCCAAGGGTTTCTTAACAAAAATCAAGCATGCGATTCTCGTGAGAACAACATTGTGATTGATGTACGGTGATATTTAAGTGCCTGAAGAGTATGCAGACAACCTAAATTACCATGCACAGTGCTACGAAAACGTTCACTCCATCGGACAAAAGTATTTAAAACAATATGAGTTATTGCTACAGGGTGAAGGGACACATACTATAGAGAAAATTGTTGAACAAAGTATTAATATTCAAGGAAAAAGCCCATCACTTCCAGTAATAGGTGATACTGGAGACGTAGACTATTTAACGGAAGCTAATGCTGCGTCAACCGCGGACGAACATTGTGATAAGGATTCATATATGAGTGAACACACTTCTGTAGATAAAACACGTTATGCTGACATCACCAAGGATTTAGACAGCTCTGAGATTCTCATAGCCCAATTGCATGACGGAAGGTTTGTGTATAAAAATATTTGAATAAGTTATACCATAAGTATTCTCGCAAGTCAGTATTTACATCAATCTTTCAACAGTCTCGTTATTATTTATCTTTTTTTTTCAAAAATATTTTTTACTTACTAGTACAGCACAACTTTTTTTTTAGTTTTGGAGATTTCACGTCTGTCGGCTTTTTCTGCGATTTAAAATCCACAAAAAAAAAGGTAAATTTATGCACTTCTAAGGATAGCGAAGTGTTATAAAAGATTGAACGCAGTGCCAAGAATCTAACAGATGAATATGCCCTAAATAAGGTGGATTATTATAGGGCTCTATTTGTAAAGGTTTTACATCAAAAATTGGGTTTTTCTGGCTATATTGTTCAAGGTGCAAAAGTATCAAGATGTAAAAGTAAAAATGAATCATCGATTAAAATTGATTGTGCTGATAAATTAGAAATAAATAAAACAATTTATAAATAAAATTTATTTTATTTTATTAAATTGTATTTAATAGACAAATTTTACCGAATTATTTCATCTTCAAGTTTTTCTAACAATAATTTCAAGACTGCAATGTCAAATAAAAAACTTCCTGTTTAAAGTAAAAATTTAAGACTTACAATTAAGTAGTTTATGACAAATTTTTTCTGTCTAGTTTATAAACTGCTTGGAAGATACAAAGTAAACAAAGCAGTTTGGTTAACTTCACTGAATGACTCAAATTGCCTTTTGTGAAAAGTAGGACTAACAGCAAGAACTAAGATTTAGATACTCAAATGGTTTATTAATTACATATTACATTAGAATAGTGAATCACGTAGTAGATTTATACTTTTTTAACTGTATAGTTTATATACTTATTGAAATCAAATAAAAAGTCATCAGCAGGCTATTAGCAATACCTTACAGGCTCTGTGAAAATTTGCTAAACATTTTCTTTATGTAAATTGTACTTGATCATTTTACTTCAGATAACAGAGAAACGTTATAAGTCTTTTAACGAGCTTCTACCTAGTGTGTTGGGCATTAGGAGGTTTTTAAAAATTAAGACCTTATTATAATGCGGGAAAATATTATCTGATTATGTGGGGGGTCAAGGGGGCTCATGGATGGATTTTTCTAAAATTTGTGCGAGGAAGTGGGGACCTATGGGTTGTTTGGAAATTTGTGGTGGGCCTCCAGAAATTTTCTCAAAACTGTGAGGGGTCAGTGGAGAATTGCTTATATTTTTTTACTAAGAGGTATTACAAGTCCCATAACTCTTAGACTACCTTAAGATTCAAACAACATTTAAACAGTAGTCAGAGAAAAAAAAAAATAAGAGAGATAGGTATTTTAACATAAAATAGAGCGTTCATGATTCCAAATAAAGCCTTAAAAGAGTGAACTGAACATTAAAAGGTTTTTGCGATAAAAATTTCAAAGAAAAAATAATAATACTAGGTAGAGAATTGAGAAAAATTCTATTAGTTTTCTAAAATATCTTTAAATCAGGTATTATAGAAGTAACAATTAAGTACTCTTTCTTATCAAAACACTTTAACAGTTTTGACTGAAAAAAAAATCGAAGATTACTGAATGAAAAATTAAATTTATTTTTATTTAATATAAGGGAAGGCAAAATAGAGTTATTTACAACACAATATGAATTGTGACGTGGTAGCTAAAACTATCACGTCAGTATATTTCTACATTTTTGGGCAATTCATCAGTGGCTCCTGAGTCCTATAATAATAAACAAATTTGTTACATATTTGTATATATTCTTGACCCATTATTTAATGTGTGTTCTCAGTGTTGCGGACTGTGAGACAAGAGGAGAGAAGAACTGAAGGCAACGAGAGAAGTTGAAAGTATACAAGGTATGGTTTAGTGAGTGTATGTGTAAGAGAAAATAGAGAGATGGATAAGCTCGCGACAAGTTGGGGAGAAACCGAGGGTCAGATCGTTGCTTCCAGGAATTTGTTTTTGAAACCTCCTACTATTTATCAGTTTATAGGAACGTTGAAAATTTTCAGATGACTGGAGAGAGGTACGCACACCTATGTAGGCCAACTGCGTAGCGCAGTCAGTATGGTACAAGGCACTTTTGTGAAAAAATTATTAAACACAAAAAAAGTTTAACAAAACACTTGAAGGCGCACACAACGAAAGAAAAAAAATTACATGTCGCATCTGCGTTAACAGTTATAAGAAAGTTTATCACTAAAAAGGACACCACTTAACGCACAAAAAAGTCGTCAACAAGAATATTTGTCCACAATGTGAAAGAAGATTTTTTTAAAAAGTTACTCTACAAAGATATTTGAATTTACAAAAAATCAAGTAAAATATTTTTTAATAACATAATTTGACAATTTAAAGGAAGCCTTCATATAAATGCATTACAATGTTTTAAAGTATAAATATACGTGTATTTTTTAAAAACTGATTGGTTTACACTCTGGTATATTTACAGATAACATTATTCAAGTAAATGCTCAATACTATATCTTTTAAATATAGTCTTCAAATAAAAGAAGATATATGATGCGTTACGAAATTTTTTTTATCTTAGATATGTATGTAATGTATAACATAGTTTAGAGGATTATCTTGAATTAGAAGAAAATTTATAAAGTATTACAAAAATTTTCTTATTTTAAATATGTGAGTAATGTATACGATGAAAAGAGGGTCAACAAAGCATTTATCAAAGAAAAAAGTATAGGGCAGCGTAGGTAAAAGATAGAAAATAGATAAGGCAGTGAAGGGAAGAAGTAGGGCAGCGTAAAAAAGAGGTAGAGCATCGAAAGACAGAGTAGAAAACCGTTGAGAGTCAGATGATTCTAAGAAATAAGTAAAAAAAAAAAGCGAAAATTGTGGAAGACAGGGGAAGAGCTGGGAAATGAGAGAAAGGGTGGGACAGCGTAATGAAGGGTGAAAAGGGTGAAAAAGCAAATCTTAAGGTAAAGTAAGACAAACTAGACAGTACAGAATTATATTTACATATATATATATATATATATGTATGTATGTACACTACTGGAGATTCGCCACCCTGCATGCTCTGCATGCCAACCTTCAAAGAATGTTTAAAACTTTGAAATTTGATAACAACACATAATTAAAAATTAAAATGTACAAAATGACGGACTTGTTGAATTAATAGTCGATTGTTTCTCAGTTTGCTTACTTTTCTTAATGATGTTTCTTTTACTCCAATATACTTGAAATATCTATACAATATATAGCTTCGTATCCCAATTTTTTATTGTATGATAAACATAACTTATATTTGGAGTTCAAGTATTCAGAGATAAAAATTTTTTTAGAAAGCCTTTTTTTGTTATAAAGAAAATGTACATATCTGCCAAATCGTATTAATTAAAGTATTTACTACTCGATACTTAACATTATTGTAACATAGCAGTGATTTGATATTTAGCACAAAAAATAAAAGTATAGAATTTTTATAATTATGAAACTGGCGTTTGAAAATATACGCCGATTTTTGTCATTGTAAAATTTCTAGTACAAAATTAAAGACTGTCCTGTCTTTTATTTCCGTAAAATTAATATTTTACAAAAATTCAAAACTTTTAAGATAAATGTCAAAATTATTATTTGCCTAAAAAGTAATATGAGCATTTTCATTTTTTAATCTAAGAATTTAAAATTATGCTATCTTAATATATCAGTTTTTTTTCCCTTGTTAAAGTTCTAATTTTCAACATGCATTCTATATATTTAAAAAAATCAATTTCTTAGAGAAACATAAAAAAAATTATAAGGCATCAACTTTGAGAAACAAATAATGAAATTATTAAAGATCAAGAAGGTTTTGCCAAACAATGTTTTCAACGTTTGCTTCGTTCTCCAAATCATTTTGTATAAATACATTCTCAAGACTTTTACATCTAGATACCAATACGTATAGTTGAACATGAGAAAACAAAGGTCTTGCGATTTTTCGATTGTCATGCAAAAAGCTAGAACTATTGGAAATTTTTTTTTGTACATAATAAACAGTAAAAATGAGTTACGACTGGTATTAACCATGATTAAAAACCTTATTACTAGATTTTTCCCCAGTTATTATTTCTCCTTCTAAATTATGTTTAAATAATTTTGTTATACGTTGGCTCGTGCCATTGTACAATTCATAAAATATACTCAAGTTTCTTATCAATATATCAATAGCATCTACTTAAAAATTAAAAACGGGGATTGGTAATCTTTCATGTACATTATTTAGAGTTTCTATAGAAAAATTAATGTTTATATTTCTATAAGTGCGATCACTACCTTTATATTTTGCATAACCGATGGTGTTATAAGTATGTTCGATGCTTTTAATAAAACTCAAAATCTTATTATTTCAAGTATTCAAAAGTTCGTTATGAGTTGTTAGAATTACTTTGTATAGGCAGCTATTTATACCATCACTATAAATTTTTTTGAAAACATCATCAGTTTTCCATCTCTCAGGAATGTCGAAAGTTCCACGTCCAATGTCCATCAACAATAGTAAAAATTGAAATCTGTACACTGCATTTTACTTTTTAATTTCATAATTTTACAGGATTTCCATAAATATAAATACCTTGTAAATTCACTAGTTATAGAACTTTCACACTCATGGTTTATCACTTTGCCTAAAATTGCCTCGTAAAATAAATAATTTTCCACCAAATTTGCCACATAGATCTTTCAAAGTCTTATCAACTATTTTCATAGCTATTAGGGATCATTAAAGCTTTATCCTAAATAATTACATTTATTTCTCGTAATTTTTTAAATCAACCTTGTATTCTAACAAAGAACTTTCAATGTTATTCACTTCTCTTCGTAATCAAAATGTTCTATGACTTGTCATTACCTTAGGTGATAAAATCAAGCAATTCCTGTCTAAAAAGAACAAAAAAAATAACGTTTTGTATAAAACTGTTTCTCAAAAATCTCCCGGATCATCAACAAAGTATAATTTTGTATCATTATTAATATTTTTATTGAAAATAATTTTTTAAATATTTTTTAGGTTATCAAATAAATCCTTCAAATTTGTTTCTAAATTAATAATAGTTTTATTGTCCTCAATATTCTCAGATTTTACTGTTTAAAATGTTTCTGATAATCCATAACCTTTACATGAATTTCCTTCAAACATGAAGATTTTATTAAAATGTAATGGAGCATTATTTTGTTTATCGTCTTTAAAATTTTTGATAAGACATTATTAGAGAGATTTCCAAATAGACTTACCACAAACATCTTCAGATATTAAAAACAATGTGAAAAGTTTTCTCAGTTGATGTGGCAGCATGAAGTTACAAGCTTCTTTAAATATTTTATATATTTTAGAGTCGTGTTCAACTCAACCTTAAGCAGTTCTAGTATATCTAAACTTAATGTAACGTAAATTATTAACTGTTTTTAAGCTTTTAAAAGATTTAGCTCTACTAACTTAGCTGAATTTAATGGTATAAATAGCAATGACTTTTCCAAAAATATTGTGTAAAGTTATATCGTCTACAATTAATTATAATTTAGTATGAAATAATCCAACAGTTATGCTTGGTATATCTTTCGGAGTGGTACCTTTAGGAAAATTTTCTTTAATTCGCTTTATTTATTTTAATTTAACGTCAAATGTGACGGTGATAAGAATTAGGTTGTGTAAGCTTTTGCGTTATTGCCATCGCATCTTGATCGTGTTGTCGCATCTTGAGCATGAACCTAGTACTATGTATGTATGCTAAAGGTAAAATTAAAATATTTTGAACTTCATTGTTTTCAAAATTTTTAAAGTTATTAGAGGCACTACGCATTATGTAATCTATTAATCCTTGATAACATTCAATCCTTACAACTTTTCTGTTACTGTATAAAAAATGTATTCTATTGCTTTTTATCATAATATATGCATGCAAAAAAAATTGTTACCTCCATCTTCAAGCATAGAGTATGGGACTAAAAATTTTACTATGTGGTCAATAAGAAGTTCAATATAAGTAATATTAAAGCAACGTAAGATCTTCTGCTTTTGTTAAAAATTTTTGTCTATTGTATGTACTTCATCCTACATTTTCTATTGGGAATAATAAGGGAATTACAATTAGATTGACATGCTGTATTCGGCATACAGCATCGATAATGCAACCTATAAAGATGTTTATTAATCAGATGATAGTATTCATTTAAATTTTGACGTAAAAATATTTAACATTATTAGTAAAATCTTGCCACCACATGAACATCAATTAAAAAATATGTACAATAGTAGCGTTTATTTAAAATTATTGTACATCAGACAGCTTATTTAATGGTACACGATTGCGAATTACTAAATTAATGAAGCATAACGTAGAAGGCAAAATAGTCACGGGAGAAAAGATTGGTAATAAAGTTTTTATTTTAAAACTTACAATTAATATCAAAAATAATTTGTCATTACTTTTCTTACTAACAAACAAAGCAAAGTCATTAAAACCGTTGTAATCGCTAACCACGAAAACTACTGAACTGATTTTGCTGGAATTTTTCTTACCGATTCTTGACACTTCTTGGATGATTTTAGTATGGTTTTTGTCTTAAAAAAATTGATAACAAAAGCAATAAATGAGCTCAAAGTTTTGCAAAAATACGCCATTTTTCACTTTAGTTCAGTAGAATCCGCTAGGTGGCGTCGACATATCGTCGATAAATCGAGGCTACCTGCAACAGAATTTAGTAAATGTGGCTATAATAGGCCAGAGCGTCTCGGAAATTTCTGCATTTGTCGACTAACAGTTCATCGAGCTGCATTGAGAATGTAGATGATAGTCGTGCAGCTGCGTATCCTGGTTACCGATGACGCTCTTCTCCAATGGGCAAGTGATCTAGATTTACTTCCACCCTTAATCTCTAGGATTGACGAGTGCTATCAATAAAAAATTTATTTCAACCAATGACGTCTCTGGTGGAATACCAGGAGACGTGTCTAGCCAGAGCACATCCTGCTCCAACACTTCAGGGTTACGTGGCCGTCCCCCAATCTGGCCTGGTGCCGTCAGAGAATTTTTTTACTACAAATGTAAGCCAGGGAAGACAGCCCTAAAGAGTACGGGCAGCCACAACTGCCAACTTCTTAGTGGTCGTTTCAACGGCATACCTACAGAGAAGGTATTCTCCAGCCCCTATTTCCCGACTAACTATGAGCCGTTGGTTATCCGGGGAACGACCTGAAGACGAGATATTCTTTCGTCAGCAGCGTATCTCCCTCATATACGGTCTCCGTACACAGACTTCGAGGGTAAGAGTCAAACTACCAACAGCTGGCTCTCCATCATCAAGAATAATAATAAGGAATAACTAGAAATTTCACCACTGGCCTTCTTTAGGTCCAACATAACCATTAACGTTCATTACTCAACCTTCAGTCTCTTTGGTTCTTTTAAGGGCCACCTAAGTTTAAACTACCTTGCCACAAATACATTTTTACTACCATTTTTAGAAACGTTATTTGTTGACCAAAATAATATGTAAAGCCGGCCACTGTTAAACCAAGTCAGTCATTCACTGGCAGACGTCACGAGCGGAGTTGCTCGTCGCAAGGCTGGGAATCCCAGTGACGACCCTCTATCACCCTCTTGACTCTAAGCATTCAACCAGGAATCACCGATCCTCTCCATGATCTGCTCTGGGCAAACCTAACAGCTATGAAGGAAAAAAACTTGAGCCAACAAGAGTCTGTAACGGGCAAGCATTACGAACCAATCTCTACTAATCTCTCCACCTTAGATCATCAAAACAACTGAGTCTGCAAAAAAAAGTGCTTTAGACACCAATGTCTTCAACGTTATACCAGGAGACGTTGGGAAAGAGCACTACAGCAAGCTCCAAAGCTTCGGACTTCGTAATTTTTCTCCCGATCAGTCTGGGTCTTCAACAGCAGGCCAAAGAAGATCACCCTGAGGTATCTAGGCAGTCACAATTGCTGTAAACTTTCATCAAAAACGAGTTCACTTAAAAAGCTCACCGGTCTTTTTTAGGGCAATCGGACGTCAAACTACCTTGCCAACAAGTATATGAGAACTTAACAAAGTTGACAAAAAATAGCTTTTAGGGGTTACAAAAGTCGCAAAAGAGTGAATTGGAAGGAAAACTTTAAACAAATGTTATAAATACAATTTTAGGCGTCAAGAAACTGACGCAGAAAATTGATCGAGATCGGAACAGTAACCGTAAAATCGACCAATAAAAAATAAATTACGTAAGGGATCAGCTTTTTATTTTACCCTCACAGTAATCTCTTAAATCTTTAAAGATCTAAATTCAGATTTTTAAATAAGAAAATATATTTGTACTTTTGTGGCAGTAAATAATGTAGGGATTAAGATCCAGAACGTTGTTGCTCTGGTAATAAAGTTGTGCTATAAGAGAAAAAAAAAATTTTTTTAATATACATTTTTGGAAGTTTGAAATCTTAGCATCTTTAAAAAAAAGCCCTTTTCGTAGCTTATACGGGAGAAACTGCAAATCAACCACTCCTTATGGCAAACGATTATGTTATGGCATAAGGAACTCACGGTACTTTTCAGAATAATTAAATTTTTTAATTCTTACTGCTTATTATTCGACCGAATAAACTGTATGGATTGCGAACAAACATGTTTTTAGTGAGAAGATTTTTGTTCTGAGAAGTGTCAGTAATGAGTGTTAAATTTTTAACTGACAATGCTTCACATTACATGTCAACATACTATGGTTTTCCATTTCGGTCGAAGCCGAGACGGGGGGCCGCTAGTCATTTTATACCGAAAACAATTCCATTATTGGATTATTCTTGAAAAAATCTTTTTATTTTCTTATGGTTAATTGAAAGTGGCTTTATCAAGACACAAAAATGAAAATAGAATATTTGTTTTAATCGATAGAGAAAACATTTTAGACATTAAAAATACAGTTTGGAAAAAAATTTTTGATTTGAAGTTATATTGTATCTAATAATAACAACATAATTTGAATATTTTTTTACGTATAGATGAAATTTATTACCTATTAATGCATCCAACAAATGTATATTGTGGTTATTTGATGTACCGATTTTCACATTAATTTAAAACAAAATAGCAATAGACCTAAGTATTCTTGATTTAATAGGGCTTCATAAGTTGACTTATAAAATAAGTCTTAATGTGAAATGAACGTTTAATTATAAAACAAATGAAATTTAAATTTATGTATGTATTGGCTTTACCAACACATGTACGAAATAATATAATAAATACATATGAAAATTAACATTTTACAAATAGTTTATCATAATGCTAAAAACAAAAACTTAGCGTACCAAGAACTTTACACTTACAAATAAATTAAAATACAATTAATATGATGTGGTTTTTAATCGTACTCTTAGTTGTATGAATAAAATGGTTCATAATTATTTCTACGTATAAAGTCTATTTATATGCCATCTGAGCTGTGAGAAAAAATAGATGAAAAAAAGAGTTTATTTAATAAAAAACATGTTCTTATAAGGTAATATTCTTTACAAATGAACATTTTTACAGTACATAAATAAATATGACATATTCTTTTTATAATGTATTAAATTATTCATATTTTCATTGAAAGACTTTGAGTAAGACATGAACGAATAAAACATCTTTTAACTACCAATATAAATAGTTGTATATAGTAAAACGTTGCTTGAAATGCCTACACAGTTAACTATACAATATAACAGATAACTTTATAATTTAATAAGCAATTATAATAATGCTTAGCGCAACGACTTCCTGTAAATCAATTATGACTTTAAATTTCTTCTTGACCATGAGATGAATCGTGTAGATAAGATAGTTTTGTTTTAAAGTTATTCAATAATGGAGCAGATAAAAAGTAATAGATTAATTAACATACGACACGTACACGTGCTTATACTTCAAGGTCCAAGAAAGACTGTGTGATCGTTGTCAGGTTACCCAAAAGTAGTGTGGTGGCACACAGTGGGCTGAAAAGCCCATAAAATGCTCAAAATTTGTGCTTCCAATGGGTATTTACTTAAATCAAACAATTTTGGGCTCATTTTATTCGTTAAATGATATTCTACAATGATCCGAATCTCTCAGACGTGTAACGACTTTTTATATATATGTTTTTTAGGTGTATATAGAGCAAATTTTGATAGTCATAATACTCTGGATATATAAAACATTGTTAAGTAGACCGATTTGTACAAATATAAGTATACAGGGGTTTTTGGGTTCACTGATCACGAATCTAATGTCATTTTAACATGGCGGATCCAAGATGGTGGCGAATATAAAAAAAAATCAGCTGATTTGTAACAAATTTGGTATTCAGGGGTTTTTCAAGTCGCTAATCACGAATTTGGGGTGAAGTTAGCCAAATTTAAGATGGCGGATCCAGGATGGCGGCAAAATATATCAAAAATCAACCGATGTGTGTCAATTTTGGTATATAAAATGTTGTTAAAGTAGACCGATTTGTACAAACATAAGTATACAGGGGTTTTTGGGTTCGCTGATCACGAATCTAATGTTAGAATGTTCCATTTTAACATGGCGGATCTAAGATGGCGGCGAAAATTATCAAAAATCAGCCGATTTGTACCAAATTTGGTATTCAGGGGTTTTTTGGGTCGCTGATCACGAATTCGGGGTCAAGTTAGCCAAATCCGAGATGGTGGCCAAAATTATCAAAAATCAATGGATTTGTACCAAATTTGGTATTCAGGAGTATCAGACTAGAGTACATATCTTATATTTCCTTTCGTTAAATCGATGAATAATTTTTGTTTAGTATTTTACAGATCGCCCCTCCTCTCCCTTTAGAACGTTTTGATTGTTTTTTAGACAGATGAATTTAAAAAATTTTTCAGATCTTGTTTTTACAGCCTTCAACATAGAAAGCACGATACATCTAGTTCAATGACAACTTTATACTTTTCCATATGTTGATGCAAACCTTTATATACACTATATGCACTATACTTTTGTGTATTATTCTACATACAACTACTAACTTATCCATGTTAAATCAAAGAAGGTTCTTATCATGCACATTAGAGATTTGAGAATGGTGACGAATTATTAAACAAATTCTGGCTAATGATATTAGTGTTTGGACTCCGTATTTCTGTTTTCTTCTTTTTATTCTATTTGGTTTAAGATGGATTTTATCCAATCGGATTGGAGTTTTAATTTTTTATTTGGCATTAAGCAATACTGACTTCCAAACGCTAATCTGAATTGTCTATATGTTTGTATGAATATACATTTATTTCATTCACTCTATATATACACGGTAGAATATTTAACGCATTTATTAAAATTCTTATCAGTTTATTTGTTAATTCAAAAAAGAAGTGATTCTCGTGCATTTTAGTTGTAAATTTATTTTAAATTTTAAAATCTAATATTACAAACTTCATGTATCACTTTATTCATCATTCTCATCATCACAATTATCATCATTATCAGTATTATCACTATCAGTAAACATTTCATCTCCACCCGATGCATAATCCGTCGTCGTGTCATCTCTACATTCATTATCCATCGACGAACTATCAATTCCTTCGACCAGAGACAGGTTATTTTCTATTGTGTTCTTAGATTTTTATAATGATAGCATTTTTTCTGTCAGGATCCATTTTTTTCCTCTAAATTAAGCTCGAGGCAGAAAATAATGGATCGGAATGCATTATCAGCCTTCGAAATATGTCTGTATTCGTCGTAGTCCTAATGTCAAATCATTTGTATGTTTAACAAATGTCCATTACAATAATCTTATTATTGTAATTAGTAAAATACAGAAAAAATATTCAATAATTAAACGTTTCTTGCAAAAAAAAAAAGAGCTGTTAATTAATGTTAAACCGTTCCCTCCATTCTTCTCGTATAGTTTTTTCGATGTTTCTCGTTTGAATGAAGGTAAATCATTGTTGGAAAAACTATAGCACGTGTAAATAACTATTAAAAATAAGACACATCTATGTTCATTTTATTTCTTCAACAAAACCATTAGAGTCATGTTACAAAACGCATAATCTGTTGCAAGAAGATAAACAAGAAATATTTATGGGATTTTTGGCAGTTAAAACAATCCCTGTACGCAAACACAAAGGTGCTAGGAAAAAGATGTTTAATACCTATAGTCCATGCAGTATAGTGTATTTACTATAAATGTGTATGTAATTTTGTGTATATACATGTAAATGTGTGCATGTTATTGGAATAAAAAATTTTATCAGAAATTAGTACCACATTGTATTACATAAATGAACCTCATCTCAATAGCTATTCCCGTGCAGTTAAAAATAACTTGTGTTCCATTACAGTTACTGTGTACTGCCAAATGTATGTGCATATAAAGGTTTGCATCAATATATGGAAAAGTAGAAAGTTGTCATTAAATTAGATGTATCGTGCTTTCAAAGTTAAAGGCTATAGAAACAAGATATAAAAAGTTTTTTAAATTCATCCGTCCAAAAAACAATCAAAACGTTCTAAAAGGAGAGGAGGGGTGATCTGTAAGATACTAAACAGAAATTATTCATCGATTTAACGGAAGAAAATAAAAGATATGTACTTTAGTCTGATACGTTCTTCTTATAATCAAAGAAACTATAGATTTTGATAAATTTTATTTGCTGTCCGATAAATGGAGAGGAATGCTCTAAATACCGAAATACAGTGTTTTTTCAGGTTTTTGATAGCAAAAAAATAAGAAGTGCTTTTATAAGTAAAATTCAACAGGAAAAAGCCAAGATGTGGATGTACTCAAATAACATTCTGTCTTTATCGATAGAAAGCCAGTTGATTTTCCGAATTCACCATAATTATGTATAAATTTTTTTTTTTCATATATTACAGTGCTTTAAGTCCGGCTCCTTTAATGATAAGGGCACCACGCAGGGCACTTAGCACTTTGAAAAAGGAAGGAAAGAAGGGACGGAAGGCCTCCCATCACTGGGAGGGGGGTAGTGGGAAATAAGGCAATGATGCTGCGAGGAGGTCGCCTAAGCCCTCCTCGAGGAGCATTGCGTGGTGAAAAAGCGCATGTGAAAAATCACAGAGGTACTTGCTTGAAAAGTCGCACTGGCTGGGAATCGAACCACGGTCTCCTGCGTGCCAATCCACGACCTAGCCGACTGAGCCACCACGCGCTCTATTATGTATAAATATGTACATACACCTCATTTGCATGTACTGAACAGATTTTTTTTAACCCTGAGAGTTGAATTCTTGTAATCTATTATCTTAGGAACAAAATAAGCTAAAAATAAGGTGGATAGAGTAAGAATTCGTAAAAAGTAGGAATTTAAGTCGTTTTGGGCCTTCTAGAATTAAGTGAATTGAATCTTACTGCAATATGTACAAATTAGTTAATTTTTCGTCATATTCGCCGCCATCTTGGATCGAAAGTTTTGAACTTAGCTAATTGAACCACGAATTCGTAATCAGCGATCCATAATCACCTTGTAAACCAAAATTGACACACATCGGTTGATTTTTGATATATTTTGCCGCCATCCCGGATCCACCATCTTAAATTTGGCTAACTTCACCCCAAATTCGTGATCAGCGACTTGAAAAACCCCTGAATACCAAATTTGTTACAAATCAGCTGATTTTTTTTTATATTCGCCACCATCTTGGATCCGCCATGTTCAAATGACATTAGATTCGTGATCAGTGAACCCAAAAACCCCTGTATACTTATATTTGTACAAATCGGTCTACTTTAACAATGTTTTATATATCCAGAGTATTATGACTATCAAAATTTGCTCTATATACACCTAAAAAACATATATATAAAAAGTCGTTACACGTCTGAGAGATTCGGATCATTGTAGAATATCATTTAACGAATAAAATGAGCCCAAAATCGTTTGATTTGAGTGAATACCCATTGAAAGCACAAATTTTGAGAATTTTTGGGCTTTTCAGCCCACTGCGCAGCGGGGGGTCACGAAAAAAGGCGTGGAGAGTCTGTAGGGGTCTGTGGGGGGTTTCGAAAAAAACTGTGTAAACATAAGTAAGGAAATGACGGGTTTCGACCTCATTTAGAGGGGGTCAGTGGAGGGTTAATGAGGGTATGTGTAGGGTTATGGGGCTTAGGTGGAATACCCCACCGTGATAACTATATAATATAGGATGATATACATATATATATATATATATATATATATATATATATATATCTTTCTCTTCAAAAATGTCAATTTACATTAATACACGTATTTTTTTAGTCTTGAAGCATGTCTCATCGTGGTTTTTTAATAAATTCCGTTTGAAAATAAAATAATGTTTATATCTGTATGTGTGTAGGCACGCTGTAAGGTCCAATAAGGTTAGGAGAGTATTAGTAAGATTCCACAAAAATGGCTTAGGGGCAAATGGGTGGTAACCTTAACAACAAAAATGATAATAGACTTGACAAGATAACTAAAAGCTCAAAAAAATGCTAATCTGGTTACGGATTCGAGATAAGCTGTCAACGAAACCATTTAATTAAGATCTAACTTGGCAGTTGAATTACAATATAAATAAAGTATTTTATACGAAGTATGTTTTAAAGTTGTATTCTCTATACTGGAGGGCTGAAAAAGGAAATGGGAGATAAGATATTGGCCAACTAATGTCAATTTACAATAAGAGGCTTAAGAAACCATGGAATTAAGATCTAACTCAGCTACTTAATTACAAAATGAAAGTTCTAGCTTCTCGAAATTTAAAGAGAAGCGGAAGAAAAGCAGTGGGGCTTAAAAAAGGGTGGATGTTGAAATATCACAAAACTAATATCAAATTTTCCATAAGTAATTAGAAAAACTATGAAAATAAGGTGCGACTTGACTACTGAATAAAATATAGAGTATTTCAATTTCTAGAAGATTTAAAAAATTAGTAAGAACTAAAATTTTGCCACTCTGATTCAGGATTCATGATTAAAGACCACAAGAGCTATTTAAATGATATTGATCATTAATAATACATTTTTCTTAACCTTTACGTTGTTTTAAATTAGTTTGTTTGGTTAATAATACCTAATTTACAGCCATGTCACCTTGAACGACGCATTTATTTTGTATTTATGGGTGGCCTAGCTGATGACTTCTAACTTGAAAAATATTTTTTAATTTTTTGATTGTAGCATCTTTCGAATTCACGTGACAAACAATATTTAAAACTAAAATTTTGATTAAAAGTAGTATACAATGAGACGATTTGTCAGTCAAATTCAAACACACATGAGGATAAAGGGCAGATTGAATAAATAAAAGGGATCACTTGTACAAAGCTTGACAATAAGTAATCGTTGATTGACGGTAAAGGATTAATCAAAGGATCTGAGTAAAAATTTTGCTAAGGTATGGAGCGAGAAAATAGAACCAAGATCGAGCAGTTAAATTAAGTTCTCCCTTTAAATTTCCCTTGTTACTGAGTGCTGGACTGATGTAGGTCTTGTGTGCGAAAGAGAGGCTTAGAAGTTACGGCAGGCAGCCACAAAAGAACTTTTAGTAGTTTACGTAGCAAAACGTATAAACTGTATTGTAGAAAAACAATACGGCAACTAACTGAGCCAGGTAAACGTGGACAGAGATACATGTAAGAGAGACTGCCATGTTAATGTAATCTGGACGAGGGCTCAGGATGAAGTAAATAGGAGCAGATGCGATGCTTGTACATCAAAAACGACGAAAACCAAGATAGATCAAATTGTTAACTTAGCTTTCTCTTGTGACGTGGTAGCTGAAGCTATCACGTCACTATATACCTATATTTTTGGGCGAGTCATTGGCGGCTACCGAGTCCTATGATACAGTATATATTTTACAAATGTATCGTTTTACAACACATTCTTAATGTATGTTCTCGGTGCCGCGGACTACGAGCCAGAGGAGAGAGAAGGACCGAAGACCGACCAGAGAAGGGATTGAAAGTGTGTGTGGTATGATTGGGTGAGCATGTGTGCAAGGTAGAGAAGGAGAGAGAGGCGAGGGCTCGCGACACGTGAGAGAGGTGTGAGCACCGAGCGGCCGCGTCAATTCCCTAGTTTTGGAAACCTCCAAAAATTTACGGGTTTTTAGGCGTGTTGGAGATTTTTCGTATAGACGGGAGGGGCGCGCGCATCTGTCGAAGTGCACTGCCATAACGAGTCAGTACCGCGAGAGCCATCAGAGAGAGCAGAGTCAAGCAGCCACGAGAGAGAGAAAATAGAATAGTGACGAGTATCCGCGAGACAACAACGCGAGAATCTTTATAGCAGAGTAGACAAACAGAAGTATTGGTGAGAGATAGGAAAGTGATAGGGCAGAGGAAGAGATCGACGAGAGCGGGGTCAAGATCGGGTGTAACGAGAGAGCAGCTGAGGCTAGGGAAAAGGAGAATTTGCGAGAGACCATCGGGCAAGAACAACGGAGGTCGCCCGAGGCCGAGAGCACAGCCGAGCCGTCACGACGAGTGAGACGAGTTCCAGGTAGTCGTACCCTGCAAGGATAACCAGGAGGTAAGTGTGCTGTAAATAGTGCACCGGGTGGTATACGGGATAGTGTTGGGACGATCCGAGCGGGCGCGGGTGAGTGTGTGTAGGCGTAAAAAGGGGGTATAGTCGTGGGTAGTGGTGGTGTCAGGGTGTAGGGCACTAGAGAAAGGTCGAGAAATAAGAGGTGTGAGTGGGATTGTGTGCGAGCGTGTGTGTGTGAAGGAGAGATTTAGGTACGGGTCACCGCCAACCGGACAAAGGTTAAGGCCAGCGGAAGACGACTAGGAGTCGCTCAACCCAGGACATCTACCTCGAGGACATTGGAACTAGATATATATATTTTTATACAGAGAGAGAGAGAGAGAGAGTGAGAGGTGGGACTTGTACAGAGTAGAGAAGGGAGAATAAATAGCGCATGCTCTGTGAAAGTGAAACCAGAGAGTTATTGTTTTTTTTGTGTATTTGGTGCCCCAAAGTCCCCTTCTAGTTTCTTTTTCAGGAGTGTTCGGTGTTCCCAAGCCGAGCACTGGCGGCAGACCTCCCGGAGGAGAGGAATCCAGTGGAGAGGGACGAGAAGGAGTAAGTAACCGAGTTTTGTGAGGGAATTCGGGACGGCGGTTTTTCCGGCCGAAAAATTCTAGTCACACTCTCTCTCTCTCTCTCTTTGATGAAGGCCAAGCTTAACGTTTTTTACACTTTCTTCCTTTGTATTGATCGGAGTTGTAACATCTGATTGATTTTTCTCTAAATATCTGACTCTGAAATAAATACTTTGCATGTTTGTCTTCTTCATTACTGTTTAGAGGGTTTGACGTATCTGGAATAAAAGGTCGAATTAAAACAAAAAAATTTACAAAAATTTCACTGATGTTCAAAACTTTGTCTCTAATATATAGGTAAGTAGTGAGAGGCAAAGGTTTAGTCATTATGACGGCTTTATTTTCTAATATTGGTATCCATCTCACATGAACTTTTTCACGTACTACATACGACTTTAAACAATCTCGATCTGTGTCTGCAAAATATCTCGTAATACCTGTTTTCTCTCTAATTTTTAATAGCACGTTAATCGTCTAAATACTTTCATCGAAATTTTTCAGCTTGTTGTTGCCATCCATCTAAGTGCACCTGATGACTAATTGATTATCACACTAAATTGTCACTAAATACATAGTTTTACCTAGTATACTTCTGATCACCTTGTGCAAAGGAATCAATTCTGGACAAGCATTGCTCAAGGCTCCGTACTCTGCTTGACACGTGGAAATTGTCACATATGACTGCTTATGATTTCTCCACATTACCTAATCACTAAATAGTTTTATAGAATACATGTCATTCTTAGCTGAGTTTTCTAGATCTCTGAAGTTTTTGTCAGTCGTGGCTTATAAGTCCATTATCTGAGCCTCTGAAAATCAGTCCAAAGTGAGCGGTACCTCTAAGATACCTGAAAATTTTTTTTTTTCTTTCCAACCTACATCTGAAAGTTAAAGTCATTTTGTTAACAAGTAGTTAACTGCGAATGCGATAAATGGACTTGTGGCTTCTGCTAAGTAGATCTGACTCCCGATTGCCTCTCTGAAGGAAACTTTAGTCTGCTGCGCTGCTTCCGCTCCACTGCACTTTAAGTTTGTTTGTTCTTGTTTTTTAATTTGTCGAGTGACCATCGGTGTCTTCTGATGTTTAGTATCATTTATGTTAAATTTCTCGAAGGTTTTCTCCATATTCTCTGATTGTGTGAGAGTTGAGATTTTCAGTTTTCTATTTCTGACAGTTCTAATTCCAAGAAATTTTTATTTGTTTTTCCTGATTTTTCATCTTAAATATAGAGTTTAAGTTGGTAATAATCTCTTTTAATCTTATTTTATTATTGCCTGATTGTAGATTATCATTAATGTATAGTAATAATAAGACAATCTCACCGTTCTTGTACCACGTGAAGAGACGAGGTTCATTTATGGCTTTTTTAAGGCTAAGTTTCAAAGCTACTGGTATGAATCTCTTAGTCAACTGATTTAGGCTAATTTAAAGTCCATATCAAGATCTCTGAAGTTTACACACTTTCATTTTCTTGAACTCTGGATCAAAGTTCAATCCAATAGGAATTTCTATATAAATATTATGTGATAAAAAGCCGTCGAGGAACGTGGTTTTTACATTCATTTGATACACAAAAAAATCGTATTTGTTGATGGTTGTGAAAGCTATTTGGACTACTGCTAGTTCAAACACTGAAACGTAGGTATTCTTGAATCCATAGTTTTTCCTGTTTTTAAAGTCTCTGATTACAAGTCTTCCTTTAAATATGGGGGCTACCTTTGAAATCTGTTTTCTTTTTGAAAACTTATTTTGAGTCTATTGTATGAACTCTAGCACCAATTTTGTCTAACGACGGTCTGTCCATTATTTTTCACACTTGATTCTCTTTCATTGATTCAAGTTCTTCTCTAACGCCTTCAAGACACTTTCCTTTTTCCTCTGAATTAATTGCTTCCTTGTAACTAAATGGATCTCTATTTATTCTTGCGATGTAGGCATGTCTTATTCAATCTTCTATACTTTCATTAATTTTCTCTGTGTGCGTTGTATTTTCTGCCAGTTTTAGATGTAACTAAGTTGGCCAGTTTATTCTGGCTGTTCTCTCTGGTAGCTTACGAATCGTAGGCTCGTTTTATGTCATCATCTGATCTAAATTTTTTTTTCTTAGTTTCTTAGGTTGAAGTTTAATGTTCTCATTTGGAGATTCACTTTCTCTACTTTTTTTTGCATCTTAAATGTGTTCGTCTAACTCTAACTGTTTCTTCAAATCATCTTTTAAATTCATTTTTTTCAGTTAGGTTTGTTCTGATCCTAATATATTTCTCATTAGCTTAACGAAATCTTCAAGACTGTCGCCTGCTTGATTTTAACTCTTTATAAGATATGTTTTTTTATATTTGAAGTAATCATCTATAAAGACTATAGTAGATCTGTCTCCTCCTGAGTATGATGCAGGTTTTATTGGTCATATAGTGTTGGCGTAAATTCTTTTTAAGGGCGTTGTTACTCTCGTTCTAATTTCTGGAAATGTTAGTTTTCCCATTCTTGTCAGGATGCATATTTCGCAGTCTTGTATAGGATTTCTAAATCTTACATCTGCCCAAGTTCCCTCTGTCTCCTGTAATTTTCGTCAGTATTTAAGGGATGAATGACCCAGTTTGATATGCCATAATAAACCTTTGTCCAACTTTTATCGTTGCAAAGTTTTCTCTGTCTTCCATAGGTGCTTTTATCACCTCACTCTTTATGATATTTGGCTCTAAGATTTCTCTAAATTTTTTTTGCAGCTGACGGAGTTCATGACTTTTCTTCCTCCCAATCTCACATGAAGTATCTTTCAAACTGGATGGGTTGGTGGATGGAACAGATTCTTCTCTCTGGATTAAATTTATAACATTTGTCTGGGATTGTTGCATGAACTTACCCAAAGAAATTATTTGACCTAGAATTAAATGTGTATCGAGGTTGTTCTGAATTTTTTTGCCTGATTTAACGTCTACTGTTAATACCCAATTTGGTTTTATGTAAGTCCCAGATAGATGCTCTAAGCCTATTTTTTGTCAAAAATTCCTAAGTTCTGATCATCTAAGTTAATTTCTAAGCCACTGTCTACAAATTGTCTGAGGAATAGAAGATTATCTAAGACTTTTTTTGCAACAATCACGTATGTCAGTTTAATCTTTTCATCTGAACTTGTTTTTTCGATAAGGTTGCCTTTGTCATCTATTTGGATGTCGGCAGCCTTTTTTCTGTAAGCACATCTGATAGTTTGGTTTTTACATTGGGTTAAATTTTTTAGCATGAAAGCTTTGTAGACAAGATGATATGTGGCTCCCGAGTCTGCTATAAACGTAATGTTTAAATTATCATGCTATGTGTTTTTACTATTTTATTATAACCTGCCAATATAGCCTTAATCCTCTTTAACTCATTTTTTTTCTTCCTGAAAATAAGGTAACAAGCAGTACTAGCTTTTTAGTTACATTAATATTGTTGTTAATTTCACTTTTAATTTTTACCTCTACCATGACTTTTATCTCTGACTTGCTTTTTATTTACCGTTTTTTATTATACTCTTTAAATTTATTAAAGTTAAAAGAATTAATTTTTGCATAGCCAATTTTTAAACTGTTTTAACTTAAACAATCATCCCCCTCATAATACTGCAGATCCTGACAGTCATAGCAGTACCAAAGTCTGTAGAAAATCAGTGGACAATCATACATCTGGTGACTAGGATTCTTACACCAATAACAACTTATACTCTTTGGCCTGTTATCTTGTCTCACACGGTTTTCTTTAACTATTTGCCTCTTAACGTCCTCTCTCTGAGTTAAGCTCTGGCTCTGCCTTCTATCTGCCTAAACCTGTATAAGGTTGTTCTTTAATTTTTCTAATGATATCTCTGACCTAATAGTCTGACGTGTCACCATATTGACTGTATGGAATTCTCCATATTTGCTAGCAACTGCTTGGTGAATAGCTGATTTTTTTTCTTTATCTGTTAAAAAAACCATGCTGTGACAATTTTTATATTCGGATGTTATTGCAGCATAAGGATCAATTAACTGACTAGCATCCTTTTTTAAATTTATTTTTAAATTGTACGGCTTTGTTCTGACTTACGAAGAAGGAATATTTGATTTAATACTTCTGACTTCCTTAATGTTCTAAAGCATTAGTTTAGGATTTCTTAGTTCCAATATTTTTCTGAGATGATATTTATCTATATAATTAATGATCAAATCTCTGACAAAAGTTTTCCATTTCTCCAAATCCTCGGGAATATTACACTTTGCAAAGTCGCCATCTTCTTTACCGACGCCTGTGTGTCGCTAAGAAGGCCGTGTGACTGTAAATCGTTTATCGGAGAATCGAGTCAGATACTAAGAAATTGCTTCTGAATCAGTCTATCATATTTCCTGATAGAGAGTCTTGGGAAATTGATGGGCTTCGAGTAAACCCTTTGAGATGTTCACAGTTGTATTAAAGGTGTCTAGATTGACACTACCTTTACTATATGGTAAGAATAATGTTGATTTTTGATTTAGGTTATGTGGAGTCAAAAATTTCCTTTGATTAAAATGTCAAGACGACTTAATTTGAGGTCTATTTTTCTTTCTCTGAGTTTTCTCTTCAATAATGGTAGAGTTAAAAAAGGTTAGTAACTCAGGAAATGCCTTGGCAAGTTACTTAATAATTTACCTTGTATTCTTTGCGACCTTGTTCGTCATTTTAAAAGCCCCTCTTAGTCCGTCAATAAATAGCTTTATTAGCTTGATAAGCTCAGGGATAATATGAGAAGGCTTTGAGCAATGTCGTCATGTTTCTGCGTCTTATGCTCTGCTTCTGATTATTTATTTTCTCCCGCCCTTCTGTCTCTTTATATTTGTAATGTCGCTTCCAACATCCCACCAGATGCTCCGTTCTCTGGGGTTTCTTCTGAAAAATTACGGTCTATCATTCTCATTTCGTTCGTAAATAAAATGCTTCAGAATTGCTTGTTTTGCAGGTCCCTTATATAGGCCTCTCTGAATAGATCAGGTACGTTCTAATTGCTTGTATGTAAAAACAACATCTTACCTATAAAATAAGCCAAATCTTTCTGGTTTTAAGAATTTTCTGTCTCTGAGCTCTTATGTATCACGGAAGGGGGGGGGTACTCTCTTCATTTTATCCAGAAAGTTTCATTGCCTCATTGATTATGTTATCTGCCATCTCTGAATTTTTGGCAGACAATGAAGAATACAGAAGAAAAATAATTGCCACAAACTTTAGAGAATATACACAAATGCGTATTGACCACCTGAGTATCTGCAAAATCTTTCGATCAGTACTGGTTGGTTTTGGCTGACAAAGCAGGCCAGCCGAGAACCCCACGCACACGCTCCCTTCTTACCCTCACTGCCATGTATAACTACACAGTCGTGTGAAAGGGGATGCACTTGTGAGCGTGTGGCCCTAAACCTGTGAAACACCTTTGACGCTGTTTTATCACGAGAGCATGGGGTAGCTACTGTACTGCTAGTAATCTGTGCGTTAATCACATGTGCTTATCTATAAATACATGCACATGCTTACGTATACATATTTTCGTATACTAACATACATTTAACATGCCCTGTTCATTGACAGTCAACGATAAACAAAAATAATGCAACCTCAACGTGTTAGTTTGTTGCACCACTGACAAACTCCAAAAAAAAACACAAGTCCCCAAATTTGAAGTGAGACACCATAGGCCAAAGAGAACTTTATTTTCAGACAAGTGATCCGCATTAACAGGGTGTAAGTATTTACAGCATTACTTGTCCACGCACACATCCACAACCACCGAAAAAAAATTTGTGTGGGCAGCCTGCCAAGTCAGGCCCAGCCACACACGCGCACTCTCGTACCCGCTCGCGCACTAGCCACTTTGGCGGGCGAGAACGGCTTCTGAGAAACCGTAGCTTACCTTCGGTGTGTTTTCATTCTAAAAGATATGAAGACACTTATATGTTCATAGATATAACGCATTGACAATACTTAATTACAAGTGAACTCTGAATCACTTTTTGCCAACGTTTGGAAGTAATGGCAGGCAGCAAGCATGCACAACAGGACTTTTACTAGTTTAGGTAGCAAAGCGTATTTATTTTATTCTAGGAGTAGAATACGGCAATTGACTGAGCCATATAGAGACGAACTGAAAGGCACGTAAGAGAGATTGCTCTGCTAATATCGTCTGGACGCGGGCTCACGATGGGATGAAATGGTAGTGGCGCGATGCTTGTAGAGTGGAGACGAGAAGCGCTGAGATACAATAAACTGTAGACTTAGCTCTCTTTCTCTCTATTTTTCTCTCTCTTTCTCTCTCTCTCTTTGACCAAGAAAAAGCCAAGCGTTCTTCACACTGAGCAGTTAAGAAATTCGAAGTATAGTTGGAAGCGTTTGTTGTCCGGCTTGCGGTCACTCTCCGTTTTGTAGCATGGACCTAGGTGACCGAAAAAAAAGTGACTCGGTTTCAGTTTCGTGGAAGAGATAAGGTAACTGTTTAAATTTCAAGGCTGGAGCTAAAGCCTACATCTAGGACCAGAAGTGCTCAGGGTACAAGAGATTGGGAAAACGTTGATGCGTACAATTTTTGAATTATGTAGTGTGATAGAATTAACTTTTAAACAATTGTTATTTTTAGAAAGTTCTATGGACAAATTATTGATTTTATTAAGGAGATTATCATATGTAAACTGAATCTTAAAACGTCACCTCTGTAAATGTCGGAAAATGGTCAAAAAATGGCAAACGTGACTAAAACAAATTTTTGGCTTCCAAGAGAAAGGCATTGTTAGATAGAAAAATATTTTATTATTAAAAAATGTGTAGTAAAAAGCCTGTCAAAATAAGCTACGTTAATCCCGAATCAGTTTAGTAGTTTTTATCAAACAGCAAAATACTGCTATTTTGGTGGTTTTTTTTTTTTAAATTCTTAACCCCAGTTTCCTTGTATACAGAGGGCTTAAATTTGGTAACAATGTTCTTCTAGTCGAATTAAGGCTATGCTGCATTTCAATTTAATTTCTTCTAATTTTGCAGACCACTTTGTTCAGCATTAAACGTCTTTCGGGAATATGGCTGTAAAAAAAATTTGGGACTATATTGGACAGTTTTGCAAAATCGCTTCTGTGTTTCAAGAGTTACTGTACTACTTATTTTAATTTTCTACTATTAAATTGTTTGTAGTCTCTGTAATTAATAATTTAAAACATAGCTATTTTCGCTCTTATTCAGGTTAAATTACCTGGTTCTAACATTTGCAGGGTACCGTACATTTCCATACCTCTTACATCTAGTTAGTGGCTAACTCTGGTCTCTTGATAGTGACTGCATGACATGTAGCTAAGAGTAGCTGAAGTCACGCGGCATACTTTGTGCCGTCCTCAAGAGAGTCGGATAGTAGCTCCTGGGTTCATGGTTAGTGTCTCCCTTATTAGAAGCATTGGTGTGGCTTATTGATGGTGAGCTGGTAACAGTGGACAAAAAACAGTAGTAAAGAGAACCTTAGGCTATGATGCTGGAGCATGGTGATTGTAACAAAAAGGCTGGAGCTGCACAGTTATCTGAAGTATCATGCTCAGGGTAGTGGTGTGCGTCTGCAAAGCTGGCTGGATACAATGTTATAACTTTAACGGATATAAATATTTCTTTAGTAAAGTAAGGGTACTCAATAATGCAGTTGACGAATGATTGATAACTAACATTGGACCAGTATTGTTTGTTTTCTATTTTGATTATCTCTATTGAAAGAGTATTACAACCATAAAAGATAAGTATTTTGAAGTATATTTTGTTTAAATTATGCACTTACAATAGCTTGTGAGTGCGTGTGTGTATGTGCGTGTGCGCGTGTGTTTGCACGTGCAAGCGCATGTGTAGGCACGTGTAAGTACTCGTTACTTAAGCAGTCTGTATTGACTAAATAACAACTATTTCATTAAAACTCACTTTGTCCCTTTGGTCATTGAAAGACTTTTTTATCCCCATTATAAGTAGTTTTTTTGGTTGATATTAGCCAAATAATTATAAACTATTTGTACAATATGCTGGCACAAGTACATGTTTGTAATTGTTATAAGATTATTACATTTTTTTACTGGGCCATGGTGTAAAACCCTATCTGGCTTGTATCAAAATTTTTATTAGACACATTGTAAGAGCAATGATATCAATAATAACAACATTCGTTTTTGCATGTAATTAAAAAATTTAATGAAAAAGCAAATTGCTCTCTTCATCAGTAATATCATGGTCATTAGATAGTATCGTATGATATCAAAGGTGATCTGGTAAAAGTAGTTTAAAAATAAAATAACAATGTTATAGTTTTAATAGACGTTTGTAATAAAAGAACTAATTGGTAGTAATAAGTAAGGCAGGGAAAGTAAATTGTTTTGATATACATTTTTTTATCTTCAATAAGTAGAAACAGTTACTTTGGTATAATGATTTATATATAGCAAGATAAAGTATGAACGTGATCATTTGACAAGTTCAAGTGTCATTGCCTGATTTTTCTACGCTACAGTGTCACGACGTAAAAGATCCTAGAGGAAAGTACTTTTGTAATTAAAAATACCATTACTAATAAAGTCTTGGTGTGATAATCTACTTTCAAGATGTGCTGCAGCAACAAAAAAAAATAAACCAAGCCTGAGTACAATGGTTACCAATATAAAAAATCTCATTTTGGCGTTCAGCAAAATAGCGTAAAACAGTTTCCGACTGAAGAGTAAGACGACGAAAAAGCATATCTGTATAAAGATAAGTATTTAATTTGTATACAAACAATGCTACCATGTAGCGCACCTAAGTTTGAGTATGAGCTGAAAAGTTTAAGATGATAAGGTAAAACATGTACATTAAACGGAACATTTCCGACGACGATCCTTACGCATGTATTAAGCAACCTAAAGAGCTTTAATTTGCGTATTTCATCAAAACTATGATAGAATGCAGCAGCATATTTAGAGTAAGGCAGTATCATATATTTTACCAGATGTTGACGTAGTCCAAGTGTAAAAAAGTGACGATGTCATTGTAACGTGTCTAGAAAGTGATACACTAGAGTAAATATATAGTTGATTTGAGCAGACCAGGGTAATAATTGCTCAACTTAACTTCCTAGTTCCTAATTTTTGATTTTTACTAGATGTTATAGCTCAAAGCTCTAACTTTACCGAGATCATTTAGATTTAATGGTAAGACAATAGTACGATATGGCTACCTATAACTAACCATTGCTTAAATTTTTCTAAGGTAGATGTGCAAACAATTGTTATGCAACCACGATTTTATGCGAGAGAAATCTGAATTGATCAACCTTATTGCTTTTATAACACGCATACAAGGAGCAGTTAGGGAGATTTAAGAGATAGTCAGCAGAGGAAATGTGCTTGCAGTGACTTAGACATCTAAACTGGTCCTTGACAAATATAGTGAAAAGTTGTGTCCAAGGATGCCACCTTCAGGCACACTGCAAGTCACATTCACCCAGTTAGACTTTGGGTGCTCATTAGGTGCTGTTGCTTGTTTTCTATCATTCAAATAAGAATAAAACTATTTCAGAGTCATGTCATCATATTCATGTTTCCATGGCCTTACAAATAGCTTCAGATGACTTAACAGTTCAAAAGCTTTCGTAAAATCAAACAAAAAAAGTATCTTACAGTAATCATTTTCAATTCCACATCTAACTTTCTCAATAAAGTTTAAAAAAGCTAACTATGCATTGTGTCTTTCTCTAAAAGCAAATTGGTATACATCAAGAAAGTTGATTCTGTCTAAAAAAAAAATAGGTAAAAAAACTTTTTAAGTTAAACGGTTTTATGTTAAACATACATTGCAATGTTTAAGATAATTGTACTTAAAATCAAAAAATAACTAAATAGACACAGTCATGGGAATTATAAACATATGCATAGACTAGACTAAAATAAAACCGTGGGGCACGTCAATTGTCCACAATTGTTGATTAAAATGTTTGTGCTGTAATGTTACACTATAATTAGGCAGCTATTCAACCGACAACGATGGACGTGTGATAAGTTGGGCTAGAATGTGGAAACAAGCTAGCAAGCTCGATTATAAGCGAGTTTTAGGGTTTCATAGTGGTGAGCGAGTAGTACTTTTATCATATGTTTTGTCGATTAAAGACAAACTACGAGCAGTGAAACGATTCCTCGCCAGCCAGCAGTGTGAATGTCCAACGATAAACTAGTTGAAACATCTCTTTTATTTACATGGAGTGAATAACTATTAAAATTTCCATGAGCAAGAAAATAGTAATTTCCTTACCGTTTGCGGGCCAACTGCCTAACGACGAATTAAACTATTCTTCTATCGCACATTAAGTCGATAATTTGTAGACAATTGACGTGCCCCACGATTTTATTTTAGTCTAGTCTATGCATGTGTTTATAATTCCCAAGACTGTATCTATTTTATTATTTTTTGGTTTTTAGTACATTTATCTTAAACATTGCAATGTATATTTAACATAAAACCGTTTAACTTAAAAAGTTTTTTTACCTATTTTTATTTTCTAGTTTTTAGTTTTTATTTCGCATTCTGTTTAATTCATTTAGTGCTTCATTATTGCAAGGTTTCTTGTCCGTTGGTTTATTGCAGTCCAACTCCTCTATACGTACTCCCTGCAAAGATCTTAACCCATATTGGTGGGATTAATAAAAAATTGTTATCAGCCATTTGGTAGTGGCAGCCATCTAAGATTTCAATAAATAGTATAGTAAATTGTATTTATATAGCATAATAAATTGTATTCTACTTGTTGAGCCCTTTCATTTGATACCCATATTGATGGGATTGATAAAACCTACGTTATCCGCCATTTTGTAGCGGCTGCCATCTTCGATTTCAATTTTTTATAGTATATTGTATCCTGCTTGTTGAGCCCTTTCATTTGATACCCATATTGATGGGATTAATAAAACATAAATTATCCGCCAATTTGTAGTGGCGGCCATCTTGAATTTATAATGATAATAAATAAACATACTTGTATTGTCACCAAAATCCAAAGTCTATACAAAATTTCAGATTAATCGGTTGACAGGAAGAGGGTTAAATTTGAATTACTGAATTTGACCCAAGAATAAATCAAACGGGGTTAGCTAAATAAAACCGTTTAAAAACGATGGTTATGTATTGATACAACGTTTACAGACCTTAAAATATTCTGATGACTAAAAAATAGGGCGATTATGAGATGGTAACGCCTGGTCCTTGGAATTACTAAAAGTGTAATAATCACTGATTTTCAGGACTCAAAGTAGTTAGCAGTTCCTATGGAAAGATTTATGAGATGTTGTAGTAAATAAACAATTTTTGTTCTGAAAATAGTGCTTCTTAAGTTCTGTAGGAGGTAAAGGGAAATCTGTAGTGGGCTCATTGTGTCTAATTTATCCCAATGACCTAATGGTGTTTCAAGTTTATGCAGTTGTTGTGTATTCAGAAAAAGTACGTCAATAATATATCCACGTAACATTCTTTACATATAATTTGACTTCTTTACGCAGTTGTTTGTAAGCAGTAAAAAACTCATCAGTCCTAGAACGTTGATAATCTTGCCATACCCGACTATGATTTTTGATCGTTTCCCTAATGTCAGATAAAAGCCAGGGTGTGGACCTACTCTTTATGGTTGCTGTTTGTTGGGTGCATGGTGGTCCAGTATTCTGGTTAATTTTTGTGTGAGGAGACTCACTCTGTCCTCAAGACATACAGTTTGCAAGAAACTCTAATTAACTCCATTCAAATTATTAGGCGCTTTATTTTCATCAATGCATTTGTAGGATCGATATTTCTTAATGTTTGAAAGTACTCTAGACGAAGAAATATCTAACTCAACCATGATAACGTCATGTGTAGAGATCCATGGCTGTCTCAGTTGCTTACAAGGTTTTACATAGTGAACTATATTCAAGCAGATATAATCAATTGTAGAATGATGAGTGCACTATGATGAGCATGATTAAAAGGCAACCTTTCCAAGCCCATGGAACTCAGAGAATACTTGAGATTATTTTTTTTAGTGGAATTGGCATTCCACTCAATGTTAAAATTACCCGTTCTAACTAGCTGATTATATGCGCAAGCACTATCTATTACTGTGGTCTCAACATCAGCCGAAAATCCAGATTTAAGTGGGCTATACACTACGACACAGAGTATAGTGAAATACTTGTTTTTAATTTCTACAATTAATAATTTCGGATGTTTCACGTACACAGGTAGGGTGTCAGATACATTAAATACTCTGCATTTAAGTAAATCGTGAACATCAATACCCACACCTCCAGCACTTTTGGTCATCCGATCATGTCTAATGAAATGATATTCCAGTATAAGAAACAAATTGCTTGGTGTACTAGGCTTGACAAATGTTTCCCTAATACCAAACAAGGCCATGTTGTAGTCTTTGACAAGTCCTTTAATGCCATGTAAGTGTGCTGGTGTAGATTTTGCTTTTACGTGTTTTATAATAAATCTGCTAGTATTTACATTTGTGGTGTTACTCGCCATAGTTTATTGTGTGGAACTATGTTCTATACCAGCAAAAAGTGTAGGATACTTAATCTTGTTAAATGCACAATGTTTTGTGTTGTAAAGCTTATTATTCTTGCAGTTAATACAACATTCACATGATCTGGATGTACAACTCTTAGTACTAAGTGAGTAAGTAGAACAACCACAAACCACCTTATCATTGCAATTTATAGCAATATGACCCAGCTTTTGACATTTGTAGCACTGCACCAGAGATACATGATCATCAAACCTGCATTGAACCAAACCAAGGCTCGATCTATCTTGAAGGAACTTTTTTTCACGATGTTCAGGTGGTAATTCAATCACACATGATCTGTGTTTTTTGTCACGTGCTGAGTATTAATAGATTATCTTTATTTTCTGTTGTTTACATTCACGAAGATTTTGTGCTATAAGACTACTGAGAATGTCATCTTTAGTGTACTCCACAAGTGTACCATGTATGATGAAGCGTGGCTGTAAATTTTGCGTGGGTTGAACTTCAAGTCCTATCTTACTAAATTAGGGCATTTTATCAAATTTAGTAGCGCCTCAACCTCCACAACCACTGATTTGTTAATGATCAATGTAACTCGTCTAACTTTTAAGCCCAGATCAGCTGCAGAGATGGATTTCAACGCATTTCTAGTGTCCAAAGCTGTTTTACATTTTTTAGCATGTTTATTAAGAAGACCTATTTTTACTCGAGTCTTATTTCTTATTAGGATCAATTTACTGTTGCCAAGAACTACATTACTATCGGCAACTCGTCCCACAACATCAGCAAATGTTTTGGCTTTTCCTGTAACTGGCCATGTCCAAATTTCTGCGACAGTCAAAGGTCATTTGTCAATTATCTGTTGCAATTAAGCTTTGCTACTGTGACGTTCTTCTTCAAGCACAAGTATAGCTAAATATGTAGAAGGTATACTGATTAACGCAAAATTAAGAGAGTTTATAGCAGTTTGCAGCTATGACTTGACTGACTTTTATCTTTTTTGACCCAATCGCTGTAACAAAATATGAACATCATGTTTGGTAACTTGGAGCAGCAGACGAACCTTAGAAGCAGACATCGTGGCGTCATCATCATCACACGTATTGTCTGCATTCGTAGCATTGCCCTATATATTACTATTTAATGATTTTTTGATCTTTTACAAACCACTTTAGAATGGCAAACTCCAGAATTGACTTTCTTGAAAGCTGTATAGTTGTTAAAGAATAAAATATTATTAATAAAAATCTCATATTACTCATTTTCATTTTCAATGTTTTATTATGCGTCATTTTACTAAAAATATAATCAGGTGATCAAGTTTTTCTGAGTAAGCAATGTACTGTTTGTCTCTAGGAAGCTAAGGATGACTCATGTGACGTACCGGTGAGGTTGTTGCATGTTTGCCTCTGGTGGTGATAATTGCTTATTATTTTTATTCTTCATTTTCTAATGGTGCAAAGTGCCGTTTTGCGCCAGTTAGCAAGCCTGCTTTATTTTTTAACCATGTTAAGAAACAATAATTTTCGTCACATAAACGTAGCAGCCGTCAGTGATATGGTATGGCCTGAATGCATTGTGAAGAAAATTGCTTCTGTACTCAATATCATTTCCATTTATGGCAAATGAAGCGTACTCCACGGCTAATATAGGAAAAAGTAATTAACTACATTATGGCACTAAGTAATTAGCGGTTGCAAAGTGTTTACGCAGATGCAAAACTACGCGTAAAGCCCTCGGAAAAAAAATAGCAAATAAGATAAGATCGTAAAGAAATGTTACAGTATGGTTCAAACTAAATCAAATACTATTTACATTAAAATATTGGTATACATCCTCATACAATGTTTTGTTTTATATGACGAAAGTTAATAACAAAGTTTAACTGTCCAACCTAATGATACTCGCACTTCTGATAACAAGTCTGTCAAGGGTCCTACTTTTTATATTTAAACGATATAAATATGGTTATATACTGCACACGATGAAAGGATACTTTTCTAACTTGCAGTACTCCATATTATAGGCTTCTTAACATCTTTAAACTTCACTGGGACAGTTGTATCGACTGCAAACTTTTTAACGCAAAGTTTTGTTTTTCTATGTGCTTATATATTGATTTATCAAAGAATACATCACTCATATATAAAATTTTTCATAGCTGAGAACGATGACTTTCCAAAAAATTCAGCTTTGGAATTTTATAAGGTCTAAGGAGACCTTTTAAACAAAAGTTTGACTGTAAATCATCCTGATGGGTCCCAAATATCAGTATTTTTGAAGAATTTCTCACTCCTTCATTTATTAGCTGTAAGTGGACTAGGCTTAGGTGGCAATCGTTCAACTTGCCAAAATTTTTGCATCAAATCTAATAGAGTAGATTCTTTATTACTGACGTGAAGAGTTGTTAGATGACTTACTTCAGCGTATTGCTGATCATATAAAAAGTTAGACAAAACCTTTCTTTGTAAAGCCTTCGATGATCAGGGCATGTACTGTAACGTTGAGCAATGATTCGACTGGATTATCATGTAAGACTTTAGAACCAACAAGCTTTGAACACTTAAGATATTCAAAACTTAAAGCTGAACAAAAATATGCCGGTTAATAAAATGACCCTTTCTCAACCAAAAGAGCATTAACTTCATGCTTAAAATTATAGTAAAAGTGAGGCTTTATCTGCAAGCTTACTAATTCCTTACCTATAGTCAACACTTGACCTCCAATACCTGATAGTGAGACGTTAACATTTTGTAAAGGTAAATTTAATAGTTGAAGGAGTGCTTTACAAACCAAAGACACTTAGTACCATGGGTCTATAAGAGCTCTAACAAAAATTTGTTGTCCTGTCGGAGCAACTATCTGTACTTAAGTAGTTGCTAAGAGTCCTGACATGACTGATTTTCTGGCAATAGAATCAGTAGCATTAAGAATTTTACTTTTAAGCTTACGGTGTATCAGTTAATGATGTTTCTGGTGGCATACATTGCAAGTGATCATACCTTTACAGGTTTGGTAGCATGAAAACCTAAGCAGTTTAATCAAAGGTCAGTTTTAACCTAAATATACTTTTTTTCTTGCCAAGTTTTGACTGTAATATTTCACAAGTTCGAATACTGTGATCAGAATTTAAACAAGGGCATGAGATTTAAGACGTTCAAGCATTAGTTTGTGAGTTACCCTAGTAGACACATTGCTTTCCTTTTTGCCCTACATATGATTTTGAGAGGTTGTGACCAGTTTACGTCTTAGGGTAGAAAACTCTAAGGTCATCAGTTAGGAATTTAAAAATTCCTTTAATTGGGCTTAAGAAGGCGGCTTAATGGTAGCAGCTAAGTGCTTTTGCTAATTCTAAGCAGTACCAAAATCCAATTAATTTATTACCATGTCGATAAAAAAAATCGCCCAAGCAATGCTCTTGTCTGTTAAGTGCTTCTTAGGCAGCAAGCGATCTGACCGTATCGCTCATCAGACTTTTAAGTTTGTTTACGGAAGTATTTTTCATAGGATTGGCATTTGAGACCGAATTTTCGTAGCTAGTTACAAGGTGCCATCCATTATCGGAATATTCACATAGAGTCTTTCAAGCCTGAATATCAATATCTAGAGGCAAGTTTCTCATGAACTTAGCAGCTTTACCAGTTACTTGTGAACGAAGATAATGATGCTTGAGTATCAATGAAATTTCAGATTTATTGTTGACGAATGCATGGAAGACATCTTTGAAACTCAACGAACCTGCTCAATCACCGCTGAAGTGGAATAGATCTATGTTAGCAAAGGTTGACGGAATGGTCCAGATTGAGTGGTCTGTGGTCGGATCTCTGACTGTTTAAGTTAAATAAGATGATCAATAAACTCACCATAATTTAAACAATAGCAATCTTCCTCTTGGCTAATGGAATTGTCGTTAAAATTAACGTGATTCAATTCAAGAGGAGTAAGATTGAGGACACACAAATGAATTTGCTGAAACTGCTCGAAAGAAACATCAAGTTGTTTTCGCCTTGCAAGATCCTGGCCTTGAGTCTTCTTTGCCTGCCCCATTGTTTGAAGTGAGAGAACGACTTTTTTTATCGTACCGGTCTAACTGACTCTTACAAAAACCATTTATTTTTAATAAGTTTTACTACTTAATGGAAGAATAAACTTAAAGAACTTCTATTAAGATTCCGAACAAAGGAAAAGCAGCTAACTTAGATCCTTAACATTCTTTGTAAAAAGTACGTCCAAATGTTTAAGGACATACGTCCAGTAATTTATTTTGGATAAGAGCTCAAGATATTAGCTTGAACTGGTTCTCTCACAACCAAGAGAAAGGCTATCTCTCGCTATATATGTTCTCACCAGTCATACAATTTTTACATTAATGTCAAATTTTATGAAATAAATTCAGTATTTTACAACCTCAATCATGGCCTGCATTCTTAAGCGCTACTTATCCTGTACATTATCTTTAAACATAATAGATTAAATATATTGCTTTATATAATAAGCAAATATAAAGTGAAAGGCCCCAGTGGCTAAGTATCTTATTTACTTATTCATCTTTTTATTTACTTAAATGATTAAATTTAATTATCATTTGCAATATAATCTTAGCAAGTCTAATGTTGATTAAATTGGTCAATATTAAATTTTTTAGCAGATTTTTACTCTATTTTACAAATTAAATGATATAAGTCATGCAGGGCGTAAAATTTACTAAAAAAAAAAACAACACAAATAGTTTATTGTGAAATGATTAAAAAAAAAAGGAGAGAAGGCGCAGTTACTATATCAACACTAAAGTAAAAAATAAATTAAATAAATGTTTTATTTAATTAGCAAAGTTCGCAAAGATTCAAAAATAAGTGTGCTTCTAGACGTACCTACCTTATGGACGATGCGTAAACTTCAGAGGACTATGCGAGCGTGTGTAAAATACACGCATGTGTTGTAATATGTATTTATACCGCACTAAAAGTGCATAAACGGTAAATAATGTGAATTTGCATGCGTAAATGTGCAACAGCATGATAATAGTAGCCATCCAACACAAAAATAAAAAAAACTACACAATGCGTGCTTAGAAGCATACGCAGAGAAAGTATACCCAACTCATGTGATTTTCTTTAAGTAAAAGTAAAATAGAAAACAAGGCAAGAAGACTAAAATGATATCGGTTCTATTCTGTGGTTCCGTAAGAGAGCCAAAATGGCTATGTACTCGCCACGTGGTAAAAAACGTGCCCTATTTCCTTAAATCTGGCTCAAAGGACCATGTTTATTATACTGATTTGAGGATGATGAGCTCTGAAGAAGCTTGCGAGGATCTCAGGAAATGTTGGGGCAGGGCATAGGCCACTTTCATAACACAAATAAATAAGAGCTCACATTTCGTTGAATTTACTTTGAAACATTTTTTATTTTAGTATACGTAAAACAGTTAACAGGAACAGATTTACTTATCATAAAGTAACAGCAAGATAGAGTAATTTGCTCGATAAAAAAGCTATAATTGATTTAAACTAAAACACGTGTAAAGCGTAAAAGTAAAAAAGTGGCGAATGGCTTGACTAGATTGTACGGTCAACGAGAGAGTACTATTAATAGCGTTACTATAAGATAATGCAGTATACTCAAAACTAAGGTTAGGTGTAAGCATGTCTACCATACTAAGTACACACTTACACAATGACGAGACAATCTCAACGTCAATGACCTGTCTTTTACATGTACATATGTAATTTTATACAATTTATCATTCCAATGCGTACTCTTATAGAGACTTTTAAAAATTCCAATAACAGCCTTAATAACTATTTTTGTTTTATAACAGTTAGAATAGAATTTACTTCTTAATCAAAGATAGAACCTTTGATTTTCATAAGCGAGTGAAATTATTGGATAGCCAGATATTAGGTTATTCATAAAGACTATCATTAAGGTTACAGACTGTACTTAGTTTATCTCATATAAAGATATAACAAAATTGGAGTTGTGTTTAGTGAAAATAGTGTAAAGAAACACGTGCAACAAAAAAAAGAATTTGAAAATATAGTACTTAAATAAATTTATACAATTACAAATACTGCTCGAAATATTCAGCATCATAGTTAAGACAGCATTGGAGTCTGCAGACAAGATTTGTGCCTTGTTGTGTCCACCGTTTCTAGTATAACGCTTTCAAACACAGCTTTTATGCCATTTTCTGGATCATTTACGTTGTTGACTAGATATCTGTAGACAGCATCTCTGATTATATCTCAGAGGAAGTAATCTTGACAATTAAGGTAAGGAGAGTGGGAAAGCCAGCTAATAGGACTTGAGAATTTACGGTTATAAGAGTAAGAATAAAATTGGTGATTAAGAAGAGATGCAGCACTTATGTCCTGCATGAAATGAGAAAAAAAAAGAAAAAATAGTCAAAAAATAATCGAAATTAAACTCAAAACTAGATAAGTATAATATTGCAATGGGAAGAGTATGGCAAGAGCACATTATGATGGCTGACTGGACAAAGTTAAAACTAATTTTAATGTGTATTTAGGGTAATTTGACGCCAGTCATGCTGGACGTTATTAGAAATTGATGTCTCACTAAGTTGTGATGTAATAAAATCTTTTTTCGCTAACCAAATGCAAAAAAATACAAAGTCAACCGCAGATGTTTTAATTTTGGTTCTTGTACTTAGAGTCGTATGCAGACATGCAAGAAATAGGCTGCTCATTGTAAGAAGTAGCAGTGAAACTTACATAGAAAGACAGAGAGATCAAGGGCAGTCAGTCTTTCTTTCTCGCTCATATTTAGGGAGTAGAAGTATAAGTAGAACTGCCAAGGCACATGAGAGCGTATATATTTGTGCAGTCTACAAGTGTGCCTGAAAGAAGGACTGACTGCCCTCAACTTCTCTCTTTTTCTATGTCAGCTTCCATGTTCCTACTTGGAACACAAAGTTTATCTTTTATATGTCTATGGGAATCGTATTTTACGTATTTTGACGAATTCGTTTCCAACGACAGGCATGGCAGTGACTCTAAGGCTTTGCTTCTATGCAAACACTTCCAGAATGTTTATCGTTATTTAATCAACCTAACCTAATATAACAATCGATTCTAACCTTATCTACTTAAATGTTATAAAGTGTCCATATAAGTCGTACTCGTGGCATTGTAATTTAAAGTAAATAGTGGAAATTGTTCGTTTCTGTTTAGTAAGCTACTGATTTTAAGTAAAATAGGCGTGGTACTTTAAAGTAAGTAAATAAAAGCAACGCTTAAAGTAAAATGGTTGAGGATATTTTTAATAAGCTTAGAAAAGGTAGTATTTATCATGTAGGATTATTAAATTGATGAATAACCTCCTCTGCCAATCCATCATCCAGAAAATATCTTGTTAAGAGTGTTGATAACGGGTTAAGCTGCGTGTGTAGGAGCCCTAGCATGGTAATACTACATTTTCTCTCACACATCTTGTGGTCAATTTTCCAGCATTCTAGATAGGCGATGTGTTAAGAAAGTGTGGTAGCCTGCAGAAGTCAAATGGTCTTCGAAGTAATGAAGCCCAATCTATTATTTGCTATAATAATATAGGTTTTGGCATACGAAAAAATCATAGAAAATTAAATTTTATTAAATGGTGACGTGATTACAGATAGAGATAAGAAAAAGAATTTAATAAAAAAACTTATGAAATTTTATCCACCTCAAAGTATCAAAAATGTGAAATGAGATAACGTGATTTTAAGGATAAATCAAGTATATTTCCTTCGTGACAATTATATAACTACTTTTTGTTGTGTAATTCAGAATAACTTTATGTCTAAATAGTTATACTTCATTTTCCGTTCGAAAACTATGTCTGTAATTACCCTTGCATACTACCAACGGTGTTACAGTTTATATCCATTTCAAACTTAAGAAACAAAAAAAAGCATTGACTACTTGTGCCTTTGCCTTTTTCCTCCTTTTTTAACACCACTATAAATACATTATTTCTTTCAAGGTATCCGTTGGTTGTATGAATTGTGAATAATTTAAGCAACGAAACAAGCATTTCAAGAAAGAGCGTAAAAAGTAAGATTTCCGTTCTAGAAGCTGGAATAAGAACAATAGCCACGAAGACAAAAGAAAAAGTAAATGATTTTGACTGCTATGAGTATCCCACAAGCCTAAACTTTTGTGGAATCGCCATGTTGTACCTTTAATATATACTAAATTCTTATTGTTTTGAGTAAGTAATAATTGTATGATCGATGGGATTTTGTGGAATCGCCATGTTGTACCTTTAATATATACTAAATTCTTATTGTTTTGAGTAAGTGTTAATTGTATAGGGAGTCCTAACAGAGTTGTGGTCGTATAAACACTGACTTTGACGAGCCTCATTCAAATCCGTTAAAATCTATAAGGTAATGAAAAATTATTCTAACTAAAAAAAAGCGATCAAATACAGACCACAAGCACAGATTATTCAGTTAAAGTCAACTGATAACTGTGTCTTCACTGACGTAACATGTTACTAGACTATTTTAAAGATTCTGTGAATGGAGAAGAATTGTTGAACAATTTTCAAACAGTAGAGCTAAATTATGAACTTTGTTAAACAATAAAGCTTTGGTTAAATGGTAACTTAGGAATGGCATAATCTATTTGATAATTTTTTCAAGATTGTATAAATTTTAAGATATCTTGAATAAGATTAGGATTAACTGCTAGATTAAGAAAAATAAGAAGTTAACATCAAGAACTACATATTCTTCATAATATACTAATAAATAATGAAAATAATATGGTCTGTCATCCTAAAAAAAATAAAAGCAAAACATCCTGTTCAGCACTTCGTCGATAAGACCAATCGATATCTATTATAAGATTACTCTTAAGGACGTTCGGTAGTGATTGAATTTTCCAACGAATTTTTCTGAAATTTTGACCAGACGTTTTTATTGTTGTTACAATAAACCATTTAAAATTTAAAGAGGTTCCTCTGTTTCGTTTTCGAGATATTGAATTTCAAAGTTAAGTCATTTTAACACTGTCGCTTATGGGAGAACTGACTAAATCACAGTTTTAAGCAAATTGGGCCAGTGAATTCGGCCAATTTTTTTATATGTTACAGATAATGTTATTAATTTGATGTATACCAAGTTTTGCGACGATCGTCTGATTCGTTTATAAATAAAAAATTAAATAAAAGCTCGACCAAAACGCAACGGCAACGTCGCAAGTGGCGGGAAATTCAAAATGTTCCAGGATGTTGATCAGTAAATATCTCAATATTATTGTAGATATTTATGCATTCACGCATAAAATACAAGCTTACGTGTGTGCGTGAGTGTATGTACAGAACGCCCACCCCTTCCCATAAAAAACAATAAATGTTAATAACACGCTATTTATTTTTTTTTTTTAATTTCAAATTTATTATTTCTTCTCAAGATACAATTTTTTTGCACATTACAAAATCACATGCTCATAGTTTGAATCACTCATCTTAGAAATCATCCTACTTATCTGACATCCCATGCTGTATGAGACTTGTCAAGTCATTTAAAAATTCAAGTATTTTATTTACACTGGTAGCTCTTTTGATTAAAGGGCTTTGCCCATTTATTAGAAACGATCTTAAACCATCATGACCTTCCATAAATTTATCAACAATAATATTAAAATCTACTTTATTTTGACTTAGATTTTTAATCACTGTTTTGGGAATGATAGACGACATGGGGGAAAAAGTTGGCGAATACATTTTTTCATCAGAAATTCTTTGAATTTTCGCAAGAACATCTTTTACGGAAAACACGTTCGTTGAAATATCATCCCATGAAAGATATGTAGCGGTTAATTACTTACAGCTTTATCACAAAATCATTGATACACGAACGCTGTCGTAACCGACGCAGCACGCAGCAGACGAGCAGACAGTGTAGAGTGTGCAGAGACACCTGATGCGTGTACATGAACACTCACACATTTAAGACCCGTACGACGTTGCCAAATCTTCATTCATCGCTGGTTTCCCCTCACCGCGCAAATATTTTCCCCCGCTAACACTACCGAACGTCCTTAATGATAGTTTAGTAACTATTAGTGTTAAAGCTGCCTCTTCTGTCTACGCGGTCAGTTTTCAACAGTTTTTAACTCTGCCTTTATGTAGAAGGTATACAGGTTGCTATAGGCAAGGGGTATTACCGGCACTGCCCTCATTTTTTTCTCAAAATCCATGTTAAATTTTATGGAAGAAAATTAATGAACTGGCCGTCATTTCCTCACAGCCCATAAGACCCATTGTTAAAGTGACTTACAGTACCAGCTCTTCCCTCACACCTCATGAATCCAGCGGATACGCATTTACCGTAGAGTAAGCCAACTCGTATAATAACGATGTAGCATGAGTACGTACGCATAATCATTGAAATAACAAGAAGTATTCAACGTACAGTACATACCCTCTGATTTTTAATAATAGTAGCCCCCTTGTCAGTCGAAGACCTTACTCGATGGTTGCGAACAGCCATCACATGAGGACTTACCTCAATCCAACAGTAGTTGTTGTAAACGTTAAATATCCCATCGCTGTCAAAAGTCAATTCATCTGTTCAAATCATGCTCTTATGGAAGTTTGGATCATTGACAATACGATTTAGCATCTCTTGACAAATTGCAATACTCTAAAGGGTTTTTAATGCAAGATAATTAAGATGCGAGAGTAACTAATGTTTTACTTAGTCAATCAAAATAAAACGACATCTTTGGCATAAAAAAATAATCACTCATTGATGATAACAATTTTTTTTATAACATTCAAGACTTCGAAGTAGAACAAGCATTGTGTCAGAAACGATAAATTTGTTTAGCTTGCAGAATAATCATGCTCATCAAGATAATTCACACGAGTGTAGTAATAAGTGTACAAGCAATCATCTTTGAGAATTCTTTGTACTACCTAATAAGATAACTCGAACTCTTTAAAAACATTCCTTATACTGAAATTCGAATCCTTCTCTATACGCTACAGGATACGCTCTTCGTTACACACATTATGGGCTCTGTGAGGAGCACTAAAAATTTATCCAACATAGTTACCACCACGTGTGGCTGAAAGCATCACATAACCATCTTCGTGAAGACGGTAACAATCATTATGGATAACGTTTGTGTTTGGAAAGCAGTGATTTGGGTAGCGTTCTGCGTAAAGTCAATCTGTCGCAGCAGCATTCCTATGGCACCCATTATACATCCACGTCATCTCGCAGTCCTCCACAGGAGTGAAGGGTGCGTTAGGTGGTGGACTAGGCCATGTAGTCATGATGTCAGAGCCTCTGTAATAAATAAAAGTAGTCTGTAGCCCAAACTTATTCTTAATGCTCTATACTACGCTGACAAAGCAATTAATACTAAAATCCTACTTAAAATATACAAGAAAAACAGCAAATTATATTAACTTTCGGTAAAAACGTATCAAGTACTATCCTAAAACGCAAATAAAAAGACTTTAAGTGCCTGTAAAAACCCAGTTAGTATATTTAAAGTGACCAGTAATAAAAAATAAGTGCCTAAATTATAAATATCTATTCCAAGAGGATAGTCACGGTAAAAAAAACAACTACTTACTTACTAAAAGCAACGTACTAACAAAGAATCTACTAAACGCCCAGCGCTTCTAAGGGGCCAGCCATGTACCCGCAAAGTGCCTGCGAAATACCTGAAAAGTGCCAGCAAAGTATCTACCCAGTACCCACCAAGTACCCACCAAGTGCCCGTAAAAATTTTTTCAAGTACCCGTCAAGTACCTGCCTAGCACCTGCCAAGTGTCCACCTAGTACTCGCTAAGTTTTCAAGGAGAAGGTACCCATGAAGTATTCACCAAGTTCCTAAAAAGATAGTTTACGTCAAGTACATGCATAACGTATATTTGTTATCCAGCTCTACCCTGATTCCTGTGTCGATGATGCTATTTCAGATAACCACGCAGATAGTGGGATCGAATAAAATTTTTAGCAATAGAAATTCAGACTAGCGCAAAATAAATATGTTGTAAGGAATTAAATAACGCCAATCAGTTGTAATAAGATCAAAAAAAAATATTTTTTGCTAAGGCCTCAAAAAAATGGCAAAAATGATAAAACACGGTTTTTAGCTTTAGAAACGTACAACAAGCCTGATACATATATTATGCGCGCGTGTGAGTGTGTGTGTGAGTGACAAAACGACAAACAAAATAAGCTCTGGTCAACCCCAATTCTAAAAAAATTGTTTACATTATTAGAAGCAATTTTTTGCAGGATCATATTTTTCAAAACCTAGTCTACAACTTACCAAAGTAACAAATTTTTTCTGATACTTGAAAGTTGTTTCAAAAATTATGAACCACATGGGTATTTTTTGCGCACGGCAGTGCAGTGTGTGAGGGACAGTAAGCTATCGTAGCCGCCAATGCATAAACCACGTCCACTCTTCGAAGCTGGGCTCCGATGTTATCGACCAAGTACGTTTAAACTGCTAGTGCTTTTAAAAATAACGACATCTTAGGAAAAAATAACCAACTTCCACATAACAAAAAAAATTTGATACGTTGGTAAATTTTAGAGTCGGTATTAAAGAATTTGGTCATATAAATAAATAGCATCTAACGTTATGAACAACTTTTTGTAGGCTATTGTGCCAAAGTAGCTTTTTTTTTATTTGACTGTGATTTGCAAAAACTATCCATTCAATCTTGCTTAAATTTAATGTAATTATTAAAGACTACTAAAACTACAACCCTGCTAAATTTTAGATCTTAATCTTAATGCATAGAAGACTTATTAATTTTTTATTGGCACAAAAAACGAGGTTTTTGCCTTCTGCGGGGAAATCACCGGACTAATTAAAATCAACTCAACCTTACTTAGTTTGTCTTTTTGCCACGCATATTTCTATACGTTTATAATTTTTCTTTTTTAAGGCTTATTGTACATTTCCAACGCTACAAACTGATTTTAACTATTTTTGCCATTTTTTTTTTTTTTTTTAAGCCTTAGCGGAAAATACTTTTTGTTCGATTTTATTAAAATCAATAGGCGGTATTAAATTCTTTACAACATATTTTTTTCGCTCTAGTCTGAGTTTCATGAAAAATAATCGACATTTTAGCGAATTTAATCCCACTAAGAAGTTAATTCAAGGTGAGACGTGATTACTAGTGCTGAAGAGGCTGTACCAAAGTTAATGCAGCAGTCAATGTTGAAACATAAGTTTTTGCCATTTTATGTGTTAAACAAAAAAAATAATTGAGTTAATTTTAGAATGTAATTCTTGCAAGTCTTATTTATACTTGAATTATTTTAAATTTATAATGAGCCACCTTAAAGTTGACTTGAGGTAAACGCTCCTCAGTTAACGTAAAAACATCTAAAATTAAATATTTATATGCAGTGTCATGTATTTTTTTTTTTCTGATATAAAATAAGTAATCCATCATAAGTTACTTTTTTATAATGAGGCTCCTATATCTGAAACATTAAGATAATAGTTTTATTATAATGAACTACTGCTATTTTTATTTGAAACAGTGAAAAAGCTTTTTGAATTATTGATGGTTTGTTTAAATTAAAACAGAACTAACATAAAATACGCTTATAACAACAGATTTTTTAAGTATAAGTATCTTCTACCAATTATTATAATTTTCTACAAAACCAGCTAATGTAAGTATAAAACAAAAATTATTAGTAATTTCCTTGGTTTTAGTAAACATATGAGAAATTAACTAAATTTTTAGTTTATTCATACAGTGTGTATACCGATACAGTCACGTGGAAGCGTGATGAGATAAGTTTGAGAAAGCAGACAAAGCTTTGGTGATCACGCTACTATTTACTTTAAATTTGCATACTCAAATTTTCGAATAAATAAAGAAAAGTAATTTTACCGGTCTATCCGATGTATTTTGGTTTGACATAGTCTTTTTAATGCTATTTTACAGCTTCCCCGATGGATATAGCCTAAAGAATCATTAGAAGAACAAAAATAATACGTATACAAAAATATGATTATCAATAGGGAACTTATGCGGATAATTACATGTATGCAAGGATTATTATAAGGACAAAAGTGGAATTCTGCGGACGTCCGCATAATTCTACCATGTTATTGATATATATGTTAGAAGCACGTGAAGTCCGCATAAGTCACTATTTATAAACATATATATCTATATATACATATCTCAAAATGCTCAAATCAAGATTTTGTCAGGCTCAGAACTTGCGAAATGGTCTTATCATTAAGTAAGCTGCAAGCCGAATTTTTCTCTGTATTGTATAGATTAGTTGTGGTCTTTTTATAATGATTAAGTCTCAGGTACTGATTGTTTAAAAATAATAAACATTAAAAATTTAGAAATTCAAAGTGATCAGTGATCCGTTGGGGGCAAAATGTAAGAAAATAAATAAATACAAGTAAAATGTATTTAAATTTTCTGCGTTGATTTATTGATGCGCAACGTTTCGCTGACAATATGCGTCAGCCTCATCAGGCTACAAAATTAAAATTAAAAACACACAATGAGTGATCTGGAAGGCTCAAACACAAAAATACAATAAATTTTTTTGTAAATTGTTACCGCAGGTACGCGAGAATTCGTAAGTTTGGTTGACTTACTCGTCACATGTCGTGCTGTCGACTGACAATAAATTACAACCACAAGCCAGCGCTTATATAGGCGGAGCCGCAAAGGTAGACGGTAAAGGGCGATGAAATCGATCGGGACATTTAAACTTTCGTAGTAAAGGAAGGTATGCTCTATTAAAGGAAAGCACATCCTCCTTTCTATTGATGTTGTGTTTGTCGAGTTTTATATAAAGCATTTCGGAAATAATTCTTTTTTTATAATTGGATTCTTTGTCAAGGATTTTAAAGTTATCCCAATTGAATTCATGGTCAAAATTGATTTGGTGTGCACAAACAACGGATTTGGAATTTTTACTTTTCATATGTTCACTGATGCGGACCTCCACCGCTCGCTTTGTTTCACCCACATATGACGCAGGACAATTTTTACAATAAAACTTATATACTACATTTGTCACTTATATACTACAAACACCTACCCTCTCTGCAAAATTGGCATACCATATATTGACAATAATTTTGAAAAAATTTCAACCATGTTAAAACCCTACAATATTCACACTTACCCTCTTATTAACAATAAACTGCAGCATATCGTCTGCTTAGGAAAAGATACAACGAATAAACATAAACAGACAAATGTAGTATATAAGTTTTATTGTAAAAGTTGTCCTGCGTCATATGTGGGTGAAACAAAGCGAGCGGTGGAGGTCCGCATCAGTAAACATATGAAAAGTAAAAATTCCGATTTCGTTGTTTGTGCACACCAAATCAATTTTGACAATGAATTCAATTGGGATAACTTTAAAATCCTTGACAAAGAATCCAATTATAAAAAAAGAATTATTTCCGAAATGCTTTATATAAAACTCGACAAACACAACATCAATAGAAAGGAGGATGTGCTTTCCTTTAATAGAGCATACCTTGCTTTACTACGAAAGTTTAAATGTCCCGATCGATTTCATCGCCCTTTACCGTCTACCTTTGCGGCTCCGCCTATATAAGCGCTGGCTTGTGGTTGTAATTTATTGTCAGTCGACAGCACGACATGTGACGAGTAAGTCAACCAAACTTACGAATTCTCGCGTACCTGCGGTAACAATTTACAAAAAAATTTATTGTATTTTTGTGTTTGAGCCTTCCAGATCACTCATTGTGTGTTCTTAATTTTAATTTTGTTGCCTGATGAGGCTGACGCATATTGTCAGCGAAACGTTGCGCATCAATAAATTAACGCAGATAATTTAAATACATTTTACTTGTATTTATTTATTTTCTTACATTTCGCCCCCAACGGATCACTGATCACTTTGAATTTCCAAATTCACCGGAGGGCACTGATATATACTAGTAAATCATTAAAAATTTACTTACAAAAAACATCATGAATTTCAAATAAGAAGAAAAAAATAAGCTTAGGAAACGATCAGCGTTTTACTAAAAAAAGTGTTCAAAAATTTTATTGAACTGAATCTCGTAAGTGGTAATAGACACGCCGCAAAAAAATATCAGCTAAAAAAATTTGCTACTGATTACTTATTTGCAATATTTCTACACATGCAAAAACTTAAGAAACAATCGTAAAAGTGCGAACGAGCCTGCAGGAGAGATAGCAGCCGAATATTTTTTCTATTTTCTATTAATAAAGCATTCCATTAAATAAGGATATTTTCTTTAATGAATAAAACCAGTCAAATGAGTTAGTTTTTATCTTGAAGTGAATTTAAACTGATACAAAAATAGATTTTATTTCTTACGACACTAAAACATAGAGTACAAATGATAATTTATGTTTATTCATTATAAATAAACAGTGAAAAACAGCTGAACAATAATAAAATTTTCCGATCTGCAAAAAAAACATACATTTTGCGTACATTTATGTTATGTTTTGACCATCTATGATATAAATAAAAATGTTATACAAACAAACAATAACACACGGCTCTTAACATACGTGATCTTTTGTCAATCGTTTTCTTAACAGTAAAGTATCTCAAACAACTAATCATGCTATTGTTATTGCTGGGTATTTCTTTAGAAGTAGATGATACATTTTTTTTCTGTCGCAATAAAAATTTTTAGTCGACTTTAGTAGACTTAAACATAAAGAAAAATTTTAGCTGTCAAAGATACGTTAATGTCAAAGAATAGATTAATGGAAGGCGATTGTCCATTGAAAACCATATATTACTGTTAGTTATTAACATTTTTTCTTGTGCAGATGGCAATCTTTCAAATTACTACATGAAGCTTATAAATGACTTGACGACTCAAACGAATAGTACTGTAATAATAAGTTATTCAACAATCTTGCAAACTCAATGTAACTTTTTATTAAAACATTTTGTTTTTTTAATTTTGCTTAAAAAATGTATTACGTAAGAAGTTCTAGCCATTAATTAGCATAATACCTTTATCTGATTGACAGAGAAAACGACTCAAGTATTTAATCGTGGTAAAGCTATTGTAATTACAGTGAAACATAGGCGTTCCAGTGGTAGTAAGAACGCATCAAAGCTTTAGAAGAGATCTACTATCACCTTCCTTGAATTAACCAGGTTCAATATAACTTTTTATGAATTCCACGTGTTGTTTTTATTGATATAGTGTTTTTTTATTTAATTAAATTCAATTCCGTGGTGGAAGACTATGCAAGGGATGTTAAATTGTCATAACGATGATTAGTGGCTGTAACTGCTAATATGATGCTTTTTGGAAGTTAAATCTGAAAAGTCTATTACTTGAAGACACTAATAACAAACTTACAATAAAAACATCAAAAATTGCATGGTGACTATAACACTTATTTTAGTTGACAAGTCATTTATAATGGTAACTTATTCAAATATTATAATGTACAGTACTTTAAGATTAATTATTTCTGAAGTTACATTATAAATGACTTGTCGACTAAAACAACAAGTATTGCAATTATTTGTGACGAAACAACTTGTGAGTCTACGTTTCTTTTTAGAGATAAAGCTCTGTAAATGGCAAGTTTCTAAAGCAAAAATAATGTCACTTATAATGTACTATGAATTTTAAAAAGAAACATAATGTGAGAGTTTTTTCGAAGCGTGTTAAACTAAAAATGGTATTAGTACTAGCTGTCTTCTCGAGCTTCAGTTTATCTTTACCACTTCTCAAATGTCTTTATTAATGACACTAGTGCCAGAACAGCTTTGTCTCAATAAAATACTCTAGTTGTTGTCTCTGCAAATCAGATAAGGATGTTAAACCATTAGTAACTGGAACTGAAAGACAAATCTAAAAGCTAATTTTTTTAAAAATTATTCACAACTAATCTACAATGAATAATACATTAAAAATTGTTTGGTAGCTAGCTACTGCAATATTTTTTGTGTCAGTGTACAAGTTATTTATAATAATCGTAATAAAGACTTGAAAAACCACGAGTAATGTACATCATTTAGAATCCATAATGTATATAGGTCCATTATTAGATATGACAGAATGTGGAGCAAAAAAGGTTATACGTCTAAGGCCGTGGTCACGTGGAGTGTGGATTTGCGTACGAAACCGTTTGAGCTCATAAGAATAAGAGACAGGTCTCTTCCAGGCTATTTTCATGCAACTCTTCGCGATCCATTATATGAAACCACTTAAGCCCATGAGAGTAAGCGAGAGTAAGAGAGAGAGGGAAAAAGAGTGAGAGAGAAGTATCTTTCATGTTACTTTCGTGCACTTCTCTTTTACTCTCATGGACTCAAAGGGGTTCTGTACACAGATTCTGCACTCTAAGTAACGGTGGACTAACCTTTGTGTCATCTAACCTTACAGCTTACAGTAATTATAGCAGACGCACTTGCGCACACGTATAGGTCAGCCATAGCTCCTAACGATATCGTCGACATCTTGCAACTTACCGACTCTGCTGAATGAAAATGGGGCAACGCCGTACGTTTAAGCAGCCGTGCCATAACCTTGCAACACTTCTTACTATAGAATGTATTTTTTATTGCCTCTCATTAAAAAACTTTTTTTTTTAAAAATATTATCCAAACACCATCCTGTATTGATAAAAAAAGGACTGAAAGTTTATTAAAACTTTGCTTAATACTAAATAATGGTTCAACTAAATAAAGTGGATAAGTAATGTATTGCCAATAAAATGTATTGCAAACATAATTATTATGTATGCATTATAAATGATTTTAAATAGAATTTATAAACATCACTCACTGTACACGTAACCTTATAAAAGAATTACTTGTAAATGCATTTATCTTGACATAATCCGTAAGAATCTTTTTATTTATCTTTATCAACTACTTATGAGCAATTAAAGTACTGTCACAGCTAATGAATTAATAATATATTGTAAGATAATAAATCTACTGTCTCTTCTAAATAACTAAACTCGGAGAGGCATCTGTTATGCTGAACCGTCTTGCTTAAGCATAGTGGGCGGACTTTATACTATATTGTTTAGTTCTTCTCGACACAAGCACTAACACAAAGCATCAGGTATAACGAGGCTGATGTTATACATGCTTTTCAAGTTAATGTATAGACCCAGAGCGAATAGACATCAATAAATACAAACTTAAGAGTCAGAAAAACTTAAAAACGATATCGGTGCCCGTTAATTGACCGAAAAAATGGGTCGTGTGACCCACGATAGAAGTGAAACTTCAAGTATCAAATATTTAACTTATTTTATACAAAAAATTATATGAGAAAAAATCAGATGTGTTATTGCTACGAGTTGAATAAGTAAATTTTTTTCAATAATATTAAACAAGTAAAAAAAATTACGTATTTAAAATGGCTGAGAATCATGTTTTCATCAAACCGAATGGTACGCTTCGATTGTTTTTTCCCCTTTAGTAAACCCATGAAAATTGGTATTCTCGACTAATGTTGCTTCTACTTCGAGATGTGGTGCTTTTTCTGATTATTTAAGGTTATTTTGTCATAAAAACACTTCAAATTTCTTCGTGCACATCTGCATTAATGTTTAAAGTATACTGCAATTTTTTCGCAATTTATAACTCATATGTCAGAAAAGTACAACTGAAATGCGAATTTGAGGTTATTTAATAACAAATAAGACCTTATTACACACACACACACACACACACACACACACACACACACACACACACATGTATATATATATACAGGTAAAAATTTGAGCATGTAGTAGCAAGGGAAGCGAGGCAGAAAGAAAGGCCGTCCCACGTCTTACTCTACGCGTATATGCACTGCTCTGGTGGCAAGGGGGACAAGCCAGAGAGAGAGAGAGAGAGTGGTTGAAGTGGTAGGGATGCACTGCTAGTATAGCATGTGGTGGCAAGGGGGACGCAGAGAGAAAGAGAGAGCGGCTGGAGTGGTGGGGGGCTCAGAAATTCTCGTGTCACTCGAAAAAATTCACAACGTGCCATAAGAAGTTTCACTTCAAAAACTTATCAACATAAACCCTTTTAATTAGGTTACATCTATAGTAATCATTTTATATTGATAATTAAATGTAGAACGGTTTCCACTCACAGTGTAAGTAAATTATTTGACACATTTTATTCTAGTGTCCTCGTTGAAACATATATAATATTTGTATTGTCAATTTAGATCGCAGAACAATTATTATCATTTAAAGTAAAGAACGGTGAAGTAAGACTGTGAACAAAATATTAATACCTCTTTATTAATCATTTAAGGATTAAGTATCTCTGTGGTTTGACAAGTGCCTACTGATTTGATCTCGGAAACGGTGCGTAACTATATCAACTTTATGGATAGGCCTAGTTAAAAGAGTGTCTTTAGTTTTGACCTTTACAACCTGCACCAGAAATTTAGGGTCCTTAAAAACGTCTACGACTCAAGCCAGGAACCACTTACCGGGGAAAGCTGACTTATTTTTTATTAAAACAAGGTCCCCTTCTTGCATCGGTAGTTGAGGAAAGACCCATTTTTCACGAGTTCGAAGAGAGCTAAGATACTCCGTAGACCACCTACCTCAAAAGCATTACACAGTTTAGGAAAAAAGCTTTATCCTGTGCGAAAATAATAATTTCTAGAAAGTGACGTCTGGCTCTGGCATAAGATATGACGGTTTGAACATTAAAAAATGAGCAGGGGTCAGAGGGGCTAGATCATCGGAGTCTTCAGTTAAGGGTCCCAGAGGTCTCGAGTTCAGGCAGGATTCAATCCCTTACAACAAAGTAAGAAATTCAACAAAGGTGAAAATCTGGTCTCCAACTACTCGCTTGAGATAAAATTAAGTCGACTTGACGGCAGCTTTCCATAAACCTCTAAAATGAGGGGCTAACGATAGATTAGAATGCCGTTGCGTACACAGTGCACAGAGAAAATGAGCAAAGTATTTATTCTTGTGGCGATTTTCTAACAGTCTTCTCAGCTCAAAATCTGCTCCTACAAAATTTGTTCTCTAATCACTATATATGTTGGAACAACGACAACGATGAGACGTTAACGTTGGAAGGCTGCTATAAAAGAGCCGGTTGTATAGTCCTCAACAATTTCTAGGTTCACAGCACGTGCAACTATACAAATAAACACGACAACGTAACCTTTAAGTGTGCTTTTTCCGTGAAACTTTGCCGGACGAATAGGGAAAGGTCCAGAGTAATCTACGCCAATCTTCTAAAATGCCGGGGAAGGAGTCACCCTGACTCTTGGCAGGTCAGCCACCAACTGGGTCTGTGGCCAAGCAGCGTGACGATGGCAGGTCAAGTAGTGGCTTAGCTTGGAACATATCAGTTGGCGAACAGTTATTACCCAGTAATTTCAGCGACTTGCATTCAATGTCATGTGAGTGCCACCATGAAGAGTCAGGTGGTGATAGTAATCGATAAGCAACAAGGTAAAGTTATCCCTTACAAATAGAATCAATCGATACTTTACTTTAGCATCAAGTAAGGCATTACTTAACGTGCCTCCTACTCGTAACAGTCCATAAGAGAGAGTGGAAGCTAATTTACGCAAACGGCTTGAGGCTGGAAAAAGCTCACGTTGATCGATTGAAAGGTTTGCGTTACGTTTAATGACAGCCAGATATGGTGCAAAGTTACGCAATGGATGATCATGCACCAAAAAGAGGATAGCTATATCCACCTTGGCAAAGGTCAAGCTTTAAAAAATAGGTTGCCCGAAGATTTCCCTGCGAATGAAACCCAAACCAATGGACCGTACGTCTGCTTGTGGAGAAACATTCGATGTTTTTTTCAGTCTGTAGAGGCACCGGTAGGTTAAGCGCAACTCATAAAGCTCTTTCTCTAAGCAACTAGTGATGAGATTGATCAAAGAAATTGGCTCGATGACCACAACCTTCACGTCTGGGTACTGAGGACTGAACACGTATAAAATGTAAGGACCATGGAACCACAGCTGCTTGGCAGCTAACTAGCTTGGCAAAACGCCTCACGAAGCCGAATCAGCAGGATTCTGCTTTGAAGTGATGTGGTGTTATTTAGCATTTGAGACCAGACTGTGAACTTTTAAGCACCTGTTGGCAACGAAGACTTACCACTTTGAGGGTGGGGTATTGCGCCAATGAAGAACATTAAGAGAGTCTGTCGACAAGTGGGATCATCACAAGGGCAACTATCGATAAAATATCTAACGACCTTGGTCAAACGGTGTGCAGCACATAGCTCAAGTCGCGGAATGCTAAGGACCTTCAAAGGCGCGACTGGGATCTTGGATATTTGGAGTGTCACACGAACGATATTGTCAATGACGACGTGAGTGTAAACACCTGCTGCATAGGCTGATTTAAACGCGTCTTCAAACCCATGAATCTCAAGTCGTACGTTAGAGAAGTAAAAATTTCATCGTGGAACTTTTACCTGATTAAGCTCTAAAACTTTATTCAGCCAATTGACCCAGTTTTTGACAATATGTGTTGGTAGGGGATCATCTTATAAAATATTTATTATCCACAGAGATTGCAACAACATCTTAGGGACTATTATCTAAGGTGAAAATCAATCCAAGGGATCGAAGAACCTGGCTATCTTAGCAAACAAGGTTTGTTTAGTCTAGAGACTAGGGGGCTTATCAATCGTAGACTTGTACTTAATTCATCAGTTTTGGATTCTCAAGACAGCCAAAAACGGAAATGGCATCAGCACTCTCCTTTAAGGCTTTAGGTTGATCGACACGATGTTCGAAAGGAACGTTCACCAAAGCCTGCGGTGCATTTGAAGACCATTTGCCCCAAGGGAATCCACCCAACTCCGCCAAGTTCATAAGTTCTCTACATTTGTCGGTGATTTTCTCCATAGAGTGTCTGCTAGACAGGCAAACATCTACATAAAATTCCTTACGAAGAATTTCTGAGGCTCTGGGGTGCGATTTAAAGTATTAAACAGCCAGCTAAAAAGGGCGAGCACACCAGTCCGTAGGTGACTGTAGTCAAATAATACGTTTTGATTTCTGAAAAAACGTCGGGCCTTCAGAGAATTGCTTAATAGGCCTGATAATCAGCGTAAACCAATATCTGTCGAAATATCTTCTCAGCGTTGGTGGTGAAGATGAACTCGTAAAATCTCCACTTAAACAGCAACTCAAAGAGGGTCAACAAAAGATTTGGGCCAGCGTGAAGCAAAGAATTCATAAATTGTCCACTTTGACTTCTGGTAAAGCCGTTAAAGACTATTCTCAGCTTAGAGGATGAGCTGTTGGTCTTCAAGACTCCATAATGGGGTAAGAAGTTCTTTGCAAGACTCAAGTCCGAGACTTATTGGGTGGATTTTTAAGCGTAATAAACCGTAGAGAGAGCAAGTTATTAGCCAGCTTTGAGAACTTTAATCAATCAAAGCTCTTACGAGTATTCGAGTACCATCTGGGCTACGAATATAGATATGCGCAGTAGCTAATGAGACCTTCAGTCCCGTAGGACAACCGGAGTCGTGCGGCAGATTTGTAGTAGCACAGAAGCTCTCACTGGACTGAGGCTTATTCTGCTTATCAGGTTTGTCCCTATTGTCTTTGGATGACTTATCCGAAGAAGACGAATCATTAACGTGGGTCGGCTCGACCTCTCTCTCGTGGAGCAAGAAATGGTGCATTCGATTAAAAACTGAACAAGAGTACTTACTCCTACACTGCTTGATAGGGTGCAGGCCAAAACAACTTAGACAGAGCTGCTTGTCATTCACGAACTGCTTCCTTTTGTTCATTGATTTACTTCAAAAAGACTCACAAGACCTCAAGTGGTGTGTTTGACTACAGAGAAGACATTCAGGTTTTTCTGAATTATCAGGAGCTGCTATGCTTTCGAGCACGAATTAAAATTTTAATTTGGGTTTGAAAAAGTCCAATTGGATATTGGGGGCCGGCTTACGTTTCGTTGACTCCAACGTCTCTAGGGTGATGATTTAAGCAGTGTTGACTTTGTGCAGACGAGCAAGAGTTGGGGATTCATCACTGCTACTCAAGTGCCTCTGCCATTCTCTATTGGAGAAATTATCAAACCTACTGATAATAAGGGCTATGAGGACGTCTTTACTCATGTTTTCTCTACCCAAAGTAATAAGCAAATCTAGGGGCCCAACATCTCCTTTGACAAACGCTTTATCTCCGCGCAGAAGTTGGACTTCATATGGGGACAATTAAAAATTGTGCTGGCTTATGAAGCAACCGGGCATTGCTGGTTATCATTAAATCTGACGAGAGTATTCCAGGCCTGAGCGTAGTTATTTTTAGAGAGGGAAATGTTATTTATTAGGTTGGCTGCATCTCCAGACAGATGGGCTCGCAAATTTTGATACTTGACAATTGCTTGGAGCTCGGTTTTAAGGTGCACTAAAGTCCTAAAAACGTCATGGAAGCTTTCCCAACTATTTAGGTCTCCAGACAACGTTGAAATATTAACAGAGGGTAGAGATGTTAAATTGTAAAGTGCTAGGGTAGAAAGGAAAAAAGTAGAACCAGAGGTCTCAGATGTTGGGGCTGAAAATTAAAAGGTGCTCGCGTGATCTTCAAAATCACCTGCCACCGAGCAATTAGTCTACTAAAATACTTCTATAAGCTTTTTTGTAAAGTATTCGTGCTTGCTAATATCTTTATCGAGATTCCGGATCTGATTATGGATCATTAGGATTTGTTCATATGAGTCTTTTACTACCTCACTGTGAGTCTTGAATTGACCAGAAGTCATTTTCGTTTGGCCTAACTTTTTTAAATTCTTGAAAGCATTTTTCATCATTTTGTGAAACGTCAGTTGCTGAGCATAGAGGCTTTTCATATCAGACATTTTCAGTGGGATTTTAATAAGAGAGAAACGCCAGATCTAATTAGATAGCACGTACAGACGTGTTTAACTTAAGTAATCGCCAGTTAATACTTCAATCGCGTTAGACTTCAACAATAGTGGTGCAAATTGATTTAACACGTGTTGGACTCAAACTTTGAGAACACAAAATTTATTTGAAGAGGAAAATAGTAATAATTTTAAGGACGATACATGTGTCTTACTCATATAGGCGTTAAAGGAAACATGATAGGCAATTAACGGCCCACAGCAGAAAAACCCATAGTGGCAGACAGTGGCAGCAGCAATGATAAACTCAAGGTAATAGTTGCAGCAGTATATGTGTGCTGTGTGATTCTCGTCGTCAGCAGCCAGCAGCAGCAGTAGATGTGTGTATGCAACGTGGCTCTTGTAGCTGGCACTCTGGCAGCAGCAATAGTGTGTGTGCTGTGTGGCTCTAGTAGCCAGCAGCAGCAGCAGCAGCAGCATTAACGTAGGTGTGCGTGATACGCGGCTTTTGTAGCCAGCGGCACCAATAGTATATGTGTGCTAAGTGGCCCTTGTAGCTGGCATCAGCAATTGTATTTGCGTACTGTGTGGCCCTCGTAGCAAGCAGGCAGCAGCAATAGTGTGTGATAGTTTCGACGACCTCTGGATCAAGAGCTTGGACCTCAGAGAGAGAGCCTGCAGCAGATCCCGTGGCATGGAAAAAGTCCGATGGCAGCGATAGCAGCACCAAGGTGAGCCTCGCAAAGCGCTCGCAGCACGAAGTCCCGTAGTAGCAACAGCGGCAGCTGTTATATATAGGGACTGTGTGAGGGTAAAAGCAAATGGATAGCGCATCAGTGCACTAGCCGCGTCCACCAAGACATTATCTTGTCGGTGAAGAAGAGGAAGAAGACCAAAATGGCCGACTTCACCAGCTACCACGAGGCCTGAACGGCAGAATGGCCGTGCCTCGTCTCCTCCGTATCTGGCTCGAAGGACAATGTCCAGGATTGAACCTTTGTGAAGACTGTATTACTTGACTGTTTGTTAAGCTAGAGGATGTTAAGGAGTCTCTTCTAAATAACAAGACTCAGAGGGGCAGCAATTTTGCTGAACCGTCTTGCTCAAACGTGCCAGGCAGACTGCCTATGCAACGGAGCCAGGCATTTAGTCAAGTGCGGAGCATGCGCATCTGCATCATAGAGTACACATACAGAGCTCTCGGCTTGTACCTCGCTTTATAGTATTTCTCTATACAAGCACTCACACAAACCATCAGGTATAACAAGGCTGATGTCAAACAATATTGTACGAAAAAATACTATTATAAAAACCTATTAAACTTTTTATTTAATTCACAAGTTGATTTATAATAGAATAAAAAAGAAAGGGTCGAAAATGCGTTAAAGCGGAAAAGTACGTATATTTATATGAACTAAATAATAGCCATCATTGCTACACATTGGTGGTCACCTCCACCCTTAAAAGTTTCTCCCTGCTAACTTAAGAACTTTCTTGAAATTCTCTAAAGGTTACGAAAATGAACAATAAATACATTTTAAAATGTGTAAAAAAAAACATGTTAACTCATAAAAAAAAGATAACAAAATTATCTTACAGCAAAGTAATGGCTACTTATCCGTCGTATTACAAGAATAGAAATAAAAACTTGAATATATTACGTTGTTACGTCGGCGTTACGTGTTGGGTTTCAGCTGAGCTTTTGCTTATTGCTTAAGATGCCTTTTACTTAAGTCTCCTGTTCGAGCGGTAAGATAAATAAAAATAGGCCACGATGCGAGACGGTAAGGTACGTGAGGGAGGTGCAGTATCACGCCAGCCACTCTTATGAGACAGTGCAAAGGTACCCTGAGCAGATCATTTCGCTTGCTCCTTCGCACAAAGACAAGCAGCCCGAGGGAATTAGGAAGATTGCTCGTGAGGATTGGTGCGTGGGTAGAAATTAAAAAGGTAGGTTTGTGTTGAATTTTGCCTACTGTTTTTTCATATTGCTTGCAAATACTTAAGCAACCCGGATCGACCGATAATTAGACAGTTGGGAACTAGGATAATTTAGAAGAGTGCCGCAAATTGAGAGCAGCAGTATATGGAATTTGACCACGATGAGTCAAGCACAGGACCTTGACCAAAAAAAAAGCAAGTATGGTAGGACTGATTGATGGATACTGATAAGTGTAGGAGGCTTTAGGCATTTTATACGGCTTCGCACCAGTCAATTCGGGGGTACCATTCTTGTGGACACGCATAATTGGGGTATTAGTTAGAGGTTCTTAGTACGAATTAGAAAAGCGATCATCGAATGGGAAAGGTCGATTCCTAGTCATGCCCTTGCATAATTTGGGGCCACTACTCAGGTTCAAGAACATGATAGTTTGCAAGTTTAAAAAATCCTCTTCCCAGTCCAACACACTAGCGAGAGGAGAGACAATATTTCTCTTTGTCCCGCATTTTCTTACTTCTGACATGTTTTATAACTAATGTTATTACTTCAGTAGCGTTAATTATTAAAAGAACGAGTGGTAAAAATAATAATAGTTAGCAGTTGCAGTGATAATAAAAATCAAAATTAAAATAACAAATATAGTAGCAACAGTTTTAGCAGTGGCAATAGTAGTAGTAATTGCAAAATGACAATACAAATAACAATGATAATAATAACAATAAACGTAATAGTATTAGTAACCTAAGTATAAATGATGTTTATGATTATTATGTTGTTTATAAATATTTCCAGCAGTGGCAAAAGTAGAAACAGTAATTAAAAAATGATAATAAAAAAAATAATAACGATAATAACAATAAACGTAACAGTAATAGTAACCTAAGTATATATGTCGCCCATAGTTATTATGTTGATTATTTATATTTCCAGCAGTGGTAATATTCTTGAAAGTGGGAAGGAAAGGGAAAATGGGCTGTATAGTTGCACACGATAGTAGTGGCATGGAATGGCTTGTTAAAGTGCAGAAGTAAGGAGGATACTAATGGCCAACGTGGTGTGTGGCTTCGTTTTATTTGACTAAAAATAACATTTGTTGTTTGTCACCTTTTGAAATTTTTCCACAAACTCGCGAATTTTTAGCGTCTGAGTTTTCAAGGGAAATTTTTTTTAGAGTAATAAATGTGCACTTTATGCTGATGTGTTTTCTTTGAAACGGTTTCTTTTAAAAGGTGATGAGAAGCTTTGAATGCCTCTTTCTTTTAATGCTGTTCGTGCGGATGGATAGGAGAAGTAGAGAGTAAGTAAGTTAGTAAGTAAGTAACATTTATTAGACCATGTGGTATAACCACATTTGGTCTTAAGAATTTAGTTTTACAGAGTATAATGTATAAAATACAAGATAAAAAAATATGCAAATTAGTTAACAAAAATAAATTGACATTTACAAAAATATTTACAAAAATGAATTGACATTTGAAAATTTAGAGGAAAATACTTTATGTATAATAGTATAATAAGAATGAATGGGAAATAAAAATAAAATCAAAAAATGAAGGTACAAATTAAATACAAACTAAAAGTGAGAGCAAAAATAAAAACAAAAATGACAACATACTAAGTAAAGTAATGATCAGGTCGCATGTATTAGTTTAAATTTGTATGGGTATATGGGTCCAGAGTAGGGTTTATAAATTTGAGTAGAAGAATAACTAATCAAGAAGAAGAAAGGGCGTAAAAACATTTAAAGCCTAGGTGATAGCCTGCATTCAAATCTCCAGTCGTTCTTATCGAGGATAAGGAGAATGTTGAATGAGGCATGCTTGAAACTATGTGTAAGTGATGGTTCAAAAATATTCTGATGGATTTGAATCATGAGTTTTGACGATTAAACAAGAAAAGATTGTCTAAACGCTTCTGACCGAAAAATGGGGCAAAGCAGATACTGCGCTGGGAGGCGAAAAGAGCGCCTGAGGTCAGCATGAGAGCTAGCAGTAAGGTAACTATTAGCTAGGTACGGGGGGTATTTGTAAGCCAGAACAGAAAACGAGACCATACCCAAAAAGTAATCACGGCATCTTGGTACTGATAACCAGCCAAGTGCAATACGAAAAGGTGTAACTCTTGATCTCCACCCTATTATTCCATATCAAAAGCGGACACATGAGTTTAGGGCAGTATGCAAGCGCTGGTTAACCGCGGAGTCAATGCTATGGTATGCTGCTGCCAAATAGTCGAATAAAGAAAATATTAAACTCTCAACAAGCTGTTTCTTTAAAGAAAAAGTCAAAGCATGTTTGCAGTGTTTTAGGCCATATAGTCAGCGGTAGACTCTGCTGGCAAGGTATGTAGCATGTTTGCCACAATTGAGGCTTTGAGTAAGCCAAAGGCCTAGATTTTTAACTTTGGCTGCATATTGAAGGCAGACACCGTCAATGGACACATATGGACCGTTTGACAAGTCTACACGACTCACAAGATTAGCACCACCCAGAATAATGGGTATAATTTTAGGCAAACTGAGTGTAAGACCATTTTTAGTTTCCCAATGCGCTATAGCCGAGAAATCAAAGCTCACTTTGTCGACACCAGAGAAAAATTCATCCAGGTGACAAGAGTAGTAAATTTGTAAGTCATCTGCATACATAGTGTATTTACAGTGGTGAATAACCTGCATTAGGTCGTTAATGTAGATTAAGAAAAGTAAAGGGCCCAATACGCTGCTCTGCAGCACACCAGCAGAAGAATTTAACCAGTCAGAGAGGATGTTATTATCATCCCTCGTGTCTTGGGAACGATCAAGTAAATAGGTATAAAACCACTCCAGCGCATTATTATCACAGTTCAGTTTGCGAAGCTTTTCAATCAGGCGAGCGTGCGGAATCGTATCAAAGGCTTTTTTAAAATCAAATAGTACTAATATAGTCATTTGACGTTTGTCCATCGTGGCACGGGTATTATCTAGAACGCGAAGAAGTGCAGTTTGAGTACTATGCTTTGGACGAAAGCCTGTTTGATGTGGATTCAAAAGTTCATTGCGTTCTAAATAATTGTATAGCTGGAGATGGTGAGAGTGGTGATCTGATTTTGGCAAATGGAGTGATAAGAGCGCGCTTCTATAACATAGGGAAACGGGCTTTAAGAAACGACTTATTAATATTAAAAGTCACGGGTTCAATAATAAAGCTAATTGAAAGTTTTAGCATAGCAGGGGTAAGCCCATCAATTTCACCAGATTTTGAATTACAGCGCAGAATAGCTCTGCGCACCTCATGAGAAGTAACGGGCATTAGGCTGAAAATAGGTTTACTGGTATCGAGCGGACAAGCCAGAGCTTTAAGCAAGTCTTCTGGGTGAAGTGGAGGGCCAGCATTGGTAATGCCGCAGTTAAAATGATTCAGTTCATTTGGTGAGAAACGTGACAGAGGTGATGATAGTCTGTTCCCTGTTAATACGAGTTTAGATATTTGACCTCACTTACTTTTAATGTCAGGTGCAGAATTGAGTTTAGTGGCAATATACCGATTTTTTGCAGAGTCAAGAAAATTTCGAACATTACTGCGTAAGCGGCGAAACTCATTCAGCAGTGCCACAGAGTTCAATTTCGTGGACCGCTTATACAATTTGTCTCTGTGCTTCATAAGTTGCCGAATCTGGGATGTAACCCAAGGCTTTTTGGCAAATTTGATAGTAATAAGACGAAGTGGGACCAGGGCGTCGAAAACCGATAGAAGATCATCAGAGCAATTACAGGTGAGGTTATCAATAGAAGACAGAGATTCCTCAGTCACTTCCGCCACCCTAGCTGTCACTATATTGTCATCTGAAAAAGTCCTATGAAGCTCACTATTTAACTTGTCAAGATTGATTTTCGAAAGATTCCGAGAAATAAATTTTTTGATATAATTTAGGGGCTTATAAATACTCAGAGTTAGTTCAATTAAGTCATGGCTGGCAATACATGGTGCAGAAAACTTGGTGTAAGCAGCTATCGCTACAGGGCTATTGACGAGAAATAAATCAAGCCATGTATGGGTGACCTGATCTGAGCAGGTTGTGTGATGGGTAGCTGCAGAAGGCACAAGATACAACGCGTAAGCTGTTACAATAGCGTTTAGTGAGCAAGGGAGGTATGCATCTGTCAGCTTGTCAATGTTGGAGTCTCCTGTAATAACGATATTAGTGTACTTAGGAATAAAAGTTGATAAGGCTGCAAAGAATGATCGAGGAAAAATGCCTGTGGGGCGCCGGTATAAAACAGAGAAAAGAACTCTATGTGGTCCAATAGTAATTTTAATAATTAGGTACTCAGGCGTATTGTCAAATAAAGAGTCCGATTGAGCAAGTACCTCAGTTAAAAATCCAAGATCCACATATACACAAATACCACCACCCTCTTTACCAGTTCTATCATTTCGAAAAATATGATAATTATCAAGATGGACAATTGAATCATTTACCAGTGGTGTAAGAAAAGTTTTAGTTACCGCGAGGATATCATACTTTGCAGCGTCACATTGAGTTTCAATCTCGTTGAAATGAGTCATGAGGTGGTTTGCATTAATGTGACCAATTTTGAATGCTGGCTTAAAGTTTACAGGACTGGAAAAATTTTTGGTAAGCACAACCAAGTGGCGTCATTGCACAGGGGCACCAGCCGGTGGGAGTGCAAGAAGATCGGCCACAGCATAAATAGGTATCAATGCCGAGGAGTAAGTTTCTCGCATACACACTGTTATATTCAAAATGATGGGAAAGGCATGTTTAAGTTGTTTATGCATTTTAATTGCCCTTCTAAAAAGTTGGTAAACTGACGGTTTAAGCATAGGGCGTATGTAAACCTTAGTATCTCCTCCAACTTCGAAAATATCCACTGATTTCTTATTTGCAAGCTTCCATGCGTTATCGAGAACAACATCGCGCATAACAGTAGACGTCATCTTAACCAGCACTCCACGAGTAGTAGGACTAGTCGTTGTATACGATTGTGATTGTGATTGCTGTCCCATTTTTTTGTTAGAATTCTATAGAGCACTTGAGGTCTGGTTGACCCAGTGCTGTGAAGATTGAGATAACGATTTGTTCATTGGTTGAGGACGCCAGTTATAATTAATTCAGCCCTATCGCGTAAAACAGAGTAAGCCGATCGAACGTTAACAGCCGTACGAACGCTAGCTATATCAGCCTGAACAGTTTCCTGTGATTTCTTGATGGTTTCCTCCAATGCATTGAAGTGCTAAGAGATTTTAGCAGAAGTATTATTCATATTAGAATCTAATGAATCAAGCTGAGATAAAATAGCATCAAGAGTGGGGTTTCGGTTTGTGTTTTGAGGCATTTCAAAATTAGTAAGAGAATCTAAGCTAATCGATGAAACCGCCGAAAATCTTCTTTTTTTGACCGGGTTAATGTGATCAGGAGAAGATAGTGAATCACGACTTCTTTTGGAGGGACGATGGATTTTAGAGCGTTCCGTATTGGTACTCATAAATGTAGGTTGTACTTGTTGGGAAAGTAGTGCTATGGCATAACAAAAGAAAGGTAATTTACTATTATCGGGATTGTAGGGATACCAGCTATTGTGTGTACACTTGTAATAAAAAGGTTTGTCACAAGTTGAGCAACGAACGCGTTTATTTATGCCAGTAGAGGAAAAACTTTGATACGCAACAGAAAAACGCAAGATTTCCTTAACATACTACGTATGTATAAGGATACAACATATTGTTAGCTGTGATAGAGTGTGTATACAAGTTAAATGGTAAAATCAAAACAAAATGTGATAACGTTGGCCTTGAGCCAAGCGATAAGAAACATGAGCAGATAATAGACTGTACAACAAGAATGAAGAAAGAATGCTGAGAAAAATACTAATAAATAAGCGAAAAATGAAGGATATGATGATGAGATGAGAGTAAATACATGGAAGTGGATACAGCAAAGTGATTTAAAACAATAAGTAGACGAAATAATTAAGTAATATCACGCTAAAAAAATAAACTAAGATTAAAAACTGTCATAAGAGTTTAGTTAGTGCACTGTCACTGGTTTTTACTCAAAGATACACTCAAAGATACACTCACTGATTTCAGCACAAGACGCAGGCGAATAGTAGTAGTCCAGTAGAGTGGTGCAGATCAAACAAATCCAGCGCAGTCAGGAGATCGTAACATGAGAGTGGGGAGCTTAAGAGACGAGAGACAGAGTAAGGACAGTGCAGAGGAGAGGATGTGTCTCGTAATTTAAAATTTGTAAGGATTCGGGTGCGGACGTTACATCTCCTCGCTAAAACTGTTGTTAGGGTTTTCAATGATGACCTAGAAACAGTACGCCAAGTACAGCAAATATAGTTATCGAGTACAGAAACCGATGTTTCGTTGTATATAGCTCAACTACGACGGCATCTTGCTCGCTTTTTTAGTTATAGAATGTTTTTAGATTACTCTTCAGAACTGGTTATCATCCTTTCGCTCTTTCGACATTGGGAATAGGTAACGGATTGTTTTTCTTGTTCGCTTTTTAACTGGATTTGGCGGTGGTCATCTCTACAGATTATAATGGGGTTGTTAGGAGGTTCAGTTTGATGGTATGAAATGAGAAAACTTTGTGGTGATGGCCCTCGTTCAGCAGCATTGTTTGGATTATTGGTATGTCTGTTAGCTAAAAACATCAGTAAGTTTGCAAGTGAAGTCCAAATTGCGCCAAGTAGATGTATGGACCATCCATACGCTTGGTGTAGTAGATATCCGTTGATCACTGTTTCTGTAATTGATCTTAAGACGTGGGGAATGACGAGAAGTGCTATAAAGCCTGCACTCGCATTTCCGAACGCTAAGAATTTGTCCCTCAGTCGTTTCCATGTTAAAGTGACTATTTTGTCTAAGGTGTAATCACTATATCGTTTAAAAGTGGCACCATAACTTTCTATAGTTGGTTTACTGTGTATTTTCCTTGCAATATCATTAAGCATGGCATTCTTCTGTGTTGGGAACATTATGCACTCTCTTAATCTTTCTAGGTTCTTGCTGGTATATAATTCGTGGATAGCTAAATTGGCTGGTTTGGTGTATTTCCAATTAGCATTTGACATCGGTTTCAGCGCTCTTGGGAGTTTTACTTCCACTGAGACTCCTTGCACTTGAAACCATCCTTCGTATATTCTGTAGAGAGGTGGAAATACAGCATTGCATATGATTTTAGTTCCGTGCGCTTGTAGAATACGGGTTTTTGGTGTTAAAAACATCATACTTCCGTTGGTTGTTACCGGTAGTTCTGCGTAGCAGTTTTCTGTTTTGGTCAGGGCAACTTCCATTGGGATGCATTCGATTATCTTGACGGCTTCTTCTGTCCCTATTGCCATAAATCCAGGTCCCTTTATTACATTGTAAGCGAAAAGATCAGGAGATTTTTTGGCTATCCCTTCGAATATTATACTGTATTGCTCGAAGTTACAAGTAGATTTAGGTGAGATTTGCCAAAATACACTACTTCCATCTTGATGTAGGCAGTGTCCAGCACTGAACGCGCATCTAGTCTCTGATGGTAGGAGTGTTGCGTCTTGGTTCAGATCCACACGGACATCGTATTCCCATACAACAAATTGGATTTCACCGGTGACCGTAAAGTCATCCCACGAACCGTAACGATCGGAGTAAAAGGTTCCATTGCAGTGCGCGTCAAAAGGCAACTGCATTCCCAGTGAAAGTAGCTGGTCTACTATCCGATACATTTTTTTGAATACCAATAAATTGGAGTTTACCTCGTACGTAAGTCCCTTTGTTCATTATTAGTTCGCAGTCTTCTCGGCCGACTGTCTCTACGAAGGTAGCTTCTTCGTTTCTAACCACCGAACTGTATGAAAATGTTTTGCAGTAAGTAAGTGATCTTTTTATCTGTATTCTACATGCTTGTATTGAGGTACGCATGTATTTATTCACTTGTAAGAGTTGTACAAATCGTTCAGTTGCGTTTACTGTGCTGGCTGCGATGTCACATGGTTCTACTTTTAAGGTTTGTATAGTAGTAACGTTGACTATTCTTGCTCCACAGTCGTAACCTATTAACCCGTTGCTGGTATGAATCGAGGTAAAGAAAGTAAGAACGTAAACCAACATCTTCAGGGTTCTGAGATTAGAATTAAGGCTAACTAATTTTTACTCGATTCACTATCGCTAGTAGGGAGCTTCTTTTTCTCAGGTAACATACGGGAAGTTCTTAACCTATTTGCGTGAATAATTTGTACTGTTTACCGACTTGAATCTTAATATTATGGTTACTTAATTCTTTTAGAATCTTATGGGGTCTAGAGAAGTAATCTCTAAATTTATTCATTTTAACTCCTTTTAGTAAGTTTACATAATTATTTACCCTACAAAACTTCTCGTTTATTTATCGGTCGTAATATTTCTTAGATTCCGTTTTTGATAAGACAAAAGTATCATATGCAAGTTTTTTAATGTTGTTTAACTTACAATCTTAATTAATAATATAATCTTGATACCCTGGTAATCTATCTCCTTTATTCAGAGGAGTTGACGATGGTAAACTTGCCAGTCTTGCAACTACAACTTCGTATGGCATGTGTTTGGTACTCTCCTAAACGCATGCGTTGTAATTTCGATTTGCTAGCTCTACCCATTCGTCCTAGTCTTCTTCATCACTATCGTATTGCTTCAAATATTAGTACAGTGCATGATGCGATCGCTCTAATAATCCGTTAGATTCGGGATAAAAGGCTGCTGTTTTTACTTTTCTGATCTTGAAACGTTTCGCAACTTCCTTCATTAAATTGCTTAAGAAATTTTGTCCCTTATCGGTCAATATCACTGTAGGAGCTCAAAAAATACAAATGAACCGCCTCACAAAAGCATCAAAAATTATTGCGGATGTTGCGTCCCTTAGCGGTACTGCTATAAAAAATTTCGACAGCTTGTCCTGCACAGTTAGTATATATTCATTACCATTCTTCGTTTTCGATAGGCGCCCGATGATATCTAACGCATCTTTGACAAATACAGTTCCAGGGGTATCTGTGGTTAACATAAGTTCTTTAGTTTTTAGCCTAACTTATTTCTTTAGTTGGCATTCTAGGCACTGCCAAATTCGGCGCTGGATGTCGTCTCTCAAACATTTCCAGTAATATTCTTGGCAAATCCTGGCAAAAGCTTTGGAGATGCCTCTGTGTCTTCCTATAAGTGATTTATGCATCTCGTAAAAGATTGCGTCCCTATTTTTACTTTCTACATATTGCAAAGTGTTTTTAAAAATTATGACCTTTATGTCGTTGCTGTTGAATGTGTCTTTTATTATGCTGATTACGGCCGTCCAGTCCAAGTTACAGATATCTCCCACCTCAGGTATACTAAACGTGGCCAAGCTCTTTTCTATTAAAATCGATCGTAAGTCATTAAGTAGGCACCTCAATCTATCGCTTATCAGAGATATAGATTCTACTTCGTTATCCGTGACACACAAAGTGAACTAGTATCATTTGTTCGTCAATTTTTTTATCTTTATAATACCCAATCTTAGTTCTTGCAGTACAGGTGCCTTGTTATCCTTAATTAGCCTTCTTGCTCCTTCGTCACATGAGATTCCCTTTATGGATACGAAATACGCTATGTTGTCAGAACTATGTTCAAACAACACTTTAGTTTCGATAATATTATAGCGCTGCCTTCAATATGCAGCCAAAGTTAAAAATCTAGGCCTTTGGCTTACTCAAAGCCTCAATTGTGGCAAACATGCTACATACCTTGCCAGCAGAGTCTACCGCTGACTATATGGCCTAAAACACTGCAAACATGCTTTGACTTTTTCTTTGAAGAAACAGCTTGTTGAGAGTTTAATATTTTCTTTATTCGACTATTTGGCAGCAGCATACCATAGCATTGACTCCGCAGTTAACCAGCGCTTGCATACTGCCCTAAACTCATGTGTCCTTTTTGATATGGAATAATAAGGTGGAGATCAAGAGTTACACCTTTTCGTATTGCACTTGGCTGGTTATCAGTACCAAGATGCCGTGATTACTTTTTGGGTATGGTCTTGTTTTCTGTTCTGGCTTACAAATACCCCCCGTACCTAGCTAATAGTTACCTTACTGCTAGCTCTCATGCTGACCTCAGGCGCTCTTCTCGCCTCCCAGCGCAGTATCCGCTTTGCCCCATTTTTCGGTCAGAAGCGTTTAGACAATCTTTTCTTGTTTAATCGTCAAAACTCATGATTCAAATCCATCAGAATATTTTTGAACCATCACTTACACATAGTTTCAAGCATGCCTCATTCAACATTCTCCTTATCCTCGATAAAAACGACTGGAGTTTTGAATGCAGGCTATCACCTAGGCTTTAAATGTTTTTACGCCCTTTCTTCTTCTTGATTAGTTATTCTTCTACTCAAATTTATAAACCCTACTCTGGACCCATATACCCATACAAATTTAAACTAATACATGCGACCTGATCATTACTTTACTTAGTATGTTTTCATTTTTGTTTTTATTTTTGCTCTCATTTTTAGTTTGTATTTAATTTGTACCTTCATTTTTTGATTTCATTTTTATTTCCCATTCATTCTTATTATACTATTATACATAAAGTATTTTCCTCCAAATTTTCGAATGTCAATTCATTTTTGTAAATATTTTTGTAAATGTCAATTTGTTTTTGTAAACTAATTTGCATATTTTTTTATCTTGTATTTTATATATTATACTCTGTAAAACTAAATTCTTAAGACCAAACGTGGTTATACCACATGGTCTAATAAATGTTACTTACTTACTTACTTACTTACTCTCTACTTCTCCTATCCAGCCGCACAAACAGCATCAAAAGAAAGAGGCATTCGAAGCTTCTCATCACCTTTGAAAAGAAACCGTTTCAAAGAAAACACATCAGCATGCAGTGCACATTCATTTTTCTAAAAAAAATTTTCCGTGAAAACTCAGACGCTAAAAATTCGCGAATTTGTGGAAAAATTTTAAAAGGTGACAAACAACAAATGTTATTTTTAGTCAAATAAAACGAAGCCACACACCACGTTGGCCATTGGTATCCTCCTTACTTCTGCACTTTAACAAGCCATTCCATGCCACTACTATCGTGTGCAACTATACAGCCCATTTTCCCTTTCCTTCCCACTTTCAAGAATATTACCACTGCTGGAAATATAAATAATCAACATAATAACTATGGGCGACATATATACTTAGGTTACTATTACTGTTACGTTTATTGTTATTATCATTATTATTATTTTTATTATCATTTTTTAATTACTGCTTCTACTTTTGCCACTGCTGGAAATATTTATAAACAACATAATCATAAACATCATTTATACTTAGGTTACTATTACTATTACGTTTATTGTTATTATTATCATTGTTATTTGTATTGTCATTTTGCAATTACTACTACTATTGCCACTGCTAAAACTGTTGCTACTATATTTGTTATTTTAATTTTGATTTTTATTATCACTGCAACTGCTAACTATTATTATTTTTACCACTCGTTCTTTTAATAATTAACGCTACTGAAGTAATAACATTAGTTATAAAACATGTCAGAAGTAAGAAAATGCGGGACAAAGAGAAATATTATCTCTCCTCTCGCTAGTGTGTTGGACTGGGAAGAGGATTTTTTAAACATGCAAACTATCATGTTCTTGAACCTGAGTAGTGGCCCCAAATTATGCAAGGGCATGACTAGGAATCGATCTTTCCCATTCGATGATCGCTTTTCTAATTCGTACTAAGAACCTCTAACTAATACCCCAATTATGCGTGTCCACAAGAATGGTACCCCCGAATTGACTGGTGCGAAGCCGTATAAAATGCCTAAAGCCTCCTACACTTATCAGTATCCATCAATCAGTCCTACCATACTTGCTTTTTTTTTGGTCAAGGTCCTGTGCTTGACTCATCGTGGTCAAATTCCATATACTGCTGCTCTCAATTTGCGGCACTCTTCTAAATTATCCTAGTTCCCAACTGTCTAATTATCGGTCGATCCGGGTTGCTTAAGTATTTGCAAGCAATATGAAAAAACAGTAGGCAAAATTCAACACAAACCTACCTTTTTAATTTCTACCCACGCACCAATCCTCACGAGCAATCTTCCTAATTCCCTCGGGCTGCTTGTCTTTGTGCGAAGGAGCAAGCGAAATGATCTGCTCAGGGTACCTTTGCACTGTCTCATAAGAGTGGCTGGCGTGATACTGCACCTCCCTCACGTACCTTACCGTCTCGCATCGTGGCCTATTTTTATTTATCTTACCGCTCGAACAGGAGACTTAAGTAAAAGGCATCTTAAGCAATAAGCAAAAGCTCAGCTGAAACCCAACACGTAACGCCGACGTAACAACGTAATATATTCAAGTTTTTATTTCTATTCTTGTAATACGACGGATAAGTAGCCATTACTTTGCTGTAAGATAATTTTGTTATCTTTTTTTTATGAGTTAACATGTTTTTTTTTACACATTTTAAAATGTATTTATTGTTCATTTTCGTAACCTTTAGAGAATTTCAAGAAAGTTCTTAAGTTAGCAGGGAGAAACTTTTAAGGGTGGAGGTGACCACCAATGTGTAGCAATGATGGCTATTATTTAGTTCATATAAATATACGTACTTTTCCGCTTTAACGCATTTTCGACCCTTTCTTTTTTATTCTATTATAAATCAACTTGTGAATTAAATAAAAAGTTTAATAGGTTTTTATAATAGTATTTTTTCGTACAATATTGTTTGACATCAGCCTTGTTATACCTGATGGTTTGTGTGAGTGCTTGTATAGAGAAATACTATAAAGCGAGGTACAAGCCGAGAGCTCTGTATGTGTACTCTATGATGCAGATGCGCATGCTCCGCACTTGACTAAATGCCTGGCTCCGTTGCATAGGCAGTCTGCCTGGCACGTTTGAGCAAGACGGTTCAGCAAAATTGCTGCCCCTCTGAGTCTTGTTATTTAGAAGAGACTCCTTAACATCCTCTAGCTTAACAAACAGTCAAGTAATACAGTCTTCACAAAGGTTCAATCCTGGACATTGTCCTTCGAGCCAGATACGGAGGAGACGAGGCACGGCCATTCTGCCGTTCAGGCCTCGTGGTAGCTGGTGAAGTCGGCCATTTTGGTCTTCTTCCTCTTCTTCACCGACAAGATAATGTCTTGGTGGACGCGGCTAGTGCACTGATGCGCTATCCATTTGCTTTTACCCTCACACAGTCCCTATATATAACAGCTGCCGCTGTTGCTACTACGGGACTTCGTGCTGCGAGCGCTTTGCGAGGCTCACCTTGGTGCTGCTATCGCTGCCATCGGACTTTTTCCATGCCACGGGATCTGCTGCAGGCTCTCTCTCTGAGGTCCAAGCTCTTGATCCAGAGGTCGTCGAAACTATCACACACTATTGCTGCTGCCTGCTTGCTACGAGGGCCACACAGTACGCAAATACAATTGCTGATGCCAGCTACAAGGGCCACTTAGCACACATATACTATTGGTGCCGCTGGCTACAAAAGCCGCGTATCACGCACACCTACGTTAATGCTGCTGCTGCTGCTGCTGCTGGCTACTAGAGCCACACAGCACACACACTATTGCTGCTGCCAGAGTGCCAGCTACAAGAGCCACGTTGCATACACACATCTACTGCTGCTGCTGGCTGCTGACGACGAGAATCACACAGCACACATATACTGCTGCAACTATTACCTTGAGTTTATCATTGCTGCTGCCACTGTCTGCCACTATGGGTTTTTCTGCTGTGGGCCGTTAATTGCCTATCATGTTTCCTTTAACGCCTATATGAGTAAGACACATGTATCGTCCTTAAAATTATTACTATTTTCCTCTTCAAATAAATTTTGTGTTCTCAAAGTTTGAGTCCAACACGTGTTAAATCAATTTGCACCACTATTGTTGAAGTCTAACGCGATTGAAGTATTAACTGGCGATTACTTAAGTTAAACACGTCTGTACGTGCTATCTAATTAGATCTGGCGTTTCTCTCTTATTAAAATCCCACTGAAAATGTCTGATATGAAAAGCCTCTATGCTCAGCAACTGACGTTTCACAAAATGATGAAAAATGCTTTCAAGAATTTAAAAAAGTTAGGCCAAACGAAAATGACTTCTGGTCAATTCAAGACTCACAGTGAGGTAGTAAAAGACTCATATGAACAAATCCTAATGATCCATAATCAGATCCGGAATCTCGATAAAGATATTAGCAAGCACGAATACTTTACAAAAAAGCTTATAGAAGTATTTTAGTAGACTAATTGCTCGGTGGCAGGTGATTTTGAAGATCACGCGAGCACCTTTTAATTTTCAGCCCCAACATCTGAGACCTCTGGTTCTACTTTTTTCCTTTCTACCCTAGCACTTTACAATTTAACATCTCTACCCTCTGTTAATATTTCAACGTTGTCTGGAGACCTAAATAGTTGGGAAAGCTTCCATGACGTTTTTAGGACTTTAGTGCACCTTAAAACCGAGCTCCAAGCAATTGTCAAGTATCAAAATTTGCGAGCCCATCTGTCTGGAGATGCAGCCAACCTAATAAATAACATTTCCCTCTCTAAAAATAACTACGCTCAGGCCTGGAATACTCTCGTCAGATTTAATGATAACCAGCAATGCCCGGTTGCTTCATAAGCCAGCACAATTTTTAATTGTCCCCATATGAAGTCCAACTTCTGCGCGGAGATAAAGCGTTTGTCAAAGGAGATGTTGGGCCCCTAGATTTGCTTATTACTTTGGGTAGAGAAAACATGAGTAAAGACGTCCTCATAGCCCTTATTATCAGTAGGTTTGATAATTTCTCCAATAGAGAATGGCAGAGGCACTTGAGTAGCAGTGATGAATCCCCAACTCTTGCTCGTCTGCACAAAGTCAACACTGCTTAAATCATCACCCTAGAGACGTTGGAGTCAACGAAACGTAAGCCGGCCCCCAATATCCAATTGGACTTTTTCAAACCCAAATTAAAATTTTAATTCGTGCTCGAAAGCATAGCAGCTCCTGATAATTCAGAAAAACCTGAATGTCTTCTCTGTAGTCAAACACACCACTTGAGGTCTTGTGAGTCTTTTTGAAGTAAATCAATGAACAAAAGGAAGCAGTTCGTGAATGACAAGCAGCTCTGTCTAAGTTGTTTTGGCCTGCACCCTATCAAGCAGTGTAGGAGTAAGTACTCTTGTTCAGTTTTTAATCGAATGCACCATTTCTTGCTCCACGAGAGAGAGGTCGAGCCGACCCACGTTAATGATTCGTCTTCTTCGGATAAGTCATCCAAAGACAATAGGGACAAACCTGATAAGCAGAATAAGCCTCAGTCCAGTGAGAGCTTCTGTGCTACTACAAATCTGCCGCACGACTCCGGTTGTCCTACGGGACTGAAGGTCTCATTAGCTACTGCGCATATCTATATTCGTAGCCCAGATGGTACTCGAATACTCGTAAGAGCTTTGATTGATTAAAGTTCTCAAAGCTGGCTAATAACTTGCTCTCTCTACGGTTTATTACGCTTAAAAATCCACCCAATAAGTCTCGGACTTGAGTCTTGCAAAGAACTTCTTACCCCATTATGGAGTCTTGAAGACCAACAGCTCATCCTCTAAGCTGAGAATAGTCTTTAACGGCTTTACCAGAAGTCAAAGTGGACAATTTATGAATTCTTTGCTTCACGCTGGCCCAAATCTTTTGTTGACCCTCTTTGAGTTGCTGTTTAAGTGGAGATTTTACGAGTTCATCTTCACCACCAACGCTGAGAAGATATTTCGACAGATATTGGTTTACGCTGATTATCAGGCCTATTAAGCAATTCTCTGAAGGCCCGACGTTTTTTCAGAAATCAAAACGTATTATTTGACTACAGTCACCTACGGACTGGTGTGCTCGCCCTTTTTAGCTGGCTGTTTAATACTTTAAATCGCACCCCAGAGCCTCAGAAATTCTTCGTAAGGAATTTTATGTAGATGTTTGCCTGTCTAGCAGACACTCTATGGAGAAAATCACCGACAAATGTAGAGAACTTATGAACTTGGCGGAGTTGGGTGGATTCCCTTGGGGCAAATGGTCTTCAAATGCACCGCAGGCTTTGGTGAACGTTCCTTTCGAACATCGTGTCGATCAACCTAAAGCCTTAAAGGAGAGTGCTGATGCCATTTCCGTTTTTGGCTGTCTTGAGAATCCAAAACTGATGAATTAAGTACAAGTCTACGATTGATAAGCCCCCTAGTCTCTAGACTAAACAAACCTTGTTTGCTAAGATAGCCAGGTTCTTCGATCCCTTGGATTGATTTTCACCTTAGATAATAGTCCCTAAGATGTTGTTGCAATCTCTGTGGATAATAAATATTTTATAAGATGATCCCCTACCAACACATATTGTCAAAAACTGGGTCAATTGGCTGAATAAAGTTTTAGAGCTTAATCAGGTAAAAGTTCCACGATGAAATTTTTACTTCTCTAACGTACGACTTGAGATTCATGGGTTTGAAGACGCGTTTAAATCAGCCTATGCAGCAGGTGTTTACACTCACGTCGTCATTGACAATATCGTTCGTGTGACACTCCAAATATCCAAGATCCCAGTCGCGCCTTTGAAGGTCCTTAGCATTCCGCGACTTGAGCTATGTGCTGCACACCGTTTGACCAAGGTCGTTAGATATTTTATCGATAGTTGCCCTTGTGATGATCCCACTTGTCGACAGACTCTCTTAATGTTCTTCATTGGCGCAATACCCCACCCTCAAAGTGGTAAGTCTTCGTTGCCAACAGGTGCTTAAAAGTTCACAGTCTGGTCTCAAATGCTAAATAACACCACATCACTTCAAAGCAGAATCCTGCTGATTCGGCTTCGTGAGGCGTTTTGCCAAGCTAGTTAGCTGCCAAGCAGCTGTGGTTCCATGGTCCTTACATTTTATACGTGTTCAGTCCTCAGTACCCAGACGTGAAGGTTGTGGTCATCGAGCCAATTTCTTTGATCAATCTCATCACTAGTTGCTTAGAGAAAGAGCTTTATGAGTTGCGCTTAACCTACCGGTGCCTCTACAGACTGAAAAAAACATCGAATGTTTCTCCACAAGCAGACGTACGGTCCATTGGTTTGGGTTTCATTCGCAGGGAAATCTTCGGGCAACCTATTTTTTAAAGCTTGACCTTTGCCAAGGTGGATATAGCTATCCTCTTTTTGGTGCATGATCATCCATTGCGTAACTTTGCACCATATCTGGCTGTCATTAAACGTAACGCAAACCTTTCAATCGATCAACGTGAGCTTTTTCCAGCCTCAAGCCGTTTGCGTAAATTAGCTTCCACTCTCTCTTATGGACTGTTACGAGTAGGAGGCACGTTAAGTAATGCCTTACTTGATGCTAAAGTAAAGTATCGATTGATTCTATTTGTAAGGGATAACTTTACCTTGTTGCTTATCGATTACTATCACCACCTGACTCTTCATGGTGGCACTCACATGACATTGAATGCAAGTCGCTGAAATTACTGGGTAATAACTGTTCGCCAACTGATATGTTCCAAGCTAAGCCACTACTTGACCTGCCATCGTCACGCTGCTTGGCCACAGACCCAGTTGGTGGCTGACCTGCCAAGAGTCAGGGTGACTCCTTCCCCGGCATTTTAGAAGATTGGCGTAGATTACTCTGGACCTTTCCCTATTCGTCCGGCAAAGTTTCACGGAAAAAGCACACTTAAAGGTTACGTTGTCGTGTTTATTTGTATAGTTGCACGTGCTGTGAACCTAGAAATTGTTGAGGACTATACAACCGGCTCTTTTATAGCAGCCTTCCAACGTTAACGTCTCATCGTTGTCGTTGTTCCAACATATATAGTGATTAGAGAACAAATTTTGTAGGAGCAGATTTTGAGCTGAGAAGACTGTTAGAAAATCGCCACAAGAATAAATACTTTGCTCATTTTCTCTGTGCACTGTGTACGCAACGGCATTCTAATCTATCGTTAGCCCCTCATTTTAGAGGTTTATGGAAAGCTGCCGTCAAGTCGACTTAATTTTATCTCAAGCGAGTAGTTGGAGACCAGATTTTCACCTTTGTTGAATTTCTTACTTTGTTGTAAGGGATTGAATCCTGCCTGAACTCGAGACCTCTGGGACCCTTAACTGAAGACTCCGATGATCTAGCCCCTCTGACCCCTGCTCATTTTTTAATGTTCAAACCGTCATATCTTATGCCAGAGCCAGACGTCACTTTCTAGAAATTATTATTTTCGCACAGGGTAAAGCTTTTTTCCTAAACTGTGTAATGCTTTTGAGGTAGGTGGTCTACGGAGTATCTTAGCTCTCTTCGAACTCGTGAAAAATGGGTCTTTCCTCAACTACCGATGCAAGAAGGGGACCTTGTTTTAATAAAAAATAAGTCAGCTTTCCCCGGTAAGTGGTTCCTGGCTTGAGTCGTAGACGTTTTTAAGGACCCTAAATTTCTGGTGCAGGTTGTAAAGGTCAAAACTAAAGACACTCTTTTAACTAGGCCTATCCATAAAGTTGATATAGTTACGCACCGTTTCCGAGATCAAATCAGTAGGCACTTGTCAAACCACAGAGATACTTAATCCTTAAATGATTAATAAAGAGGTATTAATATTTTGTTCACAGTCTTACTTCACCGTTCTTTACTTTAAATGATAATAATTGTTCTGCGATCTAAATTGACAATACAAATATTATATATGTTTCAACGAGGACACTAGAATAAAATGTGTCAAATAATTTACTTACACTGTGAGTGGAAACCGTTCTACATTTAATTATCAATATAAAATGATTACTATAGATGTAACCTAATTAAAAGGGTTTATGTTGATAAGTTTTTGAAGTGAAACTTCTTATGGCACGTTGTGAATTTTTTCGAGTGACACGAGAATTTCTGAGCCCCCCACCACTCCAGCCGCTCTCTCTTTCTCTCTGCGTCCCCCTTGCCACCACATGCTATACTAGCAGTGCATCCCTACCACTTCAACCACTCTCTCTCTCTCTCTCTCTGGCTTGTCCCCCTTGCCACCAGAGCAGTGCATATACGCGTAGAGTAAGACGTGGGACGGCCTTTCTTTCTGCCTCGCTCCCCTTGCTACTACATGCTCAAATTTTTACCTGTATATATATATACATGTGTGTGTGTGTGTGTGTGTGTGTGTGTGTGTGTAATAAGGTCTTATTTGTTATTAAATAACCTCAAATTCGCATTTCAGTTGTACTTTTCTGACATATGAGTTATAAATTGCGAAAAAATTGCAGTATACTTTAAACATTAATGCAGATGTGCACGAAGAAATTTGAAGTGTTTTTATGACAAAATAACCTTAAATAATCAGAAAAAGCACCACATCTCGAAGTAGAAGCAACATTAGTCGAGAATACCAATTTTCATGGGTTTACTAAAGGGGAAAAAACAATCGAAGCGTACCATTCGGTTTGATGAAAACATGATTCTCAGCCATTTTAAATACGTAATTTTTTTTACTTGTTTAATATTATTGAAAAAAATTTACTTATTCAACTCGTAGCAATAACACATCTGATTTTTTCTCATATAATTTTTTGTATAAAATAAGTTAAATATTTGATACTTGAAGTTTCACTTCTATCGTGGGTCACACGACCCATTTTTTCGGTCAATTAACGGGCACCGATATCGTTTTTAAGTTTTTCTGACTCTTAAGTTTGTATTTATTGATGTCTATTCGCTCTGGGTCTATACATTAACTTGAAAAGCATGTATAACATCAGCCTCGTTATACCTGATGCTTTGTGTTAGTGCTTGTGTCGAGAAGAACTAAACAATATAGTATAAAGTCCGCCCACTATGCTTAAGCAAGACGGTTCAGCATAACAGATGCCTCTCCGAGTTTAGTTATTTAGAAGAGACAGTAGATTTATTATCTTACAATATATTATTAATTCATTAGCTGTGACAGTACTTTAATTGCTCATAAGTAGTTGATAAAGATAAATAAAAAGATTCTTACGGATTATGTCAAGATAAATGCATTTACAAGTAATTCTTTTATAAGGTTACGTGTACAGTGAGTGATGTTTATAAATTCTATTTAAAATCATTTATAATGCATACATAATAATTATGTTTGCAATACATTTTATTGGCAATACATTACTTATCCACTTTATTTAGTTGAACCATTATTTAGTATTAAGCAAAGTTTTAATAAACTTTCAGTCCTTTTTTTATCAATACAGGATGGTGTTTGGATAATATTTTTAAAAAAAAAAGTTTTTTAATGAGAGGCAATAAAAAATACATTCTATAGTAAGAAGTGTTGCAAGGTTATGGCACGGCTGCTTAAACGTACGGCGTTGCCCCATTTTCATTCAGCAGAGTCGGTAAGTTGCAAGATGTCGACGATATCGTTAGGAGCTATGGCTGACCTATACGTGTGCGCAAGTGCGTCTGCTATAATTACTGTAAGCTGTAAGGTTAGATGACACAAAGGTTAGTCCACCGTTACTTAGAGTGCAGAATCTGTGTACAGAACCCCTTTGAGTCCATGAGAGTAAAAGAGAAGTGCACGAAAGTAACATGAAAGATACTTCTCTCTCACTCTTTTTCCCTCTCTCTCTTACTCTCGCTTACTCTCATGGGCTTAAGTGGTTTCATATAATGGATCGCGAAGAGTTGCATGAAAATAGCCTGGAAGAGACCTGTCTCTTATTCTTATGAGCTCAAACGGTTTCGTACGCAAATCCACACTCCACGTGACCACGGCCTTAGACGTATAACCTTTTTTGCTCCACATTCTGTCATATCTAATAATGGACCTATATACATTATGGATTCTAAATGATGTACATTACTCGTGGTTTTTCAAGTCTTTATTACGATTATTATAAATAACTTGTACACTGACACAAAAAATATTGCAGTAGCTAGCTACCAAACAATTTTTAATGTATTATTCATTGTAGATTAGTTGTGAATAATTTTTAAAAAAATTAGCTTTTAGATTTGTCTTTCAGTTCCAGTTACTAATGGTTTAACATCCTTATCTGATTTGCAGAGACAACAACTAGAGTATTTTATTGAGACAAAGCTGTTCTGGCACTAGTGTCATTAATAAAGACATTTGAGAAGTGGTAAAGATAAACTGAAGCTCGAGAAGACAGCTAGTACTAATACCATTTTTAGTTTAACACGCTTCGAAAAAACTCTCACATTATGTTTCTTTTTAAAATTCATAGTACATTATAAGTGACATTATTTTTGCTTTAGAAACTTGCCATTTACAGAGCTTTATCTCTAAAAAGAAACGTAGACTCACAAGTTGTTTCGTCACAAATAATTGCAATACTTGTTGTTTTAGTCGACAAGTCATTTATAATGTAACTTCAGAAATAATTAATCTTAAAGTACTGTACATTATAATATTTGAATAAGTTACCATTATAAATGACTTGTCAACTAAAATAAGTGTTATAGTCACCATGCAATTTTTGATGTTTTTATTGTAAGTTTGTTATTAGTGTCTTCAAGTAATAGACTTTTCAGATTTAACTTCCAAAAAGCATCATATTAGCAGTTACAGCCACTAATCATCGTTATGACAATTTAACATCCCTTGCATAGTCTTCCACCACGGAATTGAATTTAATTAAATAAAAAAACACAATATCAATAAAAACAACACGTGGAATTCATAAAAAGTTATATTGAACCTGGTTAATTCAAGGAAGGTGATAGTAGATCTCTTCTAAAGCTTTGATGCGTTCTTACTACCACTGGAACGCCTATGTTTCACTGTAATTACAATAGCTTTACCACGATTAAATACTTGAGTCGTTTTCTCTGTCAATCAGATAAAGGTATTATGCTAATTAATGGCTAGAACTTCTTACGTAATACATTTTTTAAGCAAAATTAAAAAAACAAAATGTTTTAATAAAAAGTTACATTGAGTTTGCAAGATTGTTGAATAACTTATTATTACAGTACTATTCGTTTGAGTCGTCAAGTCATTTATAAGCTTCATGTAGTAATTTGAAAGATTGCCATCTGCACAAGAAAAAATGTTAATAACTAACAGTAATATATGGTTTTCAATGGACAATCGCCTTCCATTAATCTATTCTTTGACATTAACGTATCTTTGACAGCTAAAATTTTTCTTTATGTTTAAGTCTACTAAAGTCGACTAAAAATTTTTATTGCGACAGAAAAAAAATGTATCATCTACTTCTAAAGAAATACCCAGCAATAACAATAGCATGATTAGTTGTTTGAGATACTTTACTGTTAAGAAAACGATTGACAAAAGATCACGTATGTTAAGAGCCGTGTGTTATTGTTTGTTTGTATAACATTTTTATTTATATCATAGATGGTCAAAACATAACATAAATGTACGCAAAATGTATGTTTTTTTTGCAGATCGGAAAATTTTATTATTGTTCAGCTGTTTTTCACTGTTTATTTATAATGAATAAACATAAATTATCATTTGTACTCTATGTTTTAGTGTCGTAAGAAATAAAATCTATTTTTGTATCAGTTTAAATTCACTTCAAGATAAAAACTAACTCATTTGACTGGTTTTATTCATTAAAGAAAATATCCTTATTTAATGGAATGCTTTATTAATAGAAAATAGAAAAAATATTCGGCTGCTATCTCTCCTGCAGGCTCGTTCGCACTTTTACGATTGTTTCTTAAGTTTTTGCATGTGTAGAAATATTGCAAATAAGTAATCAGTAGCAAATTTTTTTAGCTGATATTTTTTTGCGGCGTGTCTATTACCACTTACGAGATTCAGTTCAATAAAATTTTTGAACACTTTTTTTAGTAAAACGCTGATCGTTTCCTAAGCTTATTTTTTTCTTCTTATTTGAAATTCATGATGTTTTTTGTAAGTAAATTTTTAATGATTTACTAGTATATATCAGTGCCCTCCGGTGAATTTGGAAATTCAAAGTGATCAGTGATCCGTTGGGGGCGAAATGTAAGAAAATAAATAAATACAAGTAAAATGTATTTAAATTATCTGCGTTAATTTATTGATGCGCAACGTTTCGCTGACAATATGCGTCAGCCTCATCAGGCAACAAAATTAAAATTAAGAACACACAATGAGTGATCTGGAAGGCTCAAACACAAAAATACAATAAATTTTTTTGTAAATTGTTACCGCAGGTACGCGAGAATTCGTAAGTTTGGTTGACTTACTCGTCACATGTCGTGCTGTCGACTGACAATAAATTACAACCACAAGCCAGCGCTTATATAGGCGGAGCCGCAAAGGTAGACGGTAAAGGGCGATGAAATCGATCGGGACATTTAAACTTTCGTAGTAAAGCAAGGTATGCTCTATTAAAGGAAAGCACATCCTCCTTTCTATTGATGTTGTGTTTGTCGAGTTTTATATAAAGCATTTCGGAAATAATTCTTTTTTTATAATTGGATTCTTTGTCAAGGATTTTAAAGTTATCCCAATTGAATTCATTGTCAAAATTGATTTGGTGTGCACAAACAACGAAATCGGAATTTTTACTTTTCATATGTTTACTGATGCGGACCTCCACCGCTCGCTTTGTTTCACCCACATATGACGCAGGACAACTTTTACAATAAAACTTATATACTACATTTGTCTGTTTATGTTTATTCGTTGTATCTTTTCCTAAGCAGACGATATGCTGCAGTTTATTGTTAATAAGAGGGTAAGTGTGAATATTGTAGGGTTTTAACATGGTTGAAATTTTTTCAAAATTATTGTCAATATATGGTATGCCAATTTTGCAGAGAGGGTAGGTGTTTGTAGTATATAAGTGACAAATGTAGTATATAAGTTTTATTGTAAAAATTGTCCTGCGTCATATGTGGGTGAAACAAAGCGAGCGGTGGAGGTCCGCATCAGTGAACATATGAAAAGTAAAAATTCCAAATCCGTTGTTTGTGCACACCAAATCAATTTTGACCATGAATTCAATTGGGATAACTTTAAAATCCTTGACAAAGAATCCAATTATAAAAAAAGAATTATTTCCGAAATGCTTTATATAAAACTCGACAAACACAACATCAATAGAAAGGAGGATGTGCTTTCCTTTAATAGAGCATACCTTCCTTTACTACGAAAGTTTAAATGTCCCGATCGATTTCATCGCCCTTTACCGTCTACCTTTGCGGCTCCGCCTATATAAGCGCTGGCTTGTGGTTGTAATTTATTGTCAGTCGACAGCACGACATGTGACGAGTAAGTCAACCAAACTTACGAATTCTCGCGTACCTGCGGTAACAATTTACAAAAAAATTTATTGTATTTTTGTGTTTGAGCCTTCCAGATCACTCATTGTGTGTTTTTAATTTTAATTTTGTAGCCTGATGAGGCTGACGCATATTGTCAGCGAAACGTTGCGCATCAATAAATCAACGCAGAAAATTTAAATACATTTTACTTGTATTTATTTATTTTCTTACATTTTGCCCCCAACGGATCACTGATCACTTTGAATTTCTAAATTTTTAATGTTTATTATTTTTAAACAATCAGTACCTGAGACTTAATCATTATAAAAAGACCACAACTAATCTATACAATACAGAGAAAAATTCGGCTTGCAGCTTACTTAATGATAAGACCATTTCGCAAGTTCTGAGCCTGACAAAATCTTGATTTGAGCATTTTGAGATATGTATATATAGATATATATGTTTATAAATAGTGACTTATGCGGACTTCACGTGCTTCTAACATATATATCAATAACATGGTAGAATTATGCGGACGTCCGCAGAATTCCACTTTTGTCCTTATAATAATCCTTGCATACATGTAATTATCCGCATAAGTTCCCTATTGATAATCATATTTTTGTATACGTATTATTTTTGTTCTTCTAATGATTCTTTAGGCTATATCCATCGGGGAAGCTGTAAAATAGCATTAAAAAGACTATGTCAAACCAAAATACATCGGATAGACCGGTAAAATTACTTTTCTTTATTTATTCGAAAATTTGAGTATGCAAATTTAAAGTAAATAGTAGCGTGATCACCAAAGCTTTGTCTGCTTTCTCAAACTTATCTCATCACGCTTCCACGTGACTGTATCGGTATACACACTGTATGAATAAACTAAAAATTTAGTTAATTTCTCATATGTTTACTAAAACCAAGGAAATTACTAATAATTTTTGTTTTATACTTACATTAGCTGGTTTTGTAGAAAATTATAATAATTGGTAGAAGATACTTATACTTAAAAAATCTGTTGTTATAAGCGTATTTTATGTTAGTTCTGTTTTAATTTAAACAAACCATCAATAATTCAAAAAGCTTTTTCACTGTTTCAAATAAAAATAGCAGTAGTTCATTATAATAAAACTATTATCTTAATGTTTCAGATATAGGAGCCTCATTATAAAAAAGTAACTTATGATGGATTACTTATTTTATATCAGAAAAAAAAAAATACATGACACTGCATATAAATATTTAATTTTAGATGTTTTTACGTTAACTGAGGAGCGTTTACCTCAAGTCAACTTTAAGGTGGCTCATTATAAATTTAAAATAATTCAAGTATAAATAAGACTTGCAAGAATTACATTCTAAAATTAACTCAATTATTTTTTTTGTTTAACACATAAAATGGCAAAAACTTATGTTTCAACATTGACTGCTGCATTAACTTTGGTACAGCCTCTTCAGCACTAGTAATCACGTCTCACCTTGAATTAACTTCTTAGTGGGATTAAATTCGCTAAAATGTCGATTATTTTTCATGAAACTCAGACTAGAGCGAAAAAAATATGTTGTAAAGAATTTAATACCGCCTATTGATTTTAATAAAATCGAACAAAAAGTATTTTCCGCTAAGGCTTAAAAAAAAAAAAAAAAATGGCAAAAATAGTTAAAATCAGTTTGTAGCGTTGGAAATGTACAATAAGCCTTAAAAAAGAAAAATTATAAACGTATAGAAATATGCGTGGCAAAAAGACAAACTAAGTAAGGTTGAGTTGATTTTAATTAGTCCGGTGATTTCCCCGCAGAAGGCAAAAACCTCGTTTTTTGTGCCAATAAAAAATTAATAAGTCTTCTATGCATTAAGATTAAGATCTAAAATTTAGCAGGGTTGTAGTTTTAGTAGTCTTTAATAATTACATTAAATTTAAGCAAGATTGAATGGATAGTTTTTGCAAATCACAGTCAAATAAAAAAAAAGCTACTTTGGCACAATAGCCTACAAAAAGTTGTTCATAACGTTAGATGCTATTTATTTATATGACCAAATTCTTTAATACCGACTCTAAAATTTACCAACGTATCAAATTTTTTTTGTTATGTGGAAGTTGGTTATTTTTTCCTAAGATGTCGTTATTTTTAAAAGCACTAGCAGTTTAAACGTACTTGGTCGATAACATCGGAGCCCAGCTTCGAAGAGTGGACGTGGTTTATGCATTGGCGGCTACGATAGCTTACTGTCCCTCACACACTGCACTGCCGTGCGCAAAAAATACCCATGTGGTTCATAATTTTTGAAACAACTTTCAAGTATCAGAAAAAATTTGTTACTTTGGTAAGTTGTAGACTAGGTTTTGAAAAATATGATCCTGCAAAAAATTGCTTCTAATAATGTAAACAATTTTTTTAGAATTGGGGTTGACCAGAGCTTATTTTGTTTGTCGTTTTGTCACTCACACACACACTCACACGCGCGCATAATATATGTATCAGGCTTGTTGTACGTTTCTAAAGCTAAAAACCGTGTTTTATCATTTTTGCCATTTTTTTGAGGCCTTAGCAAAAAATATTTTTTTTTGATCTTATTACAACTGATTGGCGTTATTTAATTCCTTACAACATATTTATTTTGCGCTAGTCTGAATTTCTATTGCTAAAAATTTTATTCGATCCCACTATCTGCGTGGTTATCTGAAATAGCATCATCGACACAGGAATCAGGGTAGAGCTGGATAACAAATATACGTTATGCATGTACTTGACGTAAACTATCTTTTTAGGAACTTGGTGAATACTTCATGGGTACCTTCTCCTTGAAAACTTAGCGAGTACTAGGTGGACACTTGGCAGGTGCTAGGCAGGTACTTGACGGGTACTTGAAAAAATTTTTACGGGCACTTGGTGGGTACTTGGTGGGTACTGGGTAGATACTTTGCTGGCACTTTTCAGGTATTTCGCAGGCACTTTGCGGGTACATGGCTGGCCCCTTAGAAGCGCTGGGCGTTTAGTAGATTCTTTGTTAGTACGTTGCTTTTAGTAAGTAAGTAGTTGTTTTTTTTACCGTGACTATCCTCTTGGAATAGATATTTATAATTTAGGCACTTATTTTTTATTACTGGTCACTTTAAATATACTAACTGGGTTTTTACAGGCACTTAAAGTCTTTTTATTTGCGTTTTAGGATAGTACTTGATACGTTTTTACCGAAAGTTAATATAATTTGCTGTTTTTCTTGTATATTTTAAGTAGGATTTTAGTATTAATTGCTTTGTCAGCGTAGTATAGAGCATTAAGAATAAGTTTGGGCTACAGACTACTTTTATTTATTACAGAGGCTCTGACATCATGACTACATGGCCTAGTCCACCACCTAACGCACCCTTCACTCCTGTGGAGGACTGCGAGATGACGTGGATGTATAATGGGTGCCATAGGAATGCTGCTGCGACAGATTGACTTTACGCAGAACGCTACCCAAATCACTGCTTTCCAAACACAAACGTTATCCATAATGATTGTTACCGTCTTCACGAAGATGGTTATGTGATGCTTTCAGCCACACGTGGTGGTAACTATGTTGGATAAATTTTTAGTGCTCCTCACAGAGCCCATAATGTGTGTAACGAAGAGCGTATCCTGTAGCGTATAGAGAAGGATTCGAATTTCAGTATAAGGAATGTTTTTAAAGAGTTCGAGTTATCTTATTAGGTAGTACAAAGAATTCTCAAAGATGATTGCTTGTACACTTATTACTACACTCGTGTGAATTATCTTGATGAGCATGATTATTCTGCAAGCTAAACAAATTTATCGTTTCTGACACAATGCTTGTTCTACTTCGAAGTCTTGAATGTTATAAAAAAAATTGTTATCATCAATGAGTGATTATTTTTTTATGCCAAAGATGTCGTTTTATTTTGATTGACTAAGTAAAACATTAGTTACTCTCGCATCTTAATTATCTTGCATTAAAAACCCTTTAGAGTATTGCAATTTGTCAAGAGATGCTAAATCGTATTGTCAATGATCCAAACTTCCATAAGAGCATGATTTGAACAGATGAATTGACTTTTGACAGCGATGGGATATTTAACGTTTACAACAACTACTGTTGGATTGAGGTAAGTCCTCATGTGATGGCTGTTCGCAACCATCGAGTAAGGTCTTCGACTGACAAGGGGGCTACTATTATTAAAAATCAGAGGGTATGTACTGTACGTTGAATACTTCTTGTTATTTCAATGATTATGCGTACGTACTCATGCTACATCGTTATTATACGAGTTGGCTTACTCTACGGTAAATGCGTATCCGCTGGATTCATGAGGTGTGAGGGAAGAGCTGGTACTGTAAGTCACTTTAACAATGGGTCTTATGGGCTGTGAGGAAATGACGGCCAGTTCATTAATTTTCTTCCATAAAATTTAACATGGATTTTGAGAAAAAAATGAGGGCAGTGCCGGTAATACCCCTTGCCTATAGCAACCTGTATACCTTCTACATAAAGGCAGAGTTAAAAACTGTTGAAAACTGACCGCGTAGACAGAAGAGGCAGCTTTAACACTAATAGTTACTAAACTATCATTAAGGACGTTCGGTAGTGTTAGCGGGGGAAAATATTTGCGCGGTGAGGGGAAACCAGCGATGAATGAAGATTTGGCAACGTCGTACGGGTCTTAAATGTGTGAGTGTTCATGTACACGCATCAGGTGTCTCTGCACACTCTACACTGTCTGCTCGTCTGCTGCGTGCTGCGTCGGTTACGACAGCGTTCGTGTATCAATGATTTTGTGATAAAGCTGTAAGTAATTAACCGCTACATATCTTTCATGGGATGATATTTCAACGAACGTGTTTTCCGTAAAAGATGTTCTTGCGAAAATTCAAAGAATTTCTGATGAAAAAATGTATTCGCCAACTTTTTCCCCCATGTCGTCTATCATTCCCAAAACAGTGATTAAAAATCTAAGTCAAAATAAAGTAGATTTTAATATTATTGTTGATAAATTTATGGAAGGTCATGATGGTTTAAGATCGTTTCTAATAAATGGGCAAAGCCCTTTAATCAAAAGAGCTACCAGTGTAAATAAAATACTTGAATTTTTAAATGACTTGACAAGTCTCATACAGCATGGGATGTCAGATAAGTAGGATGATTTCTAAGATGAGTGATTCAAACTATGAGCATGTGATTTTGTAATGTGCAAAAAAATTGTATCTTGAGAAGAAATAATAAATTTGAAATTAAAAAAAAAAAATAAATAGCGTGTTATTAACATTTATTGTTTTTTATGGGAAGGGGTGGGCGTTCTGTACATACACTCACGCACACACGTAAGCTTGTATTTTATGCGTGAATGCATAAATATCTACAATAATATTGAGATATTTACTGATCAACATCCTGGAACATTTTGAATTTCCCGCCACTTGCGACGTTGCCGTTGCGTTTTGGTCGAGCTTTTATTTAATTTTTTATTTATAAACGAATCAGACGATCGTCGCAAAACTTGGTATACATCAAATTAATAACATTATCTGTAACATATAAAAAAATTGGCCGAATTCACTGGCCCAATTTGCTTAAAACTGTGATTTAGTCAGTTCTCCCATAAGCGACAGTGTTAAAATGACTTAACTTTGAAATTCAATATCTCGAAAACGAAACAGAGGAACCTCTTTAAATTTTAAATGGTTTATTGTAACAACAATAAAAACGTCTGGTCAAAATTTCAGAAAAATTCGTTGGAAAATTCAATCACTACCGAACGTCCTTAAGAGTAATCTTATAATAGATATCGATTGGTCTTATCGACGAAGTGCTGAACAGGATGTTTTGCTTTTATTTTTTTTAGGATGACAGACCATATTATTTTCATTATTTATTAGTATATTATGAAGAATATGTAGTTCTTGATGTTAACTTCTTATTTTTCTTAATCTAGCAGTTAATCCTAATCTTATTCAAGATATCTTAAAATTTATACAATCTTGAAAAAATTATCAAATAGATTATGCCATTCCTAAGTTACCATTTAACCAAAGCTTTATTGTTTAACAAAGTTCATAATTTAGCTCTACTGTTTGAAAATTGTTCAACAATTCTTCTCCATTCACAGAATCTTTAAAATAGTCTAGTAACATGTTACGTCAGTGAAGACACAGTTATCAGTTGACTTTAACTGAATAATCTGTGCTTGTGGTCTGTATTTGATCGCTTTTTTTTAGTTAGAATAATTTTTCATTACCTTATAGATTTTAACGGATTTGAATGAGGCTCGTCAAAGTCAGTGTTTATACGACCACAACTCTGTTAGGACTCCCTATACAATTAACACTTACTCAAAACAATAAGAATTTAGTATATATTAAAGGTACAACATGGCGATTCCACAAAATCCCATCGATCATACAATTATTACTTACTCAAAACAATAAGAATTTAGTATATATTAAAGGTACAACATGGCGATTCCACAAAAGTTTAGGCTTGTGGGATACTCATAGCAGTCAAAATCATTTACTTTTTCTTTTGTCTTCGTGGCTATTGTTCTTATTCCAGCTTCTAGAACGGAAATCTTACTTTTTACGCTCTTTCTTGAAATGCTTGTTTCGTTGCTTAAATTATTCACAATTCATACAACCAACGGATACCTTGAAAGAAATAATGTATTTATAGTGGTGTTAAAAAAGGAGGAAAAAGGCAAAGGCACAAGTAGTCAATGCTTTTTTTTGTTTCTTAAGTTTGAAATGGATATAAACTGTAACACCGTTGGTAGTATGCAAGGGTAATTACAGACATAGTTTTCGAACGGAAAATGAAGTATAACTATTTAGACATAAAGTTATTCTGAATTACACAACAAAAAGTAGTTATATAATTGTCACGAAGGAAATATACTTGATTTATCCTTAAAATCACGTTATCTCATTTCACATTTTTGATACTTTGAGGTGGATAAAATTTCATAAGTTTTTTTATTAAATTCTTTTTCTTATCTCTATCTGTAATCACGTCACCATTTAATAAAATTTAATTTTCTATGATTTTTTCGTATGCCAAAACCTATATTATTATAGCAAATAATAGATTGGGCTTCATTACTTCGAAGACCATTTGACTTCTGCAGGCTACCACACTTTCTTAACACATCGCCTATCTAGAATGCTGGAAAATTGACCACAAGATGTGTGAGAGAAAATGTAGTATTACCATGCTAGGGCTCCTACACACGCAGCTTAACCCGTTATCAACACTCTTAACAAGATATTTTCTGGATGATGGATTGGCAGAGGAGGTTATTCATCAATTTAATAATCCTACATGATAAATACTACCTTTTCTAAGCTTATTAAAAATATCCTCAACCATTTTACTTTAAGCGTTGCTTTTATTTACTTACTTTAAAGTACCACGCCTATTTTACTTAAAATCAGTAGCTTACTAAACAGAAACGAACAATTTCCACTATTTACTTTAAATTACAATGCCACGAGTACGACTTATATGGACACTTTATAACATTTAAGTAGATAAGGTTAGAATCGATTGTTATATTAGGTTAGGTTGATTAAATAACGATAAACATTCTGGAAGTGTTTGCATAGAAGCAAAGCCTTAGAGTCACTGCCATGCCTGTCGTTGGAAACGAATTCGTCAAAATACGTAAAATACGATTCCCATAGACATATAAAAGATAAACTTTGTGTTCCAAGTAGGAACATGGAAGCTGACATAGAAAAAGAGAGAAGTTGAGGGCAGTCAGTCCTTCTTTCAGGCACACTTGTAGACTGCACAAATATATACGCTCTCATGTGCCTTGGCAGTTCTACTTATACTTCTACTCCCTAAATATGAGCGAGAAAGAAAGACTGACTGCCCTTGATCTCTCTGTCTTTCTATGTAAGTTTCACTGCTACTTCTTACAATGAGCAGCCTATTTCTTGCATGTCTGCATACGACTCTAAGTACAAGAACCAAAATTAAAACATCTGCGGTTGACTTTGTATTTTTTTGCATTTGGTTAGCGAAAAAAGATTTTATTACATCACAACTTAGTGAGACATCAATTTCTAATAACGTCCAGCATGACTGGCGTCAAATTACCCTAAATACACATTAAAATTAGTTTTAACTTTGTCCAGTCAGCCATCATAATGTGCTCTTGCCATACTCTTCCCATTGCAATTGTTTAATATTAAGGTCCTAAGATTTAAGTTTACGCGTTTGATTAAATCTACCAATCAGCCCCACTCGTATTCCGAGTTTCCAGACAACCAATCGCTATGCGCTGCGTCTCTTTAGTTAATCAACAGCTTTGTAAAGTAAGCAGCGGCTTTCTCTTTAGATGTAGCTGCGCGATGCCATAGCCAGTTCTTGCTCGGTCGTTGATTAAGGGGCACGCACCTCTGCATGAGCACACACATACGCCTCTTTTGAAAGTCTTACACGCGACCTTTAACGATCAATTTACTGCCGTTCTTTATAACTCGATAACTTTTATTACTTCTCGTTCCGATTATTCCGAATCTTTACCTAAGAATAGTAAAGTGTTTGTATCAATATTATTAATTTGGTGTTTCTATTCAATAAATACGTTTAAGAGTGTTAAATATAAATCAGTCTTATTAACTTAACATGGAAACAAACTCCCGCTCTGATACTCAACATTTTTGGCACTCGAACAGGGACGAATCGAGTAGTAAAGTAAGTAGTGTGCCACGTGGTGTAACAGTCGAGTGCGTTTAGTATCACCGCCAAGTCGCTCTGTCCACCATATTTGAAGTCTCAACGACCATGCGAACGGCAAGGCGACATCAAGGTCGTCTTATTGAAGTGTGTCCTTATTAGAAAAGTAAAGTGTATAGTGTAGTTATGCACCAATAATAGCGCGCGGCACGCACAACAGCCCTTAACCATTGTGACAACACCTCCAATTTTAGTGTTTGCTATAAGTTTAATACGCTGGTTCACTTTACTTTTCCTAGGTGCTGTACTACACATGTAGAGCGTGGCTCTCTCATAGCCAGTATATCCGCCATCTTTTGATCGACGATTCTCTTAACTTTCGTAGGTGCTGTTTTCATATGTACACACACATGTAACGCATGGCTCTCTCATAGCCATTATATCCGCCATCTTTTGATCAAAGATTCACCTTAGTTTACGTTGATGTTGTACTCACATGTACACACACACACATGGAGCGCAGCTCTCTCACAGCCTGTATATCAGCCATTTTGTGACTTAGTTTTTTCTTTCTAGTACGTCATTTCTTTGCCTACGGTGAAGTAATAACTCATCATTGCTACAATTGCTGCAGGCAGGTCGCGCCTGTTCCACCAGCTAGTCAGTCCTACCATCCAGTCTACGTTGCCTGCTTGAGCTGCAGGCCCTCTACACCTGTAGCAGGCCATCCACGCCTGCTCCACCAGCCAGTCTACGTCCCCTGCTTGAGCTGCAAGCCCTTTACACCTGTAGCAGGCTGTCCATGCCTGTCCCACCCGCAAGTTAAAGTTGCCTGCTTAAGCTGCAGGCCCTCTACACCTGTAGCAGGCCATCCACGCCTGCTCCACCAGCCAGTCTACGTCCTCTGCTTGAGCTGCAGGTTCTCTACACCTGTAGCAGGCTGTCCATGCCTGCCCCATCCGCAAGGTGAAGTCGTCTGCTTAAGCTGCAGGCCCTCTACACCTGTAGCAGGCCATCCACGCCTGCTCCACCAGCCAGTCTACGTCGCCTGCTTGAGCTGCAGGCCCTCTACACCTGTATCAGGCTGTCCATGCCTGCCCCAGCTGCTGTCCACATCAGTGCCTGCTAGTACAGCAAGCCATTCTCGACGCACGCTCTTGCAGTTTTTCTATGGGCCACTTATGTCTGCTGCTGGAGCTGCAGTATAGAATTCTTGTGCTAGTAGAGACTTCAAGTTTTAGATTAAGATATTAGTTTCAGTTTTAAGTTTCTCATTCGAAAATTAGTGTGCCGTTTATGAATATGGAAGATTTTTATGCCACACAGACTAAATTGCACAAAAGGATTAGCAATTGCTTTGAAAACTTTAAGAAATTAGGTAGTGAAAGGATGTCTCGTGGTAGAGCAGAAGCTATGGTACAGGCTTTGGAAGATTATTTAGAAAGACTTCGTAAAAATCATCAAGACATTCTTTCACTTACTGATTTAGATTAAAAGCATTTATATTTTACTAGTGAACTTTTTGATATGACTGAGGACACGTACTATTTAGTAAAGGGAGATTTTGCCGAGTATATTAGATGTCTCCCTTCTGAAAAATTCTCCGCCCGCTCCGAACCCAAATCCCACTTTGGTAGTTTTGCCCTTTAGTAATTCTTACCTTTCATGAATCGAACTTCGTAAGTTTACTGGTAAATATTCTGATTGGGAGAATTTTCGGGATACCTTTAGGTCTTTAGTGCATCGGAAGGCAGATATCGATAATATTATTAAATTCCATTAATTACGTACTTATTTAGGTGGTGAGGCTTTAGACTTAATCAAATCTATTCGTTTAGCAGAAGATCAATACCCTACAGCTTGGTAAACTCTCATCAAATATTATGACAGTCATTGTCGTATAGTTAATAGCTATTTGTCTAGCATTATGAATTGTAAGGCTATGGAGTCTGAGTCTGGTACCGAGCTTAAACGGATTTATAAAGAAATGCTGAATCCTATGGACTCACTTCAAGCTATGGGTCGTGACTTAGTAAGTATCGATCTTTAAACTGCTAAAGTAGTTAGTAGGTTGGATGATTTAACGAATAAGGATTGGCAAAATTTTCTCGGTAGCGAGTCCCAACCTCCTACTCTAACTCAATTAAAGCAGTTCCTAAATTCTCAAATCATAACACTAGAGGCTTGTGAGAATTTATCAATTAAACCTCAACTTAGCAAAGTTAGTAGTAAATTAGCTATTGTAGCTACTCATCAGTCAAACCTCGATAGTGAATTAGTAGCTAGCAATGTTTCTTCGCAAAGCCCTCAAAAGTGTGTAGCTTGTCAAGGAGATCATTCTTTTGGTAAGTGTGAGTCATTCAAGACCTTTTCACTAGATTCTAGAAGAGATTTAGTTAGTCGACAACGGTTGTGTTGTAACTGTCTGGGTAATCATTTGATTAAAAATTGCAAATCCAAGGGTACTTGCTAAACCTGTAAAGGGAAACATCATACACTGTTGCATATTTCCAAACCCCAGCAGGTTGAATCTTCTGAGGCTTCTCAAGTCATTAATTCTCATGCACTTTCGTCTCAACATTGTGAAGTACCTCAAGCCGTCCATCATAGTAAAGATTCTCTCTCTAGAGGTATTGGTGTACTATTGGCCACTGTTCGTCTCTATATCCTGGGCCCCACAGGTATTAGATTGATGGTAAGGGCTTTGGTAGATCAATGCTCCCAGTGTTCAATCGTTTCTGATGCTCTATATACATTGTTAAAACTTAAACGTCAATGTTCAAATATCCCAATTAGTGGTTCTGGTGGTACTTTAGTTGGTATAGCTAAGAGTGTAGTTGAGTTTACTATTTCGCCTAGGTTTCCTTCGGAGTTTAAGCTGTCCGTCACTGCTAAAGTATTATCTCGGGTTTCTTCATATCGGCTACCTGTTAATCGATGTGTTTCAAGTTTTAGCCATTTAGAAGGTTTAGAATTAGCGGATCCTTGTTACACAAGTATGGATAATATTGATATCATACTTGGAGCTGATGTGCATGCTCAAATAGTCGAAGGATCAGTCCGGAAGGGCAAACTTAATGAGCCTATTGCTACTCGTACTTTATTAGGGTGGATTCTCTCAGGTTCTATGGGCTTCGAGGAAGTAACTAGTGGTAGTGCAGTTTCTTTGCATTGCGCTGAAGAGGATCAACTTATTCCCTTGTTGAAGCGTTTTTGGGAAATAGAGGAACTCCCTGCTGATCCAAATTCTCTTTGGACAGGGGATGAAAAAGCTTGCGAACAACATTTTATTGACACCCATTACAGAGATAGCACTGGTAGATATGTAGTTAGACTTCCATTTAAGACTGATTCAAAACCCTTAGTTAAAGAACGTAATGCCGCTAAGACTCTGTCTATCACTATGCAGAAAAATTTAGAGCGTAGATTTCATAATAACTTAGTATTGTTTGATGCTTATAGTTTGTTCATGCGTGAGTATATCGATCTTAATCACATGGTGAAGTTAAAACTCGATGAGACCAATAATTGTTGGTTCTTACCCCACCATGGAGTAATTAAACTTGCAAGTACAACTACGAAACTCCGTACCATGTTTCATGGTTCAGCTAAATTCAAAGCGGCCATATCTCTGAATGATTTACTCCATGTTGGGCCCAATTTGTTGTACAATCTTTTTGATCTTATCACTTTTTTGGAGATCTTACAAGTTTGTTTTTTCGTCTGATATAGAAAAAATGTTTCGTCAGGTTTGTGTAGATGAGATTGATCAGAAACATTAGTGTATCTTTTGGCGCTTCTCTAGTTTAGAACCGGTCTTAGTTTATCAATTGAAAACCGTGACTTATGGCCTAGCTTGTTCTCCGTACCTAGCTTGTAGAGTGATCAAGCAGTTGGCTAGTAATAACGAATTTGAGTTCCCATTAACTTATCCCATTTTGATGAAAAAAATTTATATGGACGATATTTTGTCAGGAGCTCATAGATTAAGTGACGCAGTTGAGAAACGAGATCAGCTCTTAAAGGTTATGTCATTGGGTGGTTTTTCCCTTAGGAAGTGGTCTTTGAATGATCCAGACGTTTTGGCTGGTTTGCCCAGTACACTTTCAAAATCTTCGCCCATTATTCCATTGAATGAAGGTGATTCTTCGGTAGAAGTGCTCGGCATCGTGGTATCCTAAAGAAGATGTTTTTAGTTTTCAAGTTAAATTTCCTTTAGTACCGATATCATGGACCAAAAGAGCTGTACTCCCCCATATAGCTAGATTATACGACCCACTTGGTTGGTTAGGACCTGTCGTTATTTTTGCTAAAATTTTCATGAAATCTCTGTGGCTTCTTAAATTAGAATGGGATTCGTTGATACCAGAGAGCTTATTATCAGACTGGCTTCGTGGTTTTCAAGAAATCCAATCATTGAATCAAATTAGAATTCCTCGTTGGACTCAATTGTCACCAGTTGTTCAAGCTATAGAGCTGCATGGTTACGCTGATGCTTCTCAACTAGCCTATGCAGCTGTTTTATATCTGCGTGTTGTTGCTAATCAGAAAGTTTATGTTTCACTTTTATCGGTTAAAACGAAAGTAGCCCCTCTGAAAACATTAAGCGTTCCGAAGCTCGAACTTTGTGCTGCCCAATTGTTATCAAAGTTAGTACACCATTACAGTCAAAGTCAGAACCACAGAGTAGATGCAGTCCATCTGTGGTCTGATTCAAAGGATGTGTTGTATTGTTTAAGTTCTCAGCCGTCTCGTTGGCCTACTTTCGTAGCTAATCGTTGCAGTAATATCATGCAGTTAGTTCCTACAGCTACGTGGCACCATATTTCAGGTAAGAGCAATCCTGCTGACATAGCCTCTAGAGGCGTTTGTCCCGCTCAGTTACTGGAGCATTCGTTGTGGTTCCAAGGACCTCTTGAGATTCATTAGCTATCCGCAGAGTACCCTGTTTTTACTTCAAATAAAAATTATGAAGTTCCTAGCGAAGTTGCTGATGCTGTCTCTAATCATCAACGTGCTAAACCTGAAACTTGGGATCTTTATTATCGATGTTCAACTCTAGAAAAGCTTTTAACAATTACTGCCTATTGCCTTTGATTTATTTATAAGCTGTATGTTCGCATCTTTAATAAGTCTCAATTAGATTTTTTAAATTTAACCGTCATAATAAATAGTTTTAGTGCGTGCCCTACTGTTCCTGAACTTTATAATGCTAAACTCCTGATGGTTCATTTGCATCAATTGATTCATTTTACAGCTGAATTTCATTTGCTCAATTCAGTCACTCATTCTGTCGATGAAGTTAAGCTCAAACTTCCGTCAAACAGTTCGTTGATCCCGTTAAAACCGTTAGTCAAAAATCAACTTATTAGAGTGGGGGGTCGTTTGAGTAATTCGTTGTTGTCATTTGAAACTAAGCACCCTTTAGTGTTAGCGGCTCGCGATCACTTTACTGTATTGGTCATAAGCTATGCTCATAAGATCACCTTGCATGGCGGTCCTCAACTTACTTTGAGTACTATTCGTCGGAAGTTTTGGATTATTAGGGGACGACAGAGGATTCGTTCAGCTCTTGTAAATTGTATCACTTGTAGACGGTACTCTGGCCTTACCTTAACTCAACAAATGGCAGATTTACCTAGTGCTCGAATTCAACCTGTACCCGCATTCTTAAAGACTGGATTATGCCGGTCTATTTTTAGTTAAGTTATCTAGGTCTAGAGGTAGAGGTACTACCAAAGGTTACGTAGCCGTTTTCACTTGTATGTGTACCAGGGCTGTTCATTTAGAAATAGTAGAAGATTATAGTTCTGACGCCTTTGTTTCTATCTTCCAGCGTTTCATTTCTCGTCAAGGCCATTGCTCCGATCTGTATAGTGATCGTGGTACTAATTTTGTGGGTGCTGATATTGAATTGCGTAGAAGGTGGTACGAATTTTAGGAGTCTAAATCTTTTCAGTATCAAATGAGTTCCTTGAAAACTCAATGGTATTTTAACCCTCCCGCCACTCCGAATTTTGGTGGAGTCTGGGAATCAGTTCTAAAGTTGATGAAGCATCGTCTTCAGCGAGTAGTTGGTAATCAGATTTTAACTTTTGTCGAATACTCCAGACTGCTTTGTAAAGTCGGAGTTTGTATGAATTCGTGACCTCTATCTCCTTTAAAAGATGGTCCTAGTGATTTAGACGTTTTGACCCCTGCCCATCTGCTTAATCTAGAACCAGTGACACTGCTACCGGAGCAAAATTATACTGATGTTAAAATTTCATGTTTGCAACGTTGGAAGTTAATAACTCAACTTTCTCAGCATTTTTGGCGTCATTGGCATCAGGAGTATCTTACGAACTTGCAAATTAGATCTAAATGGTATCTTCCACAAAGATCATTAAAGGTAGGCCATTTGGTTTTGATTAAAGGTGAGAATAATCCTCCTAGTTGTTGGGTGTTGGCTCGAGTTGAGAAAGCTTTTCCAAGTCCTGATCTATTAATTTGCACTATTTGAGTTTGCACTGCTACCTCTGCATTTATCCGACCAATTTCCAAACTTGTCCTTTTACGGATGAATGAGGATTTGTAGTTGGATTATCAATCTTCCTTTTCCTATCGTCGAAGCAGGGGGGGGGGTGTTCAATATTAAGGTCCTAAGATTTAAGTTTACGCGTTTAATTAAATCTACCAATCAGCCACACTGGTACGCCGAGTTTCCAGACAACCAATTGCAATGCGCTGCGTCTCTTTAGTTAGTGAATAGCTTTGTAAAGTAAGCAGCGACTTGCTCTTTAGATGTAGCTGCGCGATGTAATAGCCTCTTCGTACTCGGTCGTTGAGCAAGGTGCACGCACCTTTGCATAAGCACACACATACGCCTTTTTTCGAAGTGTTACACGCGCACTTTAACAATCAAATTACTGCCGTTCTTTATAACTCGATTTCTTCTATTACTTCTCGTTTCGATTATTCCGAATCTTTACCTCAGAACAGTAAAGTGTTTGTATCAATATTATTAATTTGGTGTTTCTTTTCAACAAAAACGCTTAAGAGTGTTAAATATAAATCAGTCTTATTTACTTAACATAGAAACACACTCCCGCTCCGATACTCAACAGCAATACTATACTTATCTAGTTTTGAGTTGACTCTCAATTATTATTTGACTATTTTTTCTTTTTTTTCTCATTTTATGCAGGACATAAGTGTTGCATCTTTTCTAAATCACCAATCCTATTCTTACTCTTATAACCGTAAATTTTCAAGTCCTATTAGCTGGCTTTCCCACTCTCCTAACCTTAATTGTCAAGATTACTTTCTCTGAGATATCATCAGAGATGCTGTCTACCGATATCCAGTGAACAACGTAAAGGATCCAAAAAATGGCATAAAAGCTGTGTTTGAAAGCGTTATACTAGAAACGGTGGACAGAACAAGGCACAAATCTTGTCCACAGACTCCAATGCTGACTCAACCATGATGCTAAATATTTCGAACAGTATTTGTAATTGTATAAATTTATTTTAGTACCATATTTTTAAACTTTTTTTTTTGTTACACGTGTTTCTTTATACTATTTTCACTGAACACAACCCCAATTTTGTTATATCTTTATATAAGATAAACTTAAGTACAGTCTGTAACCTTACTGATAGTCTTTATGAATAACCCAATATCTGGCTATCTAATAATAACGCTCGCTTATGAAAAACGAAAGTATTATCCTTGATAAGAATGTAAATTCCATTCTAACTGTTATAAAACAAAAATAGTTATAAAGGCTGTTATTGGAATTTTTAAAAGTCTGTATAAGAGTACGCATTAAAATGATAAATTGTATAAAATTACATATGTACATGTGAGAGACGAGTCATTAACGTTGAGATTGTCTCGTCACTGTGTAAGTGTGTACTTAGTATGGTAAACATTCTTGCACCTAACCTTAGTTTTGAGTATACTGCACCATCTTATAATAACGCTATTAATAGTACTCTTTCGTTGACCGTACAATCTAGTCAAGCCATTCGCCACTTCTTTACGTTTACGCTTTACATGTGTTTCAGTTTAAAATCAATTATGGTTTTTTAATCAAGCAAATTACTCTATCTTGCTGTTACTTTATAATAAGTACATCTAATTATGTTAACTGTTTTACGAATACTAAAATAAAAGCTGTTCCAGAGTAAATTCAATGAAAACTGAGCTCTTATTTATTTGTGTTATCAAAGTGGCCTATGCCCTGCCCCAACATTTCCTGAGATCCTGGCAAGCTTCTTCAGAGCTCATTATCCTCAAATCAGTATAATAAACATGGTCCTTTGAGCCAGATTTAAAAAAATAGGGTGCGTTTTCTACCACGTGGCGAGTACATAGCCATTTTGGCTCTCTTATGGAACCACAGGATAGAACCGATACCATTTTGGTCTTCTTGCCTCGTTTTCTATTTCATTCCTACGCAAAGTAAATCACATAAGTTGGGTATACTTTCTCTGCGTATGCTTCCAAGCACGCATTGTAAAGTTTTTTGATTTTTGTGTTGGATGGCTACTATTATCATGCTGTTGCACATATACGCATGCACACTCACATTATTTACCGTTTATGCACTTTTTTGTCCGGTATAAATACATATTACAAATTGAGCGTGTATCTTACACACACTCGCATAGTCCTCTAAAGTTTACGCATCGTCCATGAGGTAGGTACATCTAGAAGCACACTTATTTTTGAATCTTTGTGAACTTTGCTAATTAAATAAAACATTTATTTCATTTATTTTTTACTTTAGTGTTGATATAATAACAGCGCCTTTTCTCCTCTTTTTTTAATTATTTCACAATAAAATATTTGTGTTGTTTTTTTTTAGTAAATTTTACGCCCTGTATAACTTATATTATTTAATTCGTAAAAATAGAGTGAAAACCTGCTAAAAAATTTAATGTTGACCAATTTAATTTACAGTGGATTTGCTAAAATTATATTGCAAATGATAATCAAATTTAATCATTTAAGTAAATAAAAAGATGAATAAGTAAATAAGATACTTACCCACTGGGGCCGTTTACCTTATAGTTACTTATTATATAAAGCAATATCATTAATCTATTATGTTTAAAGATAATGTACAAGATAAGTAGCACTTAAGAATACAGGCCATGATTGAGGTTCTAAAATACTGAATTTATTTGATAAAATTTGACATAAATGTAAAAATTGTATGACTGGTGAGAACATATATAGCGAGAGATAGCCTTTCTCTTGGTTGTGAGAAAACTAGTTTAAGCTGATATCTTGAGCTCTTATCCAAAATAAATTACTGGGCATATGTCCTTGAACATTTAGACGTACTTTTTACAAAGTTTGTTAAGGATCTAAGTTAGCTGCTTTTCCTTTGTTCGAAATTTTAATAGACGTTCTTCAAGTTTATTTTTCCATTAAGTAGTAAAACTTATTAAAAATAAATGGTTTTTGTAAGGGTCAGTTAGACCGGTACGATAAAAAAAGTCGTTCTCTCACTTCAAACAATGGGGCAGGCAAAGAAGACTCAAGGCCAGGCACTTGCAAGGCGAAAACAACTTTATGTTTCTTTCAAGCAGTTTCAGCAAATTTATTTGTGCGTCCTCAATCTTTCTCCTCTTGAATTTAATCACGTTTATTTTAACGACAATGCCTTTAGCCAAGAGGAAGATTCCTATTGTTCAAATTATGGTGAGTTTATTGATTATCTTATGTAACTTAAATAGTCAGAGATCCGACCACAGACCATTCAATCTGGACCATTCCGTCAACCTTTGCTAACATAGATCTCCTCCACTTCAGCGGTGATTTAGCAGGTTCGTTGAGTTTCAAAGATGTCTTCCATGCATTCGTCAACAATAAATCTGAAATTTCATTGATACTCAAGCATCATTATCTTCGTTCACAAGTAACTGGTAAAGCTGCTAAGTTCATGAGAAACTTGCCTCTAGATATTTATATTCAGGCTTGAAAGACTCTATGTGAATATTCCGATAATAGATGGCACCTTGTAACTAGCTACGAAAATTCGATCTCAAATGCCAATCCTATGAAAAATACTTTCGTAAACAAACTTAAAAGTCTGATGAGCGATACGGTCAGATCGCTTGCTGCCTAAGAAGCACTTAACAGACAAGAGCATTGCTTGGGCGATTTTTTTTATCGACATGGCAATAAATTAATTAGATTTTGGTACTGCCTAGAATTAGCAAAAGCACTTAGCTGCTACCATTAAGCCGCCTCCTTAAGCCAAATTTAAGGAATTTTTAAATTCCCAACTGATGACCTTAGAGTTTTCTACCCAAAGACGTAAACTGGTCACAACCTCTCAAAATTATATGTAGGGCAAAAAGGAAAGCAATGTGTCCACTAGGGTAACTCACAAACTAATGCTTGTATGTCTTGAATCTTATGCTCTTGTTTAAATTCTGATCACAGTATTCGAACTTGTGAAATATTACAGTCAAAACTTGGCAAGAAAAAAAGTATATTTAGGTTAAAATTGACCTTTGCCTAAACTGCTTAGGATTTCATGCTACCAAATCTGTAAAGGTATGATCACTTGCAATGTATGCCACCAGAGACATCATAAACTGATACACCGTGAGCTTGAAAGTAATCTTTTTAATGCTACTGATTCTACCGCCAGAATATCAATTATGTCAGGACTCTTAGCAACTACTTAAGTACAGATAGTTGCTCCAACAGGACAACAAAATTTTGTTAGAGCTCTTATAGACCCGTGGTACTAAGTGTCTTTGGTTTGTAAGGCACTTCTTCAATTATTAAATTTAGCTTTACTAAATGTTAACGTCTCACTATCAGGTATTGGAGGTCAAGTCTTAACTATAGGTTAGAAATTAGTAAGCTTCCAGGTAAAGCCTCACTTTTACTATAATTTTAAGCATGAAGTTAATTTTTTTTTGGTTGAGAAAGGGTCATTTTATTAACCGTCATATGCTTGTTCAGCTTTAAGTTTTGAATATCTTAAGTGTTTAAAGCTTGTTGGTTCTGAAGTTTCACATAATAATCCAGTCGATCATTGTTCAACGTTACAGTACATGCCCAGATCATCAAAGGCTTTACAAAGAAAGGTTTTCTCCAACTTTTTATACGATCAGCAATACGCTGAAGTAAGTCATTTTACAACTCTTCATGTCAGTGACAAAGATTTAACTCTATTAGATTTAATGCAAAAATTTTGGCAAGTTGAACGATTGCCACCTAAGCCTAGTCCACTTACAGCTAATAAAGTAAGGAGTGAGAAATTCTTCAAAAATACTGATATTTGGGACCCATCAGGACGATTTACAGTCAAACTTTTGTTTAAAAGGTCTTCTTAAACCTTATAAAATTGCAAATCTAAATTTTTTGGAAAGTCATCGTTCTCAGCTATGAAAAATTTTATATATGAGTGATGTATTTGTTGATAAATCAATATATAAGCATATAGAAAAATAATACTTTGCGTTGATAAGATTGCAGTCGATACAACTGTCCCAGTGAAGTTTAATGATGGTAAGGAGCCTATAATATGGAGTACTGCAAGTTAGAAAAGTATCCTTTTATCGTGTGCAGTATATAAGCATATTTATACCGTCTAAATATAAAAAGTAGGACCCTTGACAGACTTGTTATCAGTAGTGCGAGTATCAATAGGTTAGACAGTTAAACCTTGTAAATAACTTTTGTCATCTAAAACAAAACATAGTATGAGGATGTATACCAACATTTCATTGTAAATAGTATTCAATTTAGTTTGAACCGTACTGTAACATTTCTTTACGATCTTATTTTATTTGCTATTTATTTTCCAGAGGGTTTTAAGTGTAGTTTTGCATCTGCGTAAACACTTTGCAACCACTAATTACTTAGTGCCATAATGTAGTTAATTACTTTTTCCTATAACAGCCATAAAGTACGCTTTATTTGCCGTAAATAAAAATGATATTTAGTACAGAAGCGATTTTCTTCACAATGCATTCAGGCCATACCATATCACTGACGGCTGCTACGTTTATTAGACGAAAATTATTGTTTCTTAACATGATTAAAAAATATGGCAGGTTTGCTAACTGGCGCAAAACGGCACCTAGTACCTTTAGAAAATAAAAAATAAAAATAATAAACAATTATCACCACCAGGGGCAAACATGCAACACCCTCACCCGTACGTCACATGAGTCATCCTTAGCTTCCTAGAGACAAACAGTACATTGCTTACTCAGAAAAACTTGATCACCTGATTATATTTTTAGTAAAATGACGCATAATAAGACATTGAAAATGAAAATAAGTAATATGAGATTTTCATTAATAATATTATCTTTTTTAACAACTATACAGCTTTCATGAAAGTAAATTCTGGAGTTTGACATTCTAAAGTGGTTTGTAAAAGATCAAAAAATCATTAAATAGTTATATATATAAATATATATATATGTATATATATATATATATATGTGTGTGTGTGTGTAGACAGATAAACGTATTTAAATTAATTAAAGAAAATACAAGTTCTTACAAAAATTTTTTTCAATCATGTTTTAACACTAAATATGCTTAATTTACGAAAAGTCAATGTGGAGTAAATTTATCTTCGCTGGTGAAGCTTGTGTCACATGAAGCCAACGCTGGCGCGTATATTTAATTGCGGATCTACTATTTACACACCTCTCTTTTCTACTATCTTTCTCTCTCTCTCTCTCTCTCTTACTTTCTCGCGTGGTGAGTACTGTAATATTCTGTTTTGATAATGTCTCTTGACAGCAGATTAGTCTCCTGCTGTCTGTTGCCTACGGGCTCTTTGATTTTTAGCTAACATGCACACTATATTATGCAGGTTCGTTGTGTGATTGTTATCTTAGCAGTTTGTGCACAGCCTGCAAGGTGTTATCTACTTCGCTCTATATTGCTTTCTTGAGAGGTTACGAGGACAGGGCTGACATATTTCTTCTGCCTCTGTTAAATTACTCATGTGTGCAAGCGTGGAATTCCTGGATGGGCTACTACGTCGTAGTTTTGGAGCACTGATTTCCATGGCTATTAACATGAGTAAGGATGAGGGAGACAGAAGAGAGAAAGAGAGGGAGGGCAATGCTACGAACGCAGACACTACGGATGATGATGATGACGCCACGCTGTCTGCTTCTAAGGTTTGTCTGCTGCTCAAACGTACCAAACATGATTGATATTTTGTTACAGCGATTGGGTCAAAAAGAGAAAAGTCAGTCAAGTCATAGCTGCAAACTGCTATAAACTCTCTTAATTTTGCGTTAATCAGTATACCTTCTACATATTTAGCTATACTTGCGCTTGAAGAAGAACGTCACAGTAGCAAACTTTAATTGCAACAAATAATTGACAGATTACCTTTGACTGTCGCAGAAATTCGGACATGGCCAGTTACAGAAAAAGCCAAAACATTTGCTGATGTTGTGGGACGAGGTGCAGATAGTAATGTATTACTTGGCAACGGTAAATAGATCCCAATAAGAAACGAGACTTGAGTAAGAATAGGTCTTCTTAATAAACATGCTAAAAAATTTAAAACCGCTTTGGACACTAGAAATGCGTTGAAATCTATCGCTGCAGCTGATCTGGGCCTAAAAGTTAGACGAGTTACATTGATCTTTAACAAATCAGTGGTTGTGGAGGTTGAGGCGCTACTAAATTAAATAAAATGCATTAATTTAGTAAAATAGGACTTGAAGTTCAACCTACGCAAAATTTACAGCCACGCTTCATCATACATGGTATGTTGTTACACTTGTTCACGAGGGAAGGGGTTTTATGCTGCTCCCAATCCAGTTCAGTCATGTAGAGGTGGAAGTGGTTTACGGCAAAAAATAAATGTAACGCAAATGTGCAATAAAAATTTATACAATATATTTACAGTGCTTAAATTATGAAAATGTGCTCAAGTAAAGGCAAGCGAAGAGAAGCTTTCTCTGCCGCCGTAGAGCTCTAACTAACTCACTATGCTCGCAGAGCAATATTTATAGAGACAAAAGTTAAAGTAGAAACTTATAGTACATTGATAACTAAAGGTACAAGAGTAAAGGTAAAACGGTCTCTTTGGCATTGAAAATGTACGCGATGATAAAGGCGTATGATCGGAAAATTACTTCAACTTTAATATAAGGATAACGAACGTGACGCAATTTGAATTTAGAAAAGGTTTGTTGGCAAATATTCAGGTACAAAACTGAACAACACTAAAGATGAAGTTCTCAGTAGCCTTATAGCACAAAATCTGCGTGAATGTGAACAAGAGAAAATAAAAATAATCTATCAATACTCAGCATGTAACAAAAAACACAGATCATGTGTGATTGAATTACCACCTGAACATCGTAAAAAAAGTTTCTTCAAGATAGAATGAGCCTTGGTTTGGTTCAATGCAGGTTTGATGATCATGTATCTCTGGTGCAGTGCTACAAATGTCAAAAGCTGGGTCATATTGCTATAAATTGCAATGATAAGGTGGTTTGTGATTGTTCTACTGACTCACTTAGTACTAAGAGTTGTACATCCAGATCATGTGAATCTTGTATTAACTGCAAGAATAATAAGCTTCACAACACAAAACATTGTGCATTTAACAAGATTAAGTATCCTACACTTTGTGCAGGTATAGAACATAGTTCCACACAATAAACTATGGCGAGTAACACCACAAATGTAAATACTAGCAGATTTATTATAAAACACGTAAATGCAAAATCTATACCAGCTCACTTACATGGCATTAAAGGACTTGTCAAAGACTACAACATGGCCTTTTTTGGTATTAGTGAATTATTTGTCAAGCCTAGTACACCAAGCAATTTGTTTCTTATACTGGAATATCATTTTATTAGACATGATCGGATGACCAAAAGTGCTAGAGGTGTGGGTATTGATGTTCACGATTCACTTAAATGCAGAGTTATTAATGTATCTGACACCCTACCTGTGTATGTTAAACATCCGAAATTATTAATTTCAGGAATCAAAAACAAGTATTTTACTATACTATGTGTCGTAGTGTATAGCCCACTTAAATCTGGATTTTCGGCTGATGTTGAGACCACAGTAATAGATAGTGCTTGGGCATATAATCAGCTAGTTAGAACGGGTATTTTTAACATTAAGTGGAATGTTAATTCCACTAAAAAAAATAATCTCAAGTATTCTCTGAGTTCCATGGGCCTGGAAAGTTTGCCTCTTAATCATACTCATCATAGTGCACTCATTATTCTACAATTGATTACGTTTGCTTGAACAAAGTTCACTATGAAACAACTTGTAAGCAACTGAGACAGCCATGGATCTCTACACATGATGTCATCATATTTGAGTTAGATATATTTTTGTCTAGAGTACTTTCAAAGATTAAGAAATATCGATCCTACAAATGCATTGATGAAAATAAAGTGCCTAATGATTTAAGTGGAGTTAATTGGAGTTTTTTGCAAAATGTATGTTTTGAAGACAAAGTGCGTCTCCACACACAAAAATTAACTAGAATACTGGACCACTGTGCACCCTATAAACAGCAACCATGAAGAGTAGGCCCACACCCTGGCTTTTATTTGACATCAGGGAATCGATCAAAAAGCGTAATCGGGTATGGCGAGATTATCAACGTTATAGGACTGATGAGTTTCATACTGCTTACAAACAACTGCGTAATGAAGTCAAATCATATGTAAAGAATACCACGCGAAAATATTATTGACGTATTTTTGCTGAATACAAAACAACTGCACAAACTTGAAACACCATTAGGTCATTGGGGTTAATTATACATAATGAGCCCGCTACAGATTTCCCGATACCTCCTACAGAACTTAAGAAGCACTTTATTGAAACGCAAGAGTCTCTATCACTACTATTGCTTCAAGGACCAAGAATCTCACCAGACCATCGCTTCAAATTTTGTCATGTTGAATTACTGGATATTTTGGAGGCCTTTAGTTCTGCACATTCTAATGCAACCGGAACTGATGGACAAAACCTAAGATTTCTTAAAATATACCTGCTGGTTATTTTCCTTTTTTTTATTGATATTTTTAACTTATTACTCCAGTCTGACGTTTTTCTAGAGGTATGAAAGTGAGCACAAGTCTTGCCAATGCCCAAAAAAGTTAATCCCACTCTAGCAGGCGACTTCAGACCAACCAGCATACTGCGTACTTTGTGGCAAGATTTTGAAGGCAACTGCGTTGAAGCAAATAATGGATTATCTTGATGAGAATGATACACTCTATTGTTTTCAATTGGTTGCCACACTGCCACACTGCACTGATCCTAATAGTCGATGACATTAGGGAGGCTATGGACAGGAACTGTATTATACTAATGATAAGCCTTGATCAGTCACGAGTCTTTGATGTAGTCAACATTGACTTACTTGTTGCAAAACTTTTAACCATTGGCTTCTCTGATGTTGTGGCATCGTGAATCGGGTCCTACTTCACTAAAAGGTCACAGATAGTTCGTGCACCTACTGGTGAACTTCCTCAGACACGCTTTCATGGCTTGGGTGTGCCTCAGGAAAGTTTACTTGGGCCATTACTTTTTTCATTTTTTTTTTTAATGATATTTCAGAAAATTTTAGAGATTGTAAGTATCACATTTATGCTGACGACTTTTGTTTTTATACACAAGGTAAGGCCCAAGAGGCCAAAAATATTATACAGAAGGCTAGTACGATTCTAGAAGACATGTCAATGTGGTTAGATATAAATGGGCTTATTGTTGTTGATAAAAAACAAAAGTAACTTGGTTTGACATTAGAGGTTTAAATAGTCGTCTATATGCAAATAATTCACTAGTAGCACTAGACTTTTCTTGGTACGTACACTTATATTTCCACACTTGGATTACTGCACATCTCTCTTTTATGGCCTATTATCAGAAATAAAGCTTAAGATGACTTGTCGCATAAATGCTGCCCTTTGCCTCATGGATGATATTCGAAAATTTGATCATATGACACCAGCTTATGATAAGTATGGTATTACATCATATTTTAACAGAAGAAGATATGTTATGCTGTGCCTTTTGCAATGAGTCCTCACATCACAAAAGCCTACATATATTACTGAACTATTCACTTTCAAATCTGTCTCACCAAATGCAATTAACCTCAGAAATTCGAATACTACAGAGTTACTAGTGACGCGTGTTAATCTAGATGCTCATAGACATTCGTTTACCATTAGAGCTGATATTAAATGGAATGCATTGCCTACTAATCTACGATCCATCAAAACACCAGCATTGTTTAAAAACAGATTATTTGAATGTATCATAAGTGAAGATTTTGGACTCAAGTAATGAGATTATGTATTATTTTGTATGTTGTTACATGTGCAATTAAGCTAGCTTATATTTTAAAAAATTTGAAGAATACTGTAACCATTAGTAGATTTTATTGTACTAGATTCTTACTATTATATTTATCTTAAATTATTTTCACTACTATTTTACAAATTTTCTTAATTAATTTTATTGTAAATAATATATCAATGATACATATCTTGTATTATTGTAACCTGCGTGTCATTAATCTTGTATAAACTGCTTTTAACAGTCTTGTAAAAACTTGAACCTAGACTAATACGGACTGCAGGTCCTTAGCTTAAATAAGTATACTCTGTACTCTATACTCTACGTTTGTTTCAGATTCGTAGCTGTGCATAAGCAAAATTTCTGCTCGAGGTTTTTTTTAGTTTTTTGTATTTTTATACTTCCGTTGGAGCTCTTTCCAATTAGCACACATTTTTCAGAGCCCAGGACAAGCTCTCATCTCGCTTTTTGGTGCTTGTGGCTTTCTGGTGCCCGTTGATGAGGATTCCTGATTCCTGGTACTGTTCTAACGTTGGTGACTACTGTCAGTGTTTTGTCATTCCAATTTGGTATTTCTGTGGGGTGCTGAGTGTCGCCTCCACTACCCCAATAAGAAGCTGTCTTCTGTGCACGTACACGGTACCCTGGTTGGAGGTAGATTTGTTCCAGACTGCTGTTGTTCCGGGAGGTTGCAGGACGTCAGCTGCCAACCTTTGTTTAACTGTATTTTGCCAAGCAAGTGCTAGTGTTTCTGATTAGTGGTGCGTATTGGCTTGTCTGGTGTGACTTGTGAGTCTGGCTTTTTTGACTCGTCATCTCCTAGAAAAACCTTGTTTGGTTAATGTGTGTTCTTGACGTGTGGTACCACCTGGCGAAAGTTTTGATGACTTTTAAAATTTTAACTTGATAGTGTTTTTATCAACGGTCGTATCATTATAAATATTGCGATTAACGATTTCCAACCAGGCACGCTTTAGTACACTTGATATTTATCAACCGTTGGATCGTCGGATATCGTGCTTATATTTACTTTCAGAGTAAATAAGCGTGTGTATGAGAGAGAGAGAGAGAGAGAGAGAGAGAGAGAGAGAGAGAGGGGGGAAGAGCAAGTATCTCGTATGGATCTTATGTTTAGTTTAAAGCATGTAACCTAATTTATATGTGTCTCGTGCGAGCCTTTAAGTCATACCATCTTATAGCTGTTTCATAGTTGCCCTTAGTATTCTATTGACTTAAATTCTGTCAGTTTTTGGAAACTGTGGTTGTTATTATTTTTGTCACTCAAATCTTTTAATATCTCTGTGGTTATTAATCGTTACATACTTGTAAATGAGCAGCCAAACTACTTAGCGCCCCAGGTGCCCTAGATCAGTATACAGTTGTGGAAAAGTTTGCACGTTGTGTAACAGCGTTCATCATAAAAGCTGTGCTTTGCAATTACTCACTGTTGAGGGTGCAGAGTCGTGTTGTATACGAGAATTTAAGGATTTGGCTAGGAGTTTGGGATCGACCCGGCTGCGTGACCCATCTCGGCTCCACGTAGATGCATGCTTGCGTGCTTTTGATTCTGCTTAGTTGTCAGGCAGCGGATTTACAAATTTATCTATCGCTGAACCCTTCGCAGTGGTGACCTTTGAGTTGGACCTACCGTTTGTTTTCGTGACTGCGGTGTCGACTGATGGTAGTAATGCTTTCATAGCAAGAGATTCTGGATGGAGTGGCATCGCGACGCATGGAGCGAGTCAGACTCACGGTAATTTTGGTGGAGATGGCCTCCTGATTAGCTGGGAGTCCTTTACGTGCCAGTAGTAGTTTGCTGGGCTATTTACGCATATGTCGTCCGTGCATGCAATTGTAGAAAAGGTTGAGGCTGGTGTGAGCATAAATACTAGGGAGATCACGCAGCTTAGAGGAAAAATGTGGGCGTATGAAAGAAGGGCCGGCGTTTTTAAGACTTGTGTCAGAGTGCTATTGCGCCAAGGGTGACTGGGGTACCATCAAGTGCAGGTATCAAGCCTATTTAACTTGTTAAAGGAATTTTTACATTGCTGAGCCTGCAGAGACTCTGTCTGAATGTACTGAAGGTGACCCCATTGCGGCGCCGTGAAGCCAGGGCAGGTCCTTCTAGAGCTGAGTGGGGTGGGGTGGGGGTGTTTCTTTTGTCTCGTTTGCAGTGGAGTTGGAATTAAACAGGTGTCGGGACTTTATTTTGAAGATTGCTAAAGAATTTTGCCAAATAAAGTTTTCGCGATTGTTTGACACTTACTGCTTACTGTTACTGCCGGTGGTAGCGTGATAAAATCATTCAAGATGTTGCCCTCCTCCACTCATGCTCTGCTTTTGAAGACCAAAGAAAGGGCCAAGGAACTGGGCTTTGCGTATGTCTAGGTGGGCAGTGAGGAGGTGCATGTGCAGCGAGATAATACTTTCACTGAAGCTGATCTGTCAGCCTCAATATGACTACCCAGAAGGCAGCGTAAGGTGTCTGTCAGGGGTGAGTCTTCTTTCATTTGCGTGGCTCAAGTGAATGCAAATTTGAATACGAGCATCTGCAACTTTTGTCTCACTATTTATCACATTGTGACATCAATATTCTTTTGGTTTCAGAAACATGGCTAATACAAAACCATTGTTCCTCCCTTTTTAACATCCCCGGGTGCGATTTAGTGCGCAGTGACAGAGGTTTGAGAGCACCCGGTGGTGGACGTCCATACATGCAGGGTGGTGAAGTTGCATGTTACGGGCGCAACGCCTTCTGCTATGGTATTGTCTCGGCCCCCTAGATCACAAAACTAAACAAGACAGAATATTTAATTTTGGACATAAGGGTTGCACCTGGATCGCGTGTTCTTAGAACTTCAGTTTATTGACTCCCTAAAGGCGATATAGTATGTGAATTTTTTGGTTCAGCGTGTGGCTACCGGGTTTTCAGGCATTATTATTGCCAGTGACCTGAACTCAGATCTTTTCAGGAATAATTATAATGGGACTTATTTGCGAGGCATCTTAACTGAAAATCCTTCGTATGCTGTTCCTTTTGGCGCTACGCATCACTGAGCCATCAATGACACCTGACTTGATGGTGTGCTGGTGGACTTAGAGCATAGAGTGCGCTCATTTAGGTTATCTGACGTTCCGTGTATAAATGGTCATGATTTTCTATGTGTCGACTATAATATTTCAGCCCCTCGAATATTAGTTAAAAATACCAAACGCGATTTTTGAAGTTTCAATGTGGAGGCATTTTGTATGGAAGTTCACTCGTGGTTAACGGTCGTGGATGTGGCCAGCTTGCCTCTGGATATTAATATTATGGTAAATAAATTCAGCAGTGTTGCGCTCCTACTTCGCAATGTTTATTCCCCTGTGGTGCGGTGCAGCACCCATCATACGCCTACCCCGTAGTTAACCTGCAATTAAGAGCTCGTTGTGAAAGTCGTGATAGACTATACAAAGAGGTCAGGAGTATGCGGAGTGCCGACAAGCTTGCAGAGTATCGTTGCCTATAAGCTCAATAAAAGATAGACAGAGTGGTGGCACGTGATGACTAAATTCAGTGTTCACTCAAGGGATCGCACGATTCAGCGACTTGTTGGAGATTGTTACACCGATTTGGTTTGTGGGTGGTACGCATTATTCTCCACTGACTCGTATTGCACCTGAGGTATTGTCGCGTCATTTCTTTAACGTCATTTGTGTGCACCAGCCATGCAGTACCAGTGAGCTCCAGCATATTTAAGCTGCTGTTTCGGCCGATGGAGCGAGTTTTTTATTTCAACCCGTATCCTCATTGGAAGCTTATCAGATTATAGCCATTTGTATGACGCGAACTAAAGGCCGTAGTTTTAACAGCTTATCATCATTTTATTTTTGTGGCTGTTTATCTATTGTAGTTCCCTTTTTAACATCTGTTTTTAACCAATTTTTTGCAATATGTAGTTATCCAACTGAATGGAAGAAGTTGGTTATTGTCAAAGATTACCTGGCCAGCCCTGATGACGTGGGACCCATTGCAAACCTAGGCCACTTTGCGAAAGTATTTGATGTAACAGTTGCGCAGAGAGTTTCTTTGTACCTAGAAAACCATAATTTACTATCTCCGATGCAGTCTGGCTTTAGACGTCATTATAGCACGCAGTCTGAGCTTCTGAAAATTACCGAGGACGTTCGTCAGGGTATGGAGCGTGGTATGACAACTATTCTTGTTTTATTTGATTTTCGAAGGGCGTTTAATTCGATTGATCATGCTGTGCTCTTGCTTACCATAGTTGTTAGGGGCTACTCTGCTGACGCTATTATGTGATTCCGCTCATATTTATCGGGTCAGTCTTAGGCAGTGCTGGATTTAAACGGAGGTTCTACGGACTTTTTGCCTAGTAATTCAGGGATACCACAGGGATCCTCCATGGGATCTATAGTTTTTCTTATTTTTATTAACTTTGTGTTGACGGTGCTGCGCCATAGTATGGGCATGCTCTTTGCAGATGACCTGCAATGCTATATCCAGTGCGTCCTATCTGGTGTGCACTGAGTGATTTATTTGTTGAATCAGGACATTGGTGGAGTGGAGGTTTTGGCGGACAAATTCGGCTTGGGTTTTAAGTGGAGTAAGCTTAAGGCTATTTTACTTGGTACCCACCAACAGCTGAAGCGTTTAGACAAGGTGGAGCTACCAACTATCAAGGCAGGCGCGCATATTTTTCCTCTGCGTAATTGTATGAAGAATTTAGGGGTTCCCTTTGCCAACGATCTCACTTAGAATAGTCACTTAGCTACAGTTTGTTCGTGGGTGCACGGTGTCCTTTACCGTTCACGATATAAGGGATGATCGTTATCTAGCGAGTTTCAGGCAAGGTTGGCAACGGTTCTTATTTTTCTGAGTTTGGATTATTCGTGCTTGGTTTTCGCGGGACTTACTGGGTATTTGGCCACTAAGCTCGATCGCTTGTGCAACACTGTTGTTTGACTTGTTTTTAACCTTAGACGTAATACTGCATTGAGACCATTCTACGTTAGGCTTAAGTGGTTGCGCCCTAGTGTCAGGCGAAATTATTTTTTGGGTGTCAGTAAGTACAAAATACTCACTGCAAAGAGACCAAGTTACCTGCATGATCTCTTCCCTGTGGTAAACGAGGGGCTGAGGTGTTCTGAGAGGAGTGCTCTCTCTTTGTTCAGAATACCTCGCTTGACACTTGTGTCTTATGTACAATTGTTTTCACAATTGGCTTTGCGGTTTTGGAACAATATTCCGGTGCGCATTTGTTTAACTAAGACTCTGCCTGTGCTTAAGAGCTTCTTGCATAAGTATCTATTAAACAAAGTGGATTAGCATGGTATAAGATTTTCTCTTGCAATATTTATAAACTGATAGTAAATTAAATTAAAATCGGTTAAAATTTGCTTATTATATAATACTTTGGTTGACTATTAAATTCAAGCACTGTTCGATTCTTATTATTTTATCTGTAATTAAATATTATTGTTGTTTTTTTATCACTTAGTATAATTATCAGCACCTTTATCCTTGTAATAATTTATTCTAATACTATGGTACATCTAGTACTGTATAATGCAATTTGTAATTTTGGTGAATGCAAATTTCGGTGTTTTCACCATTCGCATTGATAAATATGTTTTCGATAGCAAAAAATCTGTGTATATATATATATATATATATATATATATATATATATATATACATATATATATATATGTATATATGGGGCCGTTGGCTCGATTTCTGGTAGAAGCGTTTAGATTTTTTCTCATGGTTTTGGCTGGTTAACAGATTTATGAAACAAGCTAAGAACAAAGCCTAAACATTAAGATAAAAGTAATTTAAATACAGAGATTGCAAAAATAAAAAAAATACATGATTGATGACGTAAAAGACACATATTAATTATAGCATTATGTACAGGCTTTGTTTCAAAAGGTCATTTTTTTAAAAATGTTTGTACACAAACATTTCTCTAAATGTAGTGGAAAAAAATTGTTGATTGCTAATTTGCAAATTCGTTGCATCAACTTGTGATGTTAAACACACACACACTTACATAAACTAGTGGGGCTGTATTCCCTGGGCGCTTAATGTACGAACCTTTCATCAGCTGAGATTTAAGATTCTGAAATAAAGCTCTGGCCAAAGCAAGTCACTTTTTTTGTAGATCTGTTTATTTCTATTTATTGTTTTGTTAACAGAAATCATTGTTGTTACGATGAAAACGAGCTTGTTATGCTCTTATCCAACACTATCCTTGACCCCCCTGAGTCAAGGTCGTCTGGCATGCATCACTCATTTTATAATTACAAGTTAATTTGGGTTACTATCAACAATTAGTAACCGATAAACAGTAAGTGAAAATTTAAACTTAGAACATCTTTCCAATTTCCTGCCACGTGCTCATCCTAATGAGGAGTGCTTTTAAATTACTTGGACGGCTTGTCTTTGTGTAAAAAAGCAAGCGAGTTGGTCTTCTCACGTGTACTTTTGCACTATATTGCAAGAGTGGCTGGCATTAGGTAAAATTTCCTTTACATACCTTAGCACCTCATATCGCGTCCTACTTTTGCCTATCTGACTGCTATACGAGATACATTAGTACCCATGGAATCCCAAGCAATGACTGGAAGCTTAGCTCAAATCCTTACGTATTATGCCAACGTAACACATGCAAAAGATTATAATATGGAACATTTAATCATACTGCAGTCAGCGTGTGTTTAATTAAACTTAATTTACAAGATAATAATTTTTTTCTCAAAAAGCAAGTACTGATAACGACGCCCTGGACGAAGACTATGCCCTACTTTGAAGTCCGGACAAAAACTATGCCCTTTTCCTAAGTCCAGGCAAGAACTATGCCTTTTACTCTAGTCCAAACAAAAACTATACCCTTTTGAGATTCCAAGCGAAGAATATGCCCTATCCCGGAGTTTGGACAAAAACTATGGCCTTTTCGGATCTTGGACGAAGACTATGCCCTCTCATTGCATCCGGACGAAGACTATGCCCTTTTGTGTAGTCCGGACAAAAACTATGCCAAGTTTCTAGCTCGGAAGAAGATTATTCCATTTTCTCTGAGTCTGGATAAACATGTTGCCCTTTTCTGGAGCCTGAATAAAGTAAAATTTATTTAAGCTCACCTTACATTTGTAATTGTAATTATATATATGGTCCAGTATATTCATATAGTGGTTGTTGCCTACAGTTCTTATAATACTTACTTTACGAAATCTTTAAAAAAAGTTCATTCTCTTTTTTTTCAAACACTTATTGAAACTCCAAATACTGAGGCTACTTGACTTGCAAAGAATAATGAATACGTGTTATTTTTTTACAAAAGTATTCATAGATACTTGCATACAACTATCGCAAAACCTTAGTATAACATGTTGAATCGTTTTTAGAAGCTTCGTTTTCGTGAGTTTCCTCCAGCTTACTAGTGGCTGTTAGCCGCCAAAAGCATGAATTAGCAAATCTATCTGGAGGGTTTTTCAATCTTGGGAGAAGTACAACACAAAAAGGGTCAGTAAATAATACTTAAATATTTTTTAACTTAGTTTTTGTCCAGACGTGGGCATAGTTTTAGCCCAGACTCAGAAAAAATGGCAAAGTTTTCGTTTTGGACTAAACAAAAGGGCATAGTTTTCGTCTCAATTTCGGAAAAGGGCATAGTCCTCGTCCAGGCTTGAAAAAGGGCATAGTTTTCGTCTAGACTAAACAAAAGGGCATAGTTTTCATCTTAACTCTAGAAAAGGGCATAGTCCTCGTCCAAGCTCGAAAAAAAGGGCATACTCTTCGTCTGGAATCAAAAAAGGGGAAAATTTTTGGTCTGGACTGAAAAAAAGGCATAGTCTTTGCCTGGGACGTCAAAAGGGCATAGTTTTCATCCAGGGCCAATCTGGGCATAGTCTCTGTCCGGGCTTCGATATGCTTGCTTATCAAAAAATGGCAATTGCTTTGCAGGGTTTATCAAAATGTATACAAGACAACAAAGTTTACAACAAGTATGGTGATTATTCTACTCAAAATATCGTTAATATTAAAGAAAACCATGATGCTTTGCACATTCACAAAATTTTTGAGCTCAAAGATTTACCATAGTAATTAATTATTTACTTTTATCAAATAAAGCTGATTCACTATGAAATAATAATGTAAAGAAAATTGCATCTTAGAAACACATGTTTAATTTAATAAATTCTTAGCTTACTAATAATAATAAAGTATTTAAAATATCATTCGTTAAAATATTAATAAATGTTATTGCATAGACCGTCCTGGTTATTGTATAGATGGTCCTGGTGAATCAGCAAAAATCTATTTTTATAACACATTACTTTCTTCCTTTATACCACAAAGAAAAAATTTTTGTCGATGGCCTAGATAAGCATTACGTTAATACTACTACTGCTTGGAAGGGGATTCCTTTCTGGCACTGTTTAGTTAAAAAAAAAGAAAAAAGCTTAAAATAAAAGTATGATTGTGTCAGTAATTATTAAGGTTATATTTTTTGAATGAAATATTTTATTCCATACAAAAAAATATAATGGATTATTACTTTATAAGTTAAACTATTACAAAGGTTTCATAAATCAGATGATAACATTTACAATCATTTTTTATAGAAATATTAAACATCTTTATTAAAGTTGGCACCGTATGAATTGAATTTTCATGTTGGAGCAACAGTTATTTAAGCAAGAACTTAAACTCCAGCTAATAGCTTGTGCAATAACACACACGTTAAAAATGTGCGGCACGAATTTTGCGTGTGTGAATTTACCTACTTAACTGAGCTATATTCTGAAAAACATTTTACTCACTCTCATGTGCATTTTTATACACCTTATAAGTGTGTATTTTTTAATTACACACATAAAAAGTGTTGTTTCATTACACTCTATGTGTAAAAATCCAAAAAACATACTTATAAAGTGCAAAATAACGCATATGAAAGTGAGTAAGAAGTGTTATAGAAAATTAAACACTTGAGTTGGTTAAATTATTCACTTTGATTCTAAGCGTCAACACGAAACTGCAAAAAAAGATTTAGAAGTTGCATCACAGAACGTGTGAAGTTCAGTCGTTTTCTGTTGTTTATTTTCTGATGCAGCAATGTTTTGTTTAAAACTTCTTCAATATTTCAGAAAATTAAAGCCACGTCTTTCACTGCTGAAACTCATGTTTTTGAAGGTGTCAATACTATTTTATTTTAGTTTTTGTAGTAAGAGTATAGTACACTAGCAGCCCCCCCCCCGTCTCAGTCCAAAACTCACTAAATGGAACACCGTAGTGTGTTGACATGTAATGTGTAACGTTGTAAGATAAAAATTTTATATCTTTTTCTGACACTTTTCAGAACAAAAAATTTTTTATTACGAACATATTTGTTCGGAATGCATACAGTTTATTTGGTCCAGTAAGAACCTATAAAAAGTGAAAAAAATACAACTTTGCTAAAAAGTACCATGCATTTCTTATGCCATTAAATAATTGTTGGCTTTAAAAGGCCGTTAATTTACAGTTTCTCTAGCATAATCTATGAACAAGGCTATTGTTTGAAGCTGTTAAGATTCGAAGCTCACAAGAAATTTATAATTAAAAAATTTTCTTCTCTTATCTCAAAACTTTATTACCATAGCTTCAAAGTCCTTAAGCTGAATCTCTACATTTTTTATTAGAACAAAAATACAAATACATATTCTACCTATTTGAAAATTGAAGATTCAAGATCTCTCACATAACAAATTCTTTTGTCATTTTTTTGACGCCTAAAATTGTATTCATAAGATGCATTTAAGGTTTTTCTTCCAACTTGACTTCTCGTGACTTTTGGTATAATTGAGACTCTTGTGAGTCTCAAAGGCTATTTTTTTTCACTTTACTAGGTTCTTATATATTTGTTGGCAAGATAGTTCGACGTCTGATGGCTCTGAAAAGGATCAGTGAGTTTCTTAAGTGAACTCTTTCTTGACTGAAGTTTCCAGCAAACGTAATTGCCTCTATACTTCAGAGTGGTCTTTCCTGGCCTTTTATTTCGGCACTACATTGATAAAAAAGAAAACTATAACTTTTATATTTTAAGAGCTAGTTGGAGAGCTCTTGCCAACGTCTACTGGTATAATGTCAAAGACGTCGGTGTCTAAGGCACCTTCTTTTTTTTCAGACTCAGTTGTTTTGGTAATCTAAGGTGGACAGGTTTATTCGTGATGCTTGCTTGTTGGAAATGGTCCTGTTGGCTCACATTTATTATTTTTTCTTTATAGATATTAGATTCTCCTAGCACAGACCTTAAAAAGGATCGGTGATTTCTGGTTGAATACCAAAAGTCGAGTAGATGATATAGGGTCGTCAGTCACCGAGGTTCCCAGCTTTGCGACGAAAAACTCTACTCGTGACGTCTGCCAGTGAATGACTCACTTGGTTTAATAGTGGCCGGCTTTATATATTCTTTTAATTGACAAATTGCCTCTGGAAATAGTAGTAAAAATTTATTTGTTGGTAAAATAAATTAAATCCTGATGGCCTTTAAAAGAACCGATGAGATTGGTAGTTAAATAGGGAATGTAAATACTTATAATGGCCCTGAAAAGGGCCAGTGGTGAAACTTGCAGACATTCCCTATTATTATTCTCGATGATGGAGAGCCAACTGCAGCTAGCTGGACTCTTATCCTTTGAGTCTCTGTGTACCAAGATCGTACAGGAGGGAGATACGGCGCTGACCAAAAAGTATCTGGTCTTCAGGTCGTTCCCCGAATGACCGTTCATCGTCAGTCAGGAAAGTGGGCCTGGAGAACATCTTACCTGTAGGTATGCCATTGAGACGACTTCTAAGAAGGAGACCGTTGTAGCTGCTTATACTTATCAGAGCTGTCTTCTCTGGCTTACATTTAAAGTAGAAAAATCTCTGACGGCATCAGGTCAGATAGTTGAACGGCCACAAAGCTCTGAAGTGATGGAGCAGGTTGTGATCTGGCTAGACACATCTCCTGGTATATTACTGGAGACGTTGACGTTTCAAACGCCTCGTTTTCTGTATCTCTCGGTTATTTGGGCGATCTGGGGTAAAAACCGATTTATTTCGCTTGCCCATGGAAGAAGAGTGTTATCATTAGCTGGAATGCTCAGCTGCATGACGGTATACTCTGTTCTTGGTGTAGTGCCGATGAACGACTAGGATAATAGTTAACTCGATGGGGCATCTTATAATCACTTTTCACTATCTTTGATTGCGGGTGGCTTCAATTTTACCTCGACGCCACCTAGCGGATCCTACTGAACTCAAACGAAAAGCTAGCTTAATTTAGTAAAACTTTGAGCTTACTTATCGCTATTGTTATTAACTTTAAAAAAAAAAAAACTATGCAAGAACCATCTCAAAATCATCAAGAATCATTACGTAAAATTTCAGAAAAATCGGTTCAGCAGTTTTCGCGGTTAGCGATTACAACGGTTTTAGCGACTTTGCTTTATATGTTAGTAATATACAAACGTTGAACGAAGAATATGAAAAAGTCACATAACTATAGAAAACAGTTTTTTTTTTCTAGTTTTTTTTTCTCCACTTAGTAATTCGTGATCAAATATAGAAAAATAAGTAATAAACAAAGATTAATTGAACATATTGACATATTGAATATAAATTACAATAATATGTATGCGAAAGCTGCTGGAACTTAGCTTTTAAACAGCATTTATTATTTTTACGATTTTCCTTACATAACATCGAATAATCCAAATTGCAATTTAAAACATGTTTCGGCATGATTTTTAGTTTTTCATATTTGTGCAATCGTACAAATCGAAAGATCAGGTCTTCTAACTTAAATACAGATTATAAAAATAGATGTTTTTCAATATTTACGTATAAGTAAATCTAAAGCAAAACAATATTTGTAAGCCACGTGGACCAACTGGGTGTCACGACGCCACCACGTGTCAGTAGCTGGTATACTTGGTTTTTGCAAAATAACTTGTCAGATTGCAAACAATGTACACAACCTCATTTTGTGTTTGTACTTATAAATGGATCAAATTAAGTTTTTGGCAATGAAAGTTCAGACTGGCTCAAAAAAAGTATGTAAAGAGAATGAAACAATACCTAACACTTGTAATAAAATGGAACAAAAGATATTTACCACTATGGCTTTAAAAAAAAAGCCAAAAAATGGTAAGACGTGATTTTTAGCGTTGGAAACGAACTATAAGCCTTAAAAAAAAAAAAAGTAAAAACATGCGTGACAAAAAGACGAACAAAATAAGTTCCATTTTATCACAGTTGGTCTCATGGTTCTGCCACAAAACGTAAAAAATCCTGTTTTTTAGCCAATATACAAAAACTAATAACTCTCTTTTGCACCAACAGTAAGGACTAAAATTTGACAAAGTTGCAGCTTTGTAAATCTATAATAACCAAACCAAATTTAAGTAAAATTGGATGAATAGTGTTTCAAACAACAGCTAAGTGCAAAAAAAGTACTTCGGCAAAAAGGCCTGAAAACAGTTGTTTACAACGTTAAATGCAACTTTTTTGCGCGATCATATTCTTTAAAATCTACTCTACAAAAGTATCAAACTTTTTTGCAAGGTAAAAGTTTCTTAAAAAATGATAAACTACATGGGTATTTTTTGCAAACGGCAATACGGCTCATAAGGGGCAATGAGCCGCCATCTGTCGTAGCCTCCAATACATAAACTACTTTAACTCTCTGAAGCACAGCTCCGGTGTTACCAAGTGATTACGTTTAAACTGAAAACGCTCTTAAAATTAACGATATCTTGGAAATAAATAACTAACCTCCACACTGCAAAAAAAACTAGATACTTTTGTAAGTTGTAGAGTAAGTATAAAAGGAAATGATCCCTCAAAACAACTGCATATAACGTTGTGAACAATTTTTTTTAGGCCATTTTGCCAAAGTACCTTTTTGCATTTACCTCTTGTTTAAAAAGTTGCGCCTTCATGTTTATGCAAATGAAAGTTATTAATTTTTAAATGTTGATTTAAAATTAATAAAATTAAGAAAATCTAAAAACCCACGTTTTTAAATTTCCTAAAAATAAGAAAATAACCCTACGGTGCTGAGAGAGGGGCCACTCAAAACGTGTGGGCGTGTATTATTTAAAGGATTATATATCTGACATGTATAGACCGTGGGTGTAACTTGCAACGATACGCCCCCATGGTTTGAGTGACCCCTCTCTCAGCCCCATAGGGTTATTTTCTTATTTTTAGGACATTTCAAAACGTGGGTTTTTAGATTTTTTAAATCTATTAATTATTTTATTTTCATCTTTCCCCGTACGGGTGCCATTTACTTTTGTACAGTAAGCTATAGATGTTGCTATATACATACACTAGCAGCCCTCCATCTCGGCTTCGCCCGAGACTTACTAAATAAAACACTGTAGTGTGTTGACATTTAATGTTAAACATTTTTAGTTAGAAAATTTTACACATATTCCCGATACATCTCAGAACAGAAATCTTCTTATTAAAAACATATTTTTTCTGAATCCATATAGTTTATTTGGTCAAATAATAAGGTGTAAGAATTAAAAAAAATAATTATGCTGAAAAGTACCGTGCGTTCTTTATGCCATAAGATAATCCATGGCTATAAGAAGTTGTTAATGTACAGTTTCTTCTGTGTAATTCACGGCAAGGGCTATTTTTTAAAGCTGTTAAGATTTTAAACCCCCAAAAAATTTATATTGAAAAAAAAAATTTTTTTCTCATATCTCACAATTTAATTACCAGAGCAACAAAGTCCTGGACCTTAAACCCAACATTTTTATTGCCACAAAAACAGAAATACATTTTCTACTTATTTAAAAATCTAAAGTAGGATCTTTAAAGATTTCAGAGATTGCTGTGAGGGTACAATAAAAAGCTGATCTCTCACGTAATAGACTCTTAAGTTGTCGATTTTGACACTGCTGTTTCAATCTCGATAAATTTTCTGCGTCAGTTTCTTGACGCCTCGAATTGTATTCATTAGATACATTTAAAGTTTTCTTTCCAATATACCTTTTTGCGACTAATGGCATGCTTACGACTTTTATGACCCCTAAAGGCTATTTTCAGTCAACTTTGTTAATTTTAATACATTTGTTGGCTAGGTAGTTCGACGTCTGATGGCCCTAAAAAAGACCGGTGAGCTTCTTAAGTTAACTCTTTCTTGACTGCAGTTAACAGCGATTGTGACTGCCTGGATACCTCAGGGTGATCTTCTCTGGCTTGCTGTTGAAGACCCAGACTGATTGGGAGAAAAATTATAAAGTCCGAAGCTTTGGGGCTAGTTGTAGTGCTCTTTCCTAACGTCTCCCGGTATAACGTCGAAGACGTTGGTGTCTAAATCATATTTTTTATTTGCAGATTCAGTTGTTTTGGTGATCTTAGATGGGGAGATTGGTTAGTGATACTTGTCTAGTGGAGGCTGTCCCGTTGGCTCAAGTTTTTTTTCCTTCATAGCTGTTGTAGGTTTGTCCAACGCAGACCTTGGAGAGGATCAGTGATTCCCGGTTGAATGCTTAGAGTCGAGAGGGTAATATAGAGTCGTCGGTCACTGGGTTTGCCAGCCTTGCGAAGAACAACTCCGCAGGTGATGTCTGCTTGTGAATAGCTGACTTAGTTGAATAGTGCCCGTCTTAAGTTAATATAGTCTTTTAGTCGACGAATCGCTCTCGGAAATAGTAATAAAAATGTATTTGTTGGCAAGGTAGTTTACACTTAGGTGGATCCTAAAAAGAACCGATGAAATTGATGGTTCAGTAGGGAACGTAAATACTTATAATGGCCCTAAAAAGCACCAGTGGTGAAACTTTCAGGCTATTCTTTATTATTATTCCTGATGATGAAGAGCTGGCTACGGGTTGCTTGATTCTTACCCTGGGAGTCTCGATGTACGGAGACTGTGATGGAGGGAGGTACGCCGCTGACCAAAGAATATCTCGTCTCGGGTCGTTCCCCGGATAACCAACTGCTCAATTGCTCATCTTTAGACGGGAACATGTGGGTAAGTGCGTTGGGGACGCGACGACCAAGAAGGTAGCCGTTGTGGCTTTCCGTGACCCTCGGAGCTGTTTTCCCTTGCTTACATTTGTAGCCACAAATTCTTTAACTACACCAGGTGGGATGGTGGGACTCCCTCACAACTCTAATGAGTTGAACCACATTGTGCTCTGGCTACATATGTCTCCTGGTATTGTGGAAGAGACGGTATCGGTTGGAATTAATTTTTTTTTGATCGCACTCGTCGAGATTCAGGGTGAAGGGACACCTAGGCCCCTTCCCCTTTAGAGAAGAGTGTCGTTCGTAACCGGGTATATCCAGCTGCTGGACTATCACCAGCATTCTCTACATATCTTGTTGAGCTGCCGAAGCTCGACCATACCACCATTGATGCGCTCTGGCATATTATAACTACACTTATTTAATTATGTTGCAGGTAGCTTCGATTGTATATCGACGCCACCTAGCGGATTTTACTGAACTAAAGTGAAAAGCTGGCGTATTTTTGCAAAACTTTGAGCTCATTTATTGCTATTGTTATTAAATTTTTTAAGATAAAAACTATACTAAAACCATCTAGGAAGTATCATGAATCAGTGTGCAAAATTTCAGCAAAATCGGTTCAGTAGTTTTCGCGGTTAGCGATTACAACGGTTTTAGCGACTTTGCTTTATATATTAGTAAGATAGTTGAGTCACGTATCATTCGTGTATGCTCATTCCTGTTTTTATCGGGTTACAAGCTATCCTGAAAATTTCAGCCTGCTAACTTATCGGGAACTACCTCAAAAGTCACTCCATACAAATTTTATCAAAACCGGTCCAGCCGTTTTTATAGTTGTAAAATGCATTGTCATCGGATTTAAAACTACTCTGAAAATTCCAGCCTGCTAGCTTATTGGGAAGTGCCTCAAAATTAAGTAGAAAAAATCCAAGTGGAACGACAAACAAACAAACAAACAAACAAAAGTGTGTGTATAAAAACGTGGGAGAATAAGGTGTTTTGCATTTTGCGGGGAAAATACTGGGCCATCTGAGATAAAATGGTCCTTGTTTTGTTCGTCTTTTTACCACAAACATTCTTACATACAAATATGTTGAAGGTTTATTGTTCGTTTCCGACGATAAAAACCGTGTTTTAACATTTTTGCTATTTTTTTGAAGCCTTATCGGAAAGTACTTTTTGGACTGTTTCACTACATTTGATTGGCATTGTTTAATTTTATAATGTACAGCACAATTTTTCAAGGTTATCTGAGTCTTACGAAAAATTACTAACATTTAAGCTAATTTAATCATACTATTATAAGATTGGTTCGATGATATCATTAGTTATTGTGACTGCCTTCATGCTGCAAACCAAGCTTTGACCTTAAAAATTATATCTATACATATAATATGAGCGATAAATCATGAATTAAGTTGTTTCATCATGTCCTGCAGATTATATTTTTAATACTTATTACATTACTAACAACCTTAATCATGTTGAAGTTTTTTTTGTGTGGTTATTATAGTGATCTAGTATATTTATTCAATTTTATCACAATAGTCAACTACTATAATCCCTTAGTAACAGACAGTAACTTTGTAAACAAAGGTCTTGTCAAATCTCCACAAATCACGCACAATGTTTTTTTTGATAGTACCAAAAGATACGATGATTCGTCTCCAACCGTAAAATTTAACTATTCACATAAAAAAAAAAAAAAAAAAAAATGCAAGGAAAGTAACAAAAAGTACAGAAAAGCAGAAGTAGCTATCATGGAAAAAATCATTAAATAATTCAAACTTTTTGGTGATAAGCGAGAAAGAAAACTATCACTCACACTTGATCCAAGATTTTGGAATAGACAAGACATGATGAATAAATATGGGTGTACAGAGTGTACACCTAAAGTGGCTCTTGATCTTGTTGAGAAGTGTGAGTTGGAGGATTTTGCGAAGAACACAAGTCACCTTGTGCCTGGTATAAATGATTACGTTTCAGTAAAAGACGACAATGGAGATTAAAGAATTTTTTTTTAAAAAGAAAATGAAAACACACAAAAAGGTTACACTTTCACGCACCTTCGGCAATAATATTATGTTTTAGCAGATAGCAGTAAAATGCATAATGTACGCGTTTGCGTTTATCAAAAAAATGTTTAATTGTTACTACAGAGCAAACCATTAAGTACACTTCCGCCGATACTAGGTGTAACCATCCTATCCAAGCTGGCTAGGTGTTCGCTTCCCTAAAGTAAAAAGCCCGTGAAAATCCATACATCATCCAAAAAAATCCACTATTTTTCTTACAATTCGAACAAGTAATTTTTCAGAAGGATGAGTTCTTACACTACCTAAACCGCTACAAAAGTTTTATATTTTTTGACGGGATTTAAGGCTACAAACTCTTCAGTTTCTCTAGCTAAAACACTTGCACCCTATGTCTTAGGCCATAAAGTTTCCTTTTATATTTTAGTTCATATTAAGCAGTGAGAAACGCACAAAGATTAAATAAAGTTTTGCTGGCCAGTTTCTTGATTTAACTGTAAGAAAATTAAATACTAAAATGAGGTTTTAATATTTAACGATACATTTCTCTTTTTCTAACCTTAGCGATTTATCTAATAATCGTGTAAATAGCTACATAAATAAGCAATTTAAATTCACTATAAAGTGTAATTTTTGATGCGAAACATCTATTGGCGCTCTTATGGGTTCAACCTACACGATGAAGCGGAAAGGGCGATGGCACGATCTCCGGTTTAATTCGGCTTGGCTTGGCTCAGCTCGGCTCTCTGTCTCTTTCTCCACGCGCTTACTGCTGCCCCTCTCTTCTTTGTAACGTGTACTTTCGTATATATAGCTAAATAGAAGAGTATATAATATGTAAAAATAATATGAATGTTTTACGTATGGTATATACATACGCACACACATATATTTTATATTATAAATGTTAAAAAAAGTTCTCAAATTTTCCGAACTCTGAGAATCGAACTCAAATCGAATAGATTGGTAGTCAGCTACCTTATCAATTGTGCTACGAAGCATGCCGATCTGATCTCTGTTCTTATTACTTATGGATCCCAAGCGAAAAACTTCTGAATTAGAAAAATGATCTGTAAGGGGGCGTTTTTATATTATATATAAGTGAGCCTGTCGATTTTAAAAGAAATAATAATAATTGTTTTTGAGTAGTCTAATAATATCAAAATTATGTAAAATTCTGTTTTGAAGTTCGTTTTGCTTATATCTTGATGCTCTAAGGTTTGATACACAGAAAAAATAAAAATACCAGCGTGTAGAGCAGAAAATTTTCTATTAATAAAAACTTTTAGTTTTGTTTTGACAAGCGCAAAATGTTGAGAAAAAAATGAAAAAGGCGTTTTAGCAGTACCTGTAAAAGTAAATAAGATAGAGAGACCCATTGATCGTCTGCTATAGCACTAGCTCTCTCTCTCTCTCTCCCTCTTCTTTTGATAGTCCCCCTCCCATACTCGAGCACGAGATGACGCCTTCTACGTCCAAGCTTCCAAATTATTCAAGGCAACTTTTTCTCTGCCCTTGATTAATAAAATCAACTAAAAGTCAGCAGCTCAGGGTGAGGAGAGATAGACTCTCTTGCAGATAAAAAGTGAAATAATTGTTATGCGACGACTATATTTTTTGTTTTTGACTAATTTTTTTTTTTAGCGTTCTAGCCAATTTAAAAAACTACTGAGATGCGTCACTTGGTTTAATATTTTTCGCGGAGTTACCGAGTCAGGAGAACTGCCTCTTAAATTAACCATTAACTTGTTTTTTTGCAATGAATTTGGTCACCTAAGCACAGTTTTTTTTTTCACTACAGTCTACATAATAGCCAGTCTTAAACTTGAGCTACACAAAAAAAGTTTACAATCATTAGGAATACTAAGGACAAAAATAAAAATAGAAAATAAATCTGACATTTACGAGCTCAGTTGCTGGCCTTATAACAAGAAATATAAAGGACAGACAGGGAGAGCTTTTAACTATAGGATAAAAGAACACAAAAACGCCTATGAAAAAAGATCAGCCTTACCATCAGCCATACTTTTGATATAAGATTAAAGATTTTACATGTATGTAATAAAAGTACAAAACTAGATTTATTATAAGCATTTCAAATTAACAAGTTAAAATATTCAAATGTTTTATTAAATGATTTGTTTAATCTTAATAGTTGACCTTTGCTAAATCTATATCGCTTATAATGTATCTATGTCAACTATGTACTATGTGCATGTAAAGTAATGATCCACTTACATATTGTGACGATAATGGTGTACATTTTAAATGTGCACGTATTGTATGAATCAGTCTTCTTGCAAAAGTATCAGAAGAAGGTACTGTGGTCCCAAAATGGCCGTAACATTTGTAATGAATAAAAAAAGGGAAGATCGACTAGGGTAACTGTGGATATTATTGGCACTGCTTAAATTACTGGCAGTCAATAGAATTAGATACATACAAAATTATTTTATAATGATAAATTTACAAAAAAAATTTTTGTCGTAAAGTAGATAACTGCACAAATATTAATAAATCGCGTAATAGTACGAAACATAAATTTAAATTATTTCATTAATGATAACACAGACGGGTATGTGATTTTCTCTCAAAAAACTAAATTTTACAGCAAAAAGTGACCTGTTTTCAATAATAAATATGGCAAAATCACACAAGAAATAATTTTATGAATTAAATAAAATCTCAATCTTTCAATAAATGCAATGAAACTTAATTTTAAATTTTGATGCCAGTATTTGGTACAATTTTTGTCACTACAGTCGAATAACTGGCAGTAATTTGGTAAGATACAGCCATCTAACCTAACAAAGTCATCAACCACTAAAGCCTCTTGCTCAGTATTTGTCTTGGCCTTCTGAAGATACTCTTTTTTTTGTTTAGTGATTGAAAAATATCGTCAGAAGGCCAAGTAGAGATAAACAAACAAAAGTGCTGGGGATAAAGATCAATGTTTAATAATTTACAGCTTAGAAACGTCAACTATTAACATGTCCTCGTAAAAGTTAGCTTTTTTTCAACAAGGTTTTATAAGAATGCTAAAAGATACTTGTTGTTTTAATAATATTTACCCACGACAATCCGGAATGCTATGACTGCATATTCCTTTTTTTAACTGTTTAACATGCCAAACGTAGAGAACGGATATCTTATTTAATAACGTTTTGGGCTCAAAATTTGTTGGATACGTAACAGGTTCAAAGCTTGTTAAAACCGTAGAACCCATACCCATACTCAAATATATTGTTAGAAAAGAGTAATGTTATTTTAACCACTTAGTTGAGAAATACATGAGTGTTTTTTGCAAGAAAAAATACATTTATACTGTAAATATCTAGAGTTTGATTTAATGAGCTGTTAATGAATTCGTGATCTGCTTATTAAAAGAAGTTTTTTTCCAATATCTGTACATAGCCTTCTGTACCTTTCTGAGAGTTTTTAACTTTTCGTTGCTTCAAAAATGTTGCTAAAAACAACAGGAGAATTGTATCTCTACTTTTCTGCTAAAAGAGTAAATTAAATAGTACTACAATTTATCTCATTATTATAGTACTTTATTTTTTAATCTCTAACTTAGTAAATAATTGTTTCTGTAACACTGTTCCCTTACCTGAAAACAAAACGAAGTGCCAACACAGTTCTGCCAAATCTCGATCACGTTCGCTACCTTTGTCGCTCTTACCTCATGGGTTTCTGCTCCTGAAAAAGGGGGATTGGCGTAGAACTTCTCTAATGATACGAGGAGAACTATTAAATTAACACAAGAGAATAACTTTAACTACTGAGCTCGCGTTGGCTCAGTCGGCTAGGTCATAGATTGGCACGTGGGAGACCATGGTTTGATTCCTGGCCATAATGCAACTTTTTCGGCCAAGTACCTCTGTAATTTTTCACATGTGCTTTTTCACCACGCAATGCTCCTCGAGGGGGGCTTAGGAAACCTTCTCGCAGCATTATTGCCTAATTTCTACCTACCCCCCTCCAAGTAATGGGAGGCCTTATCCCTCTTCCCTTCCTTCTCCCAAATGCTAAGTGCCCTCAGTAGTGCCCTTTATAGGAGCCGGACATAAAGCATTACGATGTGAAAAAAGAAAAAAAAAACTTCAACTACTCTTTTATTCAATTACTACATAGTACACTAATACATAGTATCTCTCTTTACAATACACAACACAACGCTTTACCTCGTCCTCTGGACTGCGCTGCAGCGACTCCGCCTCACTCCACGCAAGCTACGAGCGCTCGTCCACCACGTCCTGCTCGTCCTGGACCAGGAAGGGCTTTGGCTCGCCCTAGACCCACGCTATTATTCACACCTATACTCCATCCATAATCTTACACCCTACTTTATTCTCTCTCTCTCTCTCTTTGCCCAGCTCGCTCTAGCTCCTTACACTTATACTCCCTTTCCCACTCTCTCTAGCAGAGGACACTGCTAAAGTTGCCGTAGACAGGTGCCATCTAGTGATTGTCTTCTCGGGGACCATTAGCCAAGTGTCGAGCCCAGCTATTACCATCTGTTGAATACTCTGGCGTACAGAATTGTTGGTTAAATTATCACTTGTTTTGCTGCTCTCCAGTGTTTTTATTTTTATTTCTGTCAGCTGTTACATTAACATTTCATTCGTACATAGCGCTGTGTAGAGATAATACATGTACGCCGTTACCGAGAGAGTTTTACGTTTATATTTTGTGTTTATTTTTCTATTTTATACTCATTTTACTTTTTATTTCATTTGTCTTTGGAAGACGCAACTATTTAGCGATATATATGCTTCAAAATACAAATTCAATATTTTATTACTTAAATTTAACGACAGTTACTCTGTTATTTAGTATTAAGCGCGGTTACGTTGTTAATTTTATTCGATTGACTCAGTATTGCTTGCGAATTCGAGTGCAGTTATTATCTAAAAGCTGTATTGATATTTTATCACTTATTTTAGCCTTGTGCGTCTGGCGTGCCATTATTGTATTTGTGTAGAGATTTTGTTAGTTTTATCCGGACGTCATTGCAATGAATAAATGTAAAAAGTGTACAAAAAAGATTGCGAATGATGCGTGGAATTGCACGGCATGTCACAATGCATTTCACCCAGGTTGCATCACGAACTACATATAGTCGAGACCCGAGAATGATTGTTGTGCCCGTATGCATCGTTGCTCTAGAAAGAGAGGTGATGGGGTCGTCGAATCAATTACTTCGCGAGCCGAGGGGCATGATATGAATCGTGGCCTTGCAGACGTTGTTGACTTAAATGTTCCATCGCCTGGCACGTCAAGTTCACGGCGGGCTGCCGGCTTGCCAACTGAAAGCGATGATAACGTGATAGTCGGTGAGGCCAATCAGACGCCTCCTATGCCGCTCGGTTGGGAAGGCTTCGATGAGAATCGCTGCTTTCTCGAACTAATGACATCTATAAATGGCATAAAATTTTATACTGTTGATCGCTTTGATGCTATAGATGAGCGACTGAACTTCATGAATAGCTGGGCGATGAAGCACGATCGGCGTATCAGGGAGCTCGTATCCAAGAATGGTGCTTTGCGGGCCCGGGTCGGCGACCTTGCATCCGAGATGACCAAATTAAAGGTGAAAGTGGGTGCGCGTAGGACCATGGAGAGGGCTAAGCCTACGGTTGATTTGAGGGTGACTGGAGTGACATGTGAGTCCGGTCGCTTCCTGGCCGAAATTATGACATCTGTGCTAATTATACTGGGCTTACAACACTTAGAGGGTGATATTTTATGTATAAAACCTATGCAGCCAAAGAGTGCTAAGACCTCGGTGGAGGTGGCCGGACATTTGGCGGCACCTGCGTATAAATATAAAGCGTTCATTGTGTCATTCAAGTCAACTGGTACGCGTGATTTTGTTCTGTCTAAGAAAAAGTCCTTCGGTGAAATTAAATACTCGACTCTGTTTCCCGATCTTAATACCAGCACTGTTATAAAACTTCACGAAATGCTTTCTTAACCGGTATTCAAGCTTTACATGCAAACCAAAGACGTAGAAAAAAAAAACGCGGTTATAAATATGTTTGGGCGCGTGGAGAAGAGATTTTGGTGCGTAAGGATGATAAGTCAGATATTATTATTATTGCTTCGGATTCGGACCTAAAATTGTTGAATTGACTGCCTGCCAGACCTTCCTCAGAGCCTCGAGGTGCATGCGCCAGTAGTTTGCGTATAGCGCATATAAATGCGAATTCCATGGGGGCACATATGGATGAGATTGGATGACTGCTTAATGAGTTAAATCTTGACGTGTCGGCTATATCCGAGTCATGGCTTACTCCAGCACGGGACTCGTCACTATACTCAATTACATCGTACCACCCACTGCGTAATGACCGTGCTCTGAGATCAAACACCGGTAAGAGAGAGTATGTCCAGGGTGGTGGTGTGGCCTGCTATATAAGAGATACAATCAGTTGCAAAGTGTTGGACTTCTCAGTTATATCATCGGTTGATGAAAATAAATATATGTTTGTTGAGTTGTCCTCACTAATGTCACCAAAGCTCTTGTTGGCTGTGGTATATAGGCACCCTAAAGGCGAAGTACTCTCAAAATTTTTTAAAGCCCTTGGTAGGTGTTCTACGCGTTATTCGAACTTGGTAATTGCGGGCGGTTTAAATACCGATATGTTAGGTACCGATTTTTATTTAGCTCATCTTCGTGGGCTCCTTACAGATCATTCACTGGTTCTGGTAGAGTTTGCGGCTGCGCATCATTGAGGGGCCGTAAGTACTTGGATAGACCATATCGTGGTCAATTTCAAGGATAAAATATTATCAGTTGGGCAGTCATCGGCACCGTTTATATGTAAACATGATTTTATTTATTTGGACTATAGGATTCAGGTGGTACACGAGATTGGGGCGGTTAGAAGGTTGCGCGATTTCCGACATTTTTCGGCCGAGAGGTTCTCAACTCAGCTCTCCACGGCTATGGACCAAGCGTCGGACGTATTGTACAATGGCGACGTAAACAGTGCTCTCGCGAGTTTTTGAGAGATTGCAGTGGGTCTCCTGGATTCTATGGCTCCTTTTCGTGACTGCCGCTACCACAGGCCTCCGGCGCCTTGGTTCACGGACGATTTAAGGAATCGTTGCAAGGCTCGCGATCGCACGTATAAGAGAGCGAGGCGAGCTGGTGATGATGATTTTCTGTGGGAGTATAGAGTGCTTCGCAGGCTGGTGAAGTCTAAAATACGGCGTGCTCGGGAGAACTTTCTTCGCTAGGAGCTGTCGAGGGCTGTTTCCCCGCAATCATCGTGGCATGTTTTGCGCCGATATGGTCTGGTTGCTGGTGGGCCCCCCTCACAGGCAAGCAATTTTCCGCCTGATTTATTCATGAGATTTTATTCCTCTTTTGCATGTGCTCATGACCCATGCTCTATGGAGGACCTCGATCGTATGGTCAGTGATGCTTCTTGCGATAGTTTCGCGTTTCGTTGGTTTACCGAGATTGAGGTCCGACAGGCGATGTTGCATTGTCTCTCGAGGGCAAAAAGTCTGAGTAATGATGGGCTGTCGTTGCGTTATTTTAAGAATGTACTTTTCATCATATCACCTATTTTTGTACATATATTTAATGCCTCATTGGCCACCTGTACATACCCGAATCTGTGGAAAATTTTAAGTATCGTGCCGTTATCGAAGGTTAAACACCCCTCTGGCCCCTCAGAAACTCGCCTGGTGGCCAATCTGCCTCATTTCGGTAGGGTGCTGGACTACTTGATTGCTGAGAAAATTTATGATTATTTGGAAGGCGCCTCGCTTCTATCACCTTTCCAGTCGGATTTTTGGCGAGGGTTTAGTACCCAGACAGCTCTGCTGCGGGTGACTGACGACATTCGATGAGGTATGGATAGGGGAATGATAATTTTCTCTGTTTACTTCGATTTTAGAAAAGCCTTTAATACTTTGGATCACCGTAGACTCTTGTCAGCGCTCAAACAGCTAAATTTTACTACTGACTCAGGGATCGTTGCCTGGCCCGATACTGTTTTTCGTCTACATTAACTCTGTCATATCGTGTCTTAAATACAGTAAAGCTATGCTCTTTGCAGACGACCTCCAGTTGTGCATCCAGTGCCTGCCTGAAGATATACCAGATACTATTAGAAAGTCTAATATTGACATAAGTGCTATCGATTGTTGGACCAATAATCATGGACTGTCGTTTGATTTTTCTGAGATTACAGCACAATTATTGGCAACGCCTCAGTTACTGAGGACGATTGATTATTCAGATATACCACCAATAGTTGTTCACGATACAGTGGTGCCCTTCGTTAAGTCAGTTAAGAATTTGGGTCTTATTATCACCAACGATCTTACCTGGAACACCCAGGTTTCTCGGATTTGTTCGGCTGTCCACGGAGTATTGCATAGGCTCTGGTTTAGGGCGGGTTCGTTGTCGTGATCAATGAAGAAAATACTTGTGGCTGCACTTGTGCTCCTCCACTTCGATTACGTGTCTCTGGCCTACTTGGACCTTTCGCAGTATCTCTAGCTCAAGATACACCGTTTGTTTAATACAGTTGTAAGATTTATTTTTGGGGTAGACCACGACGCTTAACCGAGACCCTTTTACCGGCAGCTCGGTTGGCTGACTGTTGGGGCCCGGAGGAAATACTTTCTGGGTTGTATGATTTGTCGGTTGCTTACCTCAGAAAAGCCGAAGTACTTGGCGGACCTATTTCCGCAGACCAAGGGCCTGAGGAGATCTGCTAGGCGTGTTACGTCTGGCTATTTTATACCTTTCGTACGCACAGTCACGTATGAGCGTTCTTTTGTCATAATTGCTCTAAAATTATGGGAGGAGATTCCTGGGTCTGTGAAATTGAAGGTCACTTACGAATCTGTTAAAGTTGCGCTTTTTGAACGTTTGTTTAACGATTGATTTTGAGAGTTCATTATAAATGTTGAGATAGATTTTGAATCATACATACTTACATATACATATACGAACTCACGGGTATACTTACTGGACACACAATAATTTTAATTTATGTATTTTATATTAACATATAAGTTTATATTAATTGTTATAGAAATGCGTCTCATTGATTGTTCTAATAGTCTGTTACTTATGCCAAAAATTTGTTATATTTTATATTATTGCTTGTTTTATATAATAATGTTTGTAAATCCTTTTTTATTTTTTTACATTGCCATACGGCTTATTAAACCTTGACATTAATAAATTTGTTTAAATTATCATCATCTCTTTCTTTCTCTCTCTCTCTCTCTCTCTCTCTCTCTCTCTCTCCGAGGTTCGTAGCCGTCGCACGTATTACATTGAAGCTCCTGTTTTTCAACCTGGCTTATATATATTCACACCTCCAATGGAGTTTTTATCAGGTACGCCACTACTCAGAGCCTGGGGTAGGCCTCTCACCTGTCTTCTTGGGGTCCTAGGCCTCCTGGTGCGTGGAGAAAGGTCTTTATTTACATTGTGCTGCCATAACTTCGCTGGAAGTGGAGCTGTTCTGATCCTTGTCTGACAATCACCGGCGGTCTGGTGGCTGCTCCCTGCAGGTTCCTTGGCTGCTGGCGTGTGATGAATGCTGTTACCGTGATCTGGTGAGTGTTTTCCTGCAGCATGCCTTGGTGGTTTTCTGGCCTCTTGGAGTACATCATCTGCTAGAGGGCCTTCGCACGTCGGTAGTCGACGGTGGCGCCATCTTGTGGGGCAGTTGTGAGCGCCGTTACGGGTTCTCCATCGATAGCTTTTTTTTTTACTGTTTTGTACGCTCGACTATTTGTATCCCACTGACGTGCGACGGGTTGCAGCTCTGCGGGCTTCTATGAAACCGTTCGTTCAGCATTAAGCGTAATTTACACTGACATCTAAATCCAAGCGTATTGTTGATAATTTTGTACTATTTTATATATATCCTGTAAATATAAAAAATAGTACCTTCGTATCTACATTTTTACTCGGTGTTACTGTAACTGTTCAACTCGTGAGCTGACGTTATTATCTGTTTTATTGTGGTTATTTTGCTTGTCTCTTAGTGTTAGTGTGCTATTATATTTATTTTAATTAGTATTCAATGAGTGACCCTCAGCGTAGTTGCCATAAGTGCTTAAGACCATTGGTGCACCGGGGTAAGAGCTGTCTGACTTGTAATAAGACCTTTCACAAAGGCTGTATTTTACTTTACTTAACCAAAAAAACGAGTAGTAGTTGTTGCGCTCGGGCTTTTAGTGATACTGTTCAACGATCTAGAGACTCATCATTGCGCGGAGCATCGCAACCTCAGGCAGGTACACGTGTGCGATTGGTTGATAGTGTTCGCGGCTTGGGTGCGGCTGATTTGGATCGGGGGGTCTCTGTTGTGGCGCCTTCGGCTGAACCCAGTCTGCCGGCGGGAAATATAAATACCGATACTAACCTTTTTGGGGACAACCAAAATATGGACGAGTCTTTCAGCTCTGTTGGCTCGGCTACTGGTCCCCCAGATGGCAAGGATCTGGGCACAGACGGGCTGCCCTTGGGTTGGGACACCTTTACACCGTCTGATCAGTTTGCTGCGCTCTATAAAGCCATCACAAAAACCAAGGCTGATACCGATAAGCGGCTGCAGCGAGTGGAGACCCAAGTGAGTGCTAACTCAGAGGAGTTGAGTCAGTTGCGCCGTGAGAACATACAGCTTAAGGCCACACTTCAACGCGTGGTTGAGGCTCATAGAGATCCGGCGCCGTGTCAGCTGAAGGTTATCGGTGTGCCGGCGCGTTATACACTTGACCCGCGTGATTTTATTCAGAGGCTCTTAGTCGTCCTACAATTGCAGAGTGTACTCTTAGACGTACTGGATATAGGTGCGTTCAAAGTTGGAGGGACTGCGGCAGCTGCGTCTTCTGGTGAAAATGAGATACGTGATAGAACCAATGAAAACAGCTCTTACTTGAAAACTCTTAAGACCAGCATGTCTCGCTATCATATTATTAAAGCATACAAACGTATAAATCCGTTAAAATTCTCGCAGATATACAGCGACTTCACTGGTAATAACACTATTAAACTATATGAGTTGCTTCCAAGATCAACGCACTCATTGCTCATGAAGGCCAAGTCTAAAGCTAAAAGTATTAATTATAAATTTGTATGGGCTCGTGGCTGCGAAGTTTTCGTGCAGCGGGATGAGCGATCTCAGCGACAGAATATACTTTCTGAGGCCGACTTGGATCTGCTGCAATGACTGCCGCGGCCGTGTGTTTCTGCTCAGGGCTGTGGGCGTAAGTTCCTCCGTCTAGCGCACCTCAATATTAATTCCATTCGTGAACACTTAGATGATTTCTGATACCTCCTTAACCGCCACAATATTGATGTCCTAGCACTTTCTAAGACTTGGCTTACACCCTTGCAATGTTCGTCCTTGTTTCATATAGCTGGTTATAAGTTGATGCGCAACGATAGAGGCCTTACGGCAACTACAGGACGGTGACGGTTTGTTCAGAGTGATGGTGTGGCCTGCTACGTGCGGGAGAACATCACATGTGATATTGTCGCGTCCCCACAGATCCGCAGATTAAATGAAACTGAGTACTTGATGTTGGACCTTAGGGTCAATGACGGCCATCGTATTCTATTGGCCACGGTCTACAGGCGCCCGAAGGGCGATGTCCTTACTGAGTTCTTTGCTGCGCTGCAGCAGGCTGTGGGGCGTTTTTCGGGCGTCCTGGTGGCCGGGGACCTGAACTCGGATCTGCTGGGACAAGACTATTATTCTAACCATCTTCGAAATCTGATTCTCGAGAATTCTCTCTATTTGGTCCCATTTGGGCCCACGCATCATCGTGGCGCCTCGCATACGTGGTTGGATGTGGTTTTGACGGATTCTAGTGAGTGGGTCCTGGTGTCTCGGTCGTCCAATGCACCATATGTCAATGGCCACGATTATTTGATTGTTGATTACAATATTACTGTGCCCCGTCCGTCCACCCTGCGCATAGTTCGAGATTTTAGACTTTTCTCCGCTGCTGAATTTAATAGAGATGTATGCATTGACCATCAACAGCGTGTGGAGCTGAGGGGTGGTGTGGAGGCTGGGGGCGTTAACACTTGCCTTGACGAGTTTCAGGGGATTGTGTTGGCGGCGCTTGACTCTCATGCGCCCTTGAGGGTGCGTCCCGAGCGCCGCCGCCTGCTGGCGCCCTGGTTTAGCCAGGATCTGAAGGCTAGGTGTAGGGCGCGTGACCGGTTGTATGGTTTAGCGAGGAGGACTGGTGACATGGCTCAGCTGGCTTAGTATCGTAGGGTGCGTGTCGAGTTGCGGAGGGACATTCGCTTTGCTCGGGACCAATTCATGAGGAGGGCCCTGGAGGGTGAAACGAACCCGACTCGGTGCTGGCAGGTTTTGCGTAGATATGGTCTTTTGGGGGCAAACCGTGAGTCTCCGCTGCGTTACCTCTCCGCTGATGCCGTCGGTGAGTACTTCTCCTCCGTGGCGTGTGTTTATCCCCTTTGCAGTGACACTGCGCTGAGACGAATTCTTCTAGAGTTGCCGGATGTTGTTGGATTCTCATTCGAGCCTGTAACGTGTGCCGAGGTGGGCCTGGCGGTTGCGCATTGTAATGGTAGAACTAGGGGTCGTAGCTTTGATGGACTGTCGTTTTCTTACCTGCGTGAGTCTTCTTCTTTTTTGATTCCGTTTCTGATTTATCTATTTAATTTGTCGCTTGAAACTTGTATTCATCCAGAGGACTGGAAAAAATTGGTGATTGTTCCACTCTCCAAAGTATCACGTCCCAGTGACCCATCAGATGCTCATCCTGTGGCCAATCTTGCTCACTTGGCTAAGGTGTTTGATGTCTTGATGGCGTGGAGGATATACAACTACTTGGAGACCAACGCCTTGCTTTCGCCTATGCAGTCCGGATTCCGGAGGGGCCATAGCACGCAGACGGCACTGCTGAAGCTCACTGATGACATACGCCTGGGTATGGAGCGTGGTATGGTGACGGTCCTGGTTTTATTTGATTTTCAGCGGGCATTTGACTCGATTGGCCATGCGTGTTTACTGCGTGTTATGGGCACAATGGGGTTTTCGGCCGAGTCTTTAAAATGGTTTTACTCTTATTTATCGGGTCGCTCACAGACAGTTCTTACGCTTGAGGGGGGGAGCACGGGATTTTTGCCAACAACCTCCGGCGTTCCGCAAGGTACTTCTCTTGGTCCTGTTATATTCCTTATTTTCATTAACACAATTCTTTCGGTTCTTTTCCATAGTACAGGTTTATTATTTGCAGATAATCTTCAAATTTATATTCAGTGTAAGCCGTGTGACCTCCCGAGGGCGATTGGCCTTTTGAACGAGGACATTGAGCGTTTTGTGTTGTGGTCTCAAAATTATGGCTTGGAATTACATCTGGGTAAGCTGTTGGCCACCTTATTTGGTACATGCCAGCAATGGATGAGGGTGGACCTGACTCGGCTGCCTCCTGTAATGGCCAGTGGCGTTGTTGTTCCTCTGGTCGAGAAAATCAGGGATCTGGGAGTGATAATCTCTAGTGACCTGACCTGGAATGCCCACGTATCTGCCATCTGCTCTCATGTCCATGGCGTGTTGTACTGACTGCGCTATAAGGGCCATCTTTTATCAAGTGCATTAAAGGCAAAACTAGTGGCGTGTCTAGTTAGACCCCATTTTGATTATGCATGCCTCGTATACATGGGCCTTTCTGGATATCTCACACTAAATTTAAATCGGCTTTTTAATACAGTAGTCCGTTATATTTTCAATCTCCGTCGTGATGCGACAATGAAGCCCTACTATGATAGGTTGGGTTGGCTGCGCCCGAACAAGAGATGCGAATATTTCTTGGGGGTATCGATATATAAGCTTCTGACCACGAAAAGGCCAAAGTATTTGTTTGATCTGTTTCCGCCGGTCTCTGATGAGTCTTGTAGACCAACGCGCCAAGCGTGGACTGGCATGCGAATCCCGCATGCTACACTAACATCGTATGCCTCCTCGTTCTCACTAACGGCAATGAGATTGTGGGAGTCTATACCGGCCTCTATTAGATTGAAGGACACGGTCGCGGCATTTAAAGCCTCATTTTACAAGTACGTAACCCTGCAGCCACCCGAGTAGTACATAATTTGCTAATTCTAGTATTATTTTCATTATTATTATTAAAACTGTTTAAATTTATTGGCGGATTATTAAAATTGTTTAAATGTAGTTTAATTGTAAGAGAGAGAAGTTAGAACTTACAACTATACCTGTGATATACTGTTGCCTTGTCATTGTATAGCTTTAAGTCTGATCTTAATTATATTGCGTTTTTTGTTAATATTCATCACATATAGTCTACATTAAATTTTATTGTTATGTTACCTTATATTTTACATTGAATTTACATGTGTATACGTTTCTTTTTTACTTTTATATTTTGATAATCACAAATGTATAAATATTGTTTTTGCCATACGGATCATATAGGTCCTTGGCATAATAAACGTGTTTCAATCAATCAATCTCTCTCTAGGCTACAACATATATTGAAGTGTACTACTTTATTGATAGAGTGTCTTACTGCAACTGTCCGTTTACTTTAATAACGTAGCTTCCAACGTCGTCTCTAGATGGGGCGTAGTGTAGTAAATAGTATGTGATTATGTAAAGCAGTTTTTAACATTGCAAAAGAATATTAAAGCGCGATTGTGAACCAGACGTAGTGTGCTCAGTCTGTCAAAAGAGATTCCATATGAGTTGTCTAGATATATGTAACCCCACTGATTATTTTTTTCTTAGTTGTTCAAAGCATTGCCCTTTATTAAACGGCTCAGCTCACCCTGAGCTGAGTAACTTAAATCGTTCTGCTTTAACCCTATCATCGGTGTCCAACAAGCGACTCCGATCTCCACCGTCGCAATCATCAGAGCAGTCAACTAAAACAGCACGTGTTGGCACAGCATCTACGGTTGTCTCGGGCGTTTATTCTATCGCAGAGTTTTCTAATGAAAATATGGCTGATCCACCACCATGGTTTCAGCAATATTTGGTAACCTATGCTGCTGATATGAAGGAGATCAAGGAGATGCAGAGGTCTTTGGATGGGCGTATTACGGCAGCTGAGGAAGGTCTGACCGAAATTTTTTAGCGTTTGGGATCTATAGAAAAGGCTTATGCTGATAATACTGCCACTGTTACTGTCACATAGCAGGATCGGTCTATGGTATCCACCGATCGTTGTGAGGTTTTACTTTCTGGCGTTTCACAGAATTTAGCATTATTACACCAAGATATTGTCAAATGTTTATTAAAAGCTATTGATTTACAGCGTATGTCACTTTTGATCACTTTTACTTATGATTGGGCTGATAGACGGGCTAGCGCATCCTCAACTCAAGTAGCCACATCTTCCTTAAGGGCCATTGTTCTAGAGTTATCTTCCCTGGTTGCTAGGAATCGTTTATTGTACCAGGCTTATCATCTTGCTGCAGCAAAAAACACTACCGTTTTTAGATCTAGTTGCGTGGGTAAATTGAGCTTGCGCGCTTCGTGGCCAAAGCCTTTGCATCAACTATTGTCAAAGGCAACTGCAGCAGCAAAAAATCTTAATTATGCTCGTCCAATAGTTCGTGACTAAAAGGTCTTTATTCATCAGACAAAAAAATCGGCTCATATTTATTTACAAACGGAAGCCGATTTTGCCACACTTCCTGTCTATTCAGCCACAACTCATACGCAATGAGATCTACTACCCTGTCCAATATCATCAGGTTGCTCTTCCAACGTCAAAATAGGCCATATTAATATCAATAGACTTAAAACAAACTTTTCACTGCTTGAAACTAAGCTATTAAATAGTCAGTATATGGCCCTTGGTGTCTTAAAAATCTTTTTAAACCATCTTGATAATGATTCTATTTGACGGCTATTTAATTTATCGCACTGATAGGGAGGAAAAAGAGGGTGGGGGTGTGGCTATCTATGTTAATGATGCTATGAAGGTTCAAGTCCTGGCAAGGTCAGATGTTGTCTATGACAATACAACTGAATATCTTATAATCAAGATTTCACAGGGTGCCTTCAAATTATTATTTGCTACTATCTACCGACGCCAAAAATCTGCTTACCCTATTAAATTCTTCAACGTGCTCACTGAATACCTTACCCTGTACTCTCTCTCTGTAGTCGTAGAAGATTTGAATGTAGACATGTCTTCAATTTCACAGGATTCAAGTTATCTACCTAATGTCATTAACTTCTATAGCCTACATCTAATTTACTCTGAACCTACTCATTATGCAGCTTATCAAAACAGACAAACACACACATGACTTGATCTTAGTTTAATAAGCGACATATCAAATCTTATTACATATACTAAATAAGACTCCCCTTTTGCAGCTGGACATGACTGGATGGAGGTAATATTACGACATTCTGCTAGTGTTACTCCACCATCAATAAAGCTTATACGCTTCTTAGCAAAAATAAATCGACCTGATCTCATAAGCTCTTTCACGGATGGTGTCAATCAATTTTTCATTAATACTCAACCTATCTATGATGTTCATTGTTTGACAATGTTACTTACCAAAACTACTACTAATGCATTTGATCTGCATGCACCTAAGCATGTAGTGATCTTCTCAAATCGGCAAAAGCCGTCGGTCAATGACACTATCAAAAAAAAATGAAGGAGAGAGATCGAGCTTACAAGGACTATCGCCAATCGGGGCTAAACATGGACTAAGTCAGGTTTTGGATACTCAGATTTTCAGTTCGTAATGCTCTTGATTGTGCTTAGAACAATTATTTCTCCTTAAAACTCAAGAATTTTCATGATTCAAGCTACCTATGGAGAATATTCCGTCAAATGAGGGTCACTGGAAAGACTAAATCAAAACTCTCGAACTTGTTTACTCCTCAGGAATTAAATACTTAATATGCTTCGATCATGGACAATTTTCTACTGCTAGCGATGGCTGAGCTAGCTGATGCCCTATTGTTGCTACTTCCGGAAGATCCCAACATGATCTTTTCTCTTAAAAACGTAACTGAAACTGATGCTTTGATTGCTCTCTCGAAGGCGGTATCTAGACCGGCCGGTAAAGACGGTATTTCTGTAAATATGATTGAAATGCTCACACCGAAAATTGCTTGCCTATTACAATACCTTATAAATCTCTCCAGTAGTACATCAAAATATCCTCAGTCATGGAAATCAGTGATTATTATGCCCCTTAGTAAATCCAAAGCCCTGACATCCCCATCAGATACTCGCCCTATTGCTCAGTCATCAGAGTATTCCAAAGCTTGCGAGCATTGTATTGATTCACTACTATCAGCGTTTATTAACTGAATCAACTTTCTTGATCCGTACCAATCTGCGTTTCGACAATACGCAAACGGCTTTTCTGAATCTTACTGAGGATATTAGATATGGGATTGAAAATGGTTGTTGTGGGATCGCTGTTTTATTTGATTTTACCAAGGCATTTAATCTGATGAGTCATCTAAAGCTTCTCAGAAAGCTCCAAAAACTTGGTTGTGACGATATAACTTTGAAATGATTTTACTCCTACATAACTGGCAGAAAACAGAAAACGGCACTTGACGCACACCCGATGTCAAACTGGGCTAATGTACCTTGTGGCGTGCCTCAAAGTAGCGTTCTCGGGCCTAACCTTTTTTTTCATATTTATCAGCGACCTGTTTCGATCTCTGAGTCATTGTGAGCACATTCTCTTTGCTGACGATTTTCAAATTTTCCTAACAGTGCCATGTAAGGGTGTTACGGAAGCAATTAGGCTGATAAACGAGGATATCTTTGCCATTGAACGGTGGGCTCATGAAAATGGCTTGCACATTAACCCTGGCAAGATCATGGCAAAAATTATGGGTAGCCATAAATTTGTTTCACGTTTGAATCTAGATGCTCTCGATAAGATTAGAGTCCTGGGCCATAACATTGAGTACGAGACGAAGATCAAGAATTAGGGAGTTTGGCTAAGCAACGATTTGTCCTGGTCTACTCATATTGACCATATTTCCATACAGGTATATCGCTCTCTACACACGTTACGACAGCATCGTCACTCCCTTATACTCGAACTACGCAAACATCTGGTGGAATCTATGATACTGCCCTATTTTGACTATGTTGCTGCAATCTACCATGGTCTTGACAAAACTCGTGAACTAAAGTTATATAGGTTGCTTAATGCATGCGTAAGATTTGTCGTCAGAAATATTCCGTATCATGCACATGTATCGCCTCATCGTCTAAAGCTTGGTTGGCTCAAATTCAAGCATAGGCGCGAGTATATGTTAGCATCGTTCGGATATAATTTGATAACTCACTAAAATCCAGAGACGCTCACTCAGCGCTTTACTCTTCGGTCGGAAATTGATTTGCACTACTCCACTAGAAGTCAAAATGAGGTCTTCTACTTTGGCAACCATCGTACTCAGGCTTGGACAGACTCTTTCGTTGTCGCTGCAGCTTACCTCATGAATGGCTTACCTTGCCCTGACTTTGCGCCTGACGGTCTTCCTAAATACAAAAGTGCTATCTTCCAAGAACTATTACGTCGTGACACTGGCGAGTGGCAGAATCGGACCATCACTCACTGACTAGTCACAATATCACGTGCATATTTTATTGTCTTTTACTCTATACTTTATTACATTATCTTGCTATATACTTCCTGTATTATACAGTTGTATTGACGAAAGTAAGTCTCAGCCCTCCCCGCTCCCCCCACTTCCCCTTAATTTACGTAGTTATTTGGTTGTTTTTCCATCATTTTATATCAAATTATATTTAAGTGAGCTCCCCCCGCTCCCCCTCAGCTCCTCCCTCCCCCTCCACTGGCCCCCCAAAAAAACTTTCTTATAAAACGTTTTACCATCAAAAATATACGCAGTTTAGTACGCAAGTCATAGCTCGTTTTTAGGAATTTAAAGTCACTGATTATAGGTCTCCCTTTGTCTATTTGCTCCCCCTTACTTACTATATGTCTCTGAAGTACCATTATTTGTTAAACTTGATTGAACTTTTACATTTCAAATCTCTTTCTGGTCCATGTTTACTTTACCATAATATAAAATTCTTGATTACCTGAGGACTTTATTAACAAAAAGACAGAATTCAGAAAAAGGTATAATTAAATAGACAAACACAATTAAGTTTTTAAAACAATAATTCATTCTGTTAGCATAATGTTGTGACATTTCATCTGTCGCTTTAACTCATCTGTTCTTTTAAAACCCTTTCCACATTTTTCACATATTTGTTTTCCATGGTTTTTATAAATTAACATACGTCTGTTTAAAAGTGGCGATCTTCAATGTTACATATTTTTTAATTACTAAAAAATTTCTTGCTAAACAATATTTTTACTTTCTAATTTATTCTTGGATTCAATCTGAATAAAAATTTTTTTTGAATTCTTACATCTTAATAAAGCAACGTATAATTGTCCGTAAGATAATAAAGGTTTTTTAATATACAATCCTAAGAAATCAAAACTCTGTTTTTTATGATTTGTTGATAAACATAGAACATGCTAATACAAAGGGAAACTTTTTTGTAAAGAAGAGAAAAGGTAATGATGATGAGGTGCCAGTATTTAATGTTATTCTAGGAATATAAACTTTGCTTTTTTTTTTCTCCCGTCATTATTTCTGCTTCTACATGATACTTAAATGATTTTGTTATTTTTAATCATTTGCCTCTACAGGACCGTCCGATTTACTTAAAGTTCTTATTAACACTACTATAGCATTTATTTTTAGTTTGAATTCGTGTGGTGGAAAATCTTCTCTGATATTATTTTAAAATTCTATTGAAAAATTAATACTTCTGTTATCATATGTTTTATCAACTCCTTTGTGAGTCACGTATTCTGCTGTTGTGAACTAATTATCAGCCTGCATTAATAAATACACCAGTGATGTCATTATTTTGTCTACTCAATCTGTTAGTGGGGGGTTGGCACGCGGAGCGCGCAGGGGGCGTTAGTATGTAGTTCACTAGTATATAAATATTTTATAAATATAAATATAAATATATATATATATATATATATATATATATATACATGTATATATATGTATGTTAATAATAATTCTTTTATAGTTACTGATTATGTTTATTTTACTAAAGATAGTACTGCTTAGCTGCTAATAGTTCTAATAATCTTTGATCTTTCATCTTAAATAAATAAATGAAAAAAATTGTTAAGATAGGGATAATGATGTATGTCAGAATAATTTTTCTCAGTATCATTGTTTAAAAGCTCTTAATAAATACCAGATTATTACTTATTGAAAGTGCTAATCTAATACTTTTAATACACCACTTTTGAACAGCTCACCTATGGAAAGATACTTTTAAGTTATCATGTTGCTATTGCTAAAGTGAAAATTATATTATCATTCTAATTTTCTTAACTTTTAATCAAATTTTATATGTATTAATGAACACTTTATAATTATTTTTCTTACAATACTTGGCAAATGTAATTTTGATACTGGCCAGATAAGGTTTTACCCCATGCCCAATAAATATATCTAATCTGATCTAATCTAATCTCTCTCTCCACTGTCTCCGCTATTGGGATTTCAGAAGGTCACGTGACTCTCGCGGTATATACGGTCATTTTAGGGAAAAACAACACAGGCCTAATGGGTGCAATTCTATTTTCATTTTTTTTAACATGTTCAACGATTGTAATACGATAAAAGCCTTTCAAAATCATATTTTTAAAGAGATGACAATACCTTAGCTATAACTTCCTAACTTGATTAGTTCTTTGCAGGTTAATACTTTTCTTTGAAAGTACGAAGACACACACTCAACCTGTACAAAGTTCTGCAGTTCCCGACTATATATTGGAGAACAAGCCAGATGTTAGTCAGGTTGAATGTGCGTATTCGCACTTTGAAAGGAAAAATTAAAGCTGCAAAAACCTAATTAAATTGGAAAAAAATTGATTAAGTACTGTCATCTCCTCAAAAATATGTGATTAAAAGGCTTTTATCGTATGACAATCATTGAACGGGTAAGAAAAATAAAAATAGAATTGCACCAATCAAGCCTGTGTTTTCTTCCCCCAAGTGACTATATACATTGCGAGAATCATGTGACCTTTTGGAATCCCGATACTCTCTCGCTCTAGCCTCAACTGATCACACGTTTGCGAGTCCAACCTGGCGCAATGTCGTCCGGGGTCCTCGAGTGGGTCGTTTGTCCTACGGTTTCACTCTTTCTCTCTTTTTCGCTCTCTTACCCGCTTCTTCTTTTCCCAGCGGCTTCCGTAGTCCTTGACCTGGAGGTCTCGTCGTCCTGAAAGAACACAGCAGCTGCTAGACTTCCGCTCACACACCTCTCTTCTCTCAACACTTTACTCTATAACTCTCTCTCTCTCTCTCTCTCAACTCTTAATACGAGAACCCACACAAAACACCAAAGCTCTCACTGCTTGCACGTAAGCGTACAGCTCGAGGCTCTACTCCAGACTGACTCACGATCTCTTGCTTGAGCAATGGGCACCGCACTATGTTCTGGAATGACGAAATCAAAGGAAGGTTTGTTCTAAATCTAATATCTTCAGATAGGAATAAGATAGAGGTCTGTTGTATTTAATTTGTAGGTCATTGTATTCCAGACATACAAAAAATAAAGTTAAGTCATACGGGTGTCAACCTAACCTTAAAAAAAATGTAAAAGCCATATTTTTCGTTTAACTTTATAAAACTGGTTGAATTTTATAAATATATTCTTAAAATACGACGTGAGAAAAAGTTTTAGAGCTCATTCCGTGCAAAATATTTCATAACAATCTAATGTGGACAATTTTTTCATTGTAAAGTTTTTGGTTTCATACCTGCCTGTCGAAAGCAATTTTGCGATCGATCTCTCTACCAATTCCTCAATTCTTACATGGCTGAAATTGTGCACTTCCCCCAGATTCTGATGATAATACAATTTAAAGTATTTAATATTATGTTACATCCAATATGGCCTCCATAACAATATGGCCGACCCCTTTTTTCTTCGGAATACCCTTATCATGGATATCAAATGAAAGGGTATTACAAGTAGGATTATTTTTATCATAATTAATTTAATTTAGGATTGTTTTTATTATTAACTTACTTAATACTTGCCAACATTTTCAATTTAAGAGTTTAACTAGAAAAATCTATTGATATAGTTGCAAAAAAAGATTTAATTTGCTGAACTGGAAATTTTTCTTTATGTTTCGCAGTTTAAAAAATACAAATAAAGTAAAATAATAAAAAGTATAAGACTAACATTCTAGCTCTTACTTATTGGCATAAAGAGTTAGTAAGTATTCTTATAATCTGAGTCACCCGTATGTTACTGTATGAATCAAAAATATCTTGTAGGTCCTGAATTTGGAATCTTCAATATGTATGTATGTATGTGTGTATGTATGAGAATTTATCATGAAACGTTTAATGCCCACTCTTACTGAATACCATGTACCGTACAACTTGCGGTGATTAACCATTTTTTTGTTCAAACATACATACACACAATAATATGTACATAATTACATACATATTAAAAATTCCAAATTAAAGACCTACATGATATTTTCGATTTATACAGTTACATACGGGTGACTCAGATTATAAGAATACTTACGAACTCTTTATGCCAATAAGTAAGAATGATTGTCTCACACTTTTTATTATTTCATTTAATCTTTTTTTTTTAAACTGCGAAACATAAAGAAAAATTTCCAGTTCAGCAAATTAAATCTTTTTTTGCAACTATATCAATAGATTTTTCTAGTTAAACTCTTAAATTGAAAATGTTGGCAAGTATTAAGTAAGTTAATAATAAAAACAATCCTAAATTAAATTAATTATGATAAAAATAATCCTACTTGTAATACCCTTTCATTTGATATCCATGATAAGGGTATTCCGAAGAAAAAAGGGGTCGGCCATATTGTTATGGAGGCCATATTGGATGTAACATAATATTAAATACTTTAAATTGTATTATCATCAGAATCTGGGGGAAGTGCACAATTTCAGCCATGTAAGAATTGAGGAATTGGTAGAGAGATCGATCGCAAAATTGCTTTCGACAGGCAGGTATGAAACCAAAAACTTTACAATGAAAAAATTGTCCACATTAGATTGTTATGAAATATTTTGCACGGAATGAGCTCTAAAACTTTTTATCACGTCGTATTTAAAACAATATTTATAAAATTTAACCAGTTTTATAAGTTTAAACGAAAAATAAAGTTTTTACATTTTTTTTTAAGTTAGGTTGACACCCGTATGACTTAACTTTATTTTTTGTATGTCTGGAATACAATGACCTACAAATTAAAAAAAACAGAACTCTATCTTATTCCTATCTGAAGATATTAGATTAAGAACAATCCTACCTTTGATTTTATCATTTCAGAACATAGTGCGGCGCCCATTGCTCAAGCAAGAGATCGTGAGTCAGTCTGGAGTAGAGCCTCGAGCTGTACGCTTACGTACAAGCAGTGAGAGCTTTGGTGTTTTGTATGGGTTCTCGTATTAAGAATTGAGAGAGAGAGAGAGAGAGAGAGAGAGAGAGAGTCATCGAGTAAAGTGTTGAGAGAAGAGAGGTGTGTGAGCGGAAGTCTAGCAGCTGCTGTGTTCTTCCAGGACGACGAGACCTCCAGGTCAAGAAATACGGAAACCGCTCGGAAAAGAAGAAGAGGGTAAGGGAGCGAAAAAGAGAGAAAGAGTGAAACCGTAGGACAAACGACCCACTCGAGGACCCCGGACGACATTGCGCCAGGTTGGACTCGCGAATGTGCGATCAGGTGAGGTTAAAGCGAGAGAGTATTGGGATCCCAAAAGGTCACATGATTCTCGCAATGTATATAGTCACTTGTGAGGAAAAAACGCAGGCTTTATCGGTGCAATTCTGTTTTTATTTTTCTTACGCGTTCAATGATTTTCACACGATAAAAGCCTTTTAATAACATATTTTTGAAGAGATGACAGTACTTTATCTATTTTTTCCCAATTCAATTAGTTTTTTGCAGCTTCAATTTTTCCTTTGAGAGTGCGAATACGCACATTTAACCTTACCAAAATCCTGTTTGTTTTCCTATATATAGTCGGGAACAGCAGAACTTTGTACAGGTTAAATGTATGTCTTCGTACTTTCAAAGAAAAGTATTAACCTGCAAAAAACTAATTAAGTTAGGAAGTAACAGCTAAGATATTGTCATCTGTTGGTACGCGTCCTTTTCTCCTCCTCTCAGTGTATATACAGCTCCCGAAAAACAAACACATTTGGAGAAGCTTTGACTTTCTGTTTTTTGTATATACGTTGCATCAGCAAGAGAATTTTGGAACATGGAGGCCATTTTGTCTCATTACAATTCTATGATAATTAACTTATAACTTAACTTAACTAAGTTACTAACATAAAAGTTCTATCATAAGCACACCTTGAGTATTAAAGACATATACGTATTCTGTAATTGACATTTGCTTTCGTGTTTTAAACTGATATAATTAAATGTGTAGAAAAAATGGTTTATTAATACTAACCTTATACTTTATAAAATTTTTAGCAATATCCAATGAAGAAACAGAAGCAAAGATATGTATTAAATCATCAAACTCCAGCACACACAAGTCCGCATTCCATCCCGTCCAAAATGGATACTTTTTAAATGACACTACTGCTTCGGAAAACTTTGAAGAAGATCTACTTAATTATAAAAATAAGACAGTAGAAAGTTCTAGTTTGAAAAATGTAGAAAAAAGTTCTGAATCGTCAAGTATTGTTACAATGGCGAAAACAGGATTTTGTGGAGTAACTGGTATAAAATATAAGAAGTTTATAAATTAAAAGTATTTATAAATGGCAAGCGTAAGTATCGTGATGTAATAAAAGAATAAATGTATTATTTGTCTATCTGCAACGTAGATCCTATTATGAAAATTCAACTGTCATAGTTTTTTACATTGTTAAAAAATATCTGTTAACAACAATTACAACTATAATAACAATAATAGGAATACTATTAAATAAAATAGAATACTGGAAATAGTAATAATAACTATGATTATAGTAAGAATAATTATAACTGGGATAATGTTTATGATAATAATAATAATAATAATAATAATAATAATACTAATAAAAATATTACAACAACAACAATAATAATAATAATAATCATGATAACAATAATAATAATAATTATTATAATGACTATAATAATAATGAAAAAAGTAATAACAAGGATAAAAACAGTTGTTGATGTAGTAATAATAATAAGTTAGTAACAGTTACATCAACAAAAGAAGTCATAACTGTTACAAAAAAAGTTGTAACTATAGTAGCAGTAACTAAAATAAAGGTACTAATACAAAAACTTAAACAAAATTCAATTACAGTTTCTGAATTCAGAAGTTTGTACCTCATTTAGTAGTAGAATACGAACACATAACGATTTCTTTTAACATTATATTCATTTTAAAGGATTTTTAACGTTTATATAAGAACTACTGAATAAATTTTTTTGTTCTCCTTCTTCAAAATAAGTTAATGTATGATAAGAAAGGTATGCATCTCACTGCTATATACTGACATCACTTTTTGATTCTGCCTACCCAGAGTTGCTTGCCTTTTCACCAGTTAAATTAAGTAGTTGACAATAAATGCACGTACGAGACTTTAACTATTTCCTAATTAACGTTTTTTACTCCAATCTTAATGACGAAGATCTTTATTTGCCACTTAAATAATTGGAATGGAAATAAAAGACCAAAAATCACTTAAACTCGCTATGTGTGCCGTTTTCTCTTCTATTATTATACGTATAACCATCGGGGAGAGCTTCTACATATTACTTTTTTACAAATCAAAACTTGAAGACAAAAACAACAAAAATAGCGAGTTTTGGTAAATTTTTGTCTTTTGCTGCTAATACAATTATTTAAGCCACTAACAAAGAACGTCATCGTAGAGATTAAGAATCAACACATGTGTTGAAAACAAAGTATGGTCTCATATGGGAATTTACTGTCGAATGATTAATTTTGCTATTAAAAAAGCAAGTGACGCTGTGTTGGTAGAATCAGAGGGTGGCGTCGGTTCATAGCAGTGAGATGCCAGATCTTATCGACGTGGCTGAGTGACTGCGCTCTTAAAACACCATAAATACTGTTTTAAATGAGTGATTTTTTAACACATATTTTAATTGTTAATGTCTTGTTATTTTTGTTATGTTCTTTGGGCCCATAAAAAGTGGATATCCAAGTTGAAATCGTCTACATACTGAGAAAATAATTTGTTTGTGTTTAATTCCATATGCTTACGATAATATGTATCTCGATTGGTGCCATCTGACCTGGGGCATGTTCAATGTAATTATGGCATGTGTACTTTTAACATGCTCTCTGTCTCAGTTAATATTTTAAAAGTTATACAGAACATGTAAACTAATTTTCTGTTAACACACTTGTACGTTGGTAGTAAACAAATCCGTCTCTCAGTGCATGTAGTAGATTATAGGCTCAACATATACAAATTTTGAAAGTTCGTTACTAAATATATATAAAAAGTGATTTTCTGTTAATAACAAAAAACACGATTGTTAAAAATGTTGAAAATCAGCTTCACAAAAAATTATAGTAATGCCTAGTATTTACTGCGCCATAAGCTTTCAAATGCTTTAATTCCAACACATTGTGAGATAACTGAAGAAAATTAGTTTTTAAACTTGATTTGCAACAAAAAAGTATCTTCCTAACCAGGTTTATATTAACTTTTTGAATGAATCGTTATGAAAGCAGTTATCTGTGGTTTTTGCGTAATTTTGTTAAATTTCATATAACAACGAAATTAAATCCTCTGGCTCTTCGACTATGACAGGGATTTAATATTCTGTTGTTGTTTGACGTACAGACAAAGATCTTTTTTTCAACGTCTACAAGAGAGATCATACAATATTAATATAGCAAGAACTTATATATGTGCTTATTAACTACAGTACAATTGAGGTTCAATATGAAATTAGAACAACAACTGTACACATTATTGTGTTAAATGATAACTAGTAACTATATAAATAAATTAATAACAATAAATAATACAAGTGATTGTAATTACGAAGCATACAATACAGTAGTGATTTAAGCACCGAATTTTTTTCATATGTAGGTAGACATGCACAAGAGTCTTTAAATGGTGAAGATAACTATAAAAAGTGAATTATAACGACTCGTGGTAAAAATATACCGTTCTTTACCTAACTTAAACAGCGAAATCAGGAAAATAAAAAGAAACTTCCAAGTTCTTGAAGCAGGAGTAAAAGTTATTATAAGACACAACGGCATCTTCCAAGTACATGCTGATTATCAGGGTGCAGAGAGATGGTTAAAGAGATAATTTTTCTTTCTTTTTATAATAATTAACTTTAAGCAATGGGATGGTACTCTATCTAACTAGTACAATATGCACTAGAGACAAAATTGTAGGTCTTACGTTTTAACAGTTTTAACGTAGTATTTAAAAAAGTTATTGATAAAGTGAAGTATCAGATAACAGCATCAACAATCAAAGTAAGAACTGTATCTTTGGTAGTAACAGCATAGTCTTACATTTGGGCTGACTTGAGATAGTAAGATACAATGTGGAAGGAAGAGTTCAAGAGACCACGAAGGGATGATATAAATAATACACAGCGTTATTTGACTTTGCCATTCTTTAAACTAAGCAGATAATAAGTTTATAATCTAGTCTGGTAGATTATAGTCTAAGATAGACTTGTGAGAAGTTCAATGTGTGGTCAGCAGGCCTTACTATCAATGTCACTTAAGCTGCTCGGTTTTCTCGCTGTCAAGATGTTTTAAAGTAAGATCTTATAAGTTGCAAGAGAATGATGAGATTGAGTCGATAGATTACTTAAAAAATTGATCTGTAGGATATTTGTAAGAACGTGTTTGAACAGTTTACTATCTTGAATTAAAAGTAATTTTTTTCTATTTTACAAATGATAATGTGCTTAGTTTTGTCAGCAAATATAGGCGTGCGCATACTGTACACTCCTTTGTATCCATCAGCTATACTCCGAAACGGTGTATCGGCCCTTGCTTACAGCTTGAATTGCCACCAAGCCGCACTAAAAAGAACTTTGAATGAAATTGTGATTTATGGTACCAGTGGCAATACACTCACGTTACAGTGTATACTGAGCGTTCGTTTTTCTTCATTTTTGTCTTCTCACAGAGTGGCTGGCTTAGATCTAGGATAGCTCAGGATGGTGGTAAGCCCGTGGAGGTGCAGGATAAGTAAAGTGCTTATCACTCCTTTTAATAATGTAAGACTGTACATAAAAATTTTTAAATTACAAAGTGGACAAAGATAAGGGTGATCAGCAATAAGAGCGCGTCGCCGTGGAACATATTTTACTCAAAGCTGACGGCACAGGCCAAGACAACTGGGTACGGAGAAAAAATACGCGGCTAACATAAAGCTTGTAGGTGTCTGATGCTTGTCTAACATTAAAGACGCCTTAAGTAAGAAAAGCTCCAGTGGAAAAATTTCAACAAGACAATTGCAGGCTCATGACACTTACCCTTGTAGGAAATTGGCTACCAATGCAAAATTCTTTTGGTGGGGTATAGATGCAAGGAGCCACTTTTAGTCTATGAGTTTTCATCTGTGAGCATCACAGGTGCCCTCAGGATAATAAGGAGCATTGTGGTCGACTGGTGGGAGCTACTTATCCCACAATAACTACTTCTTTTCTATACAGGTGAGAGGACGCATTCAGCTCATAAACTAACTATACCTTTTTGATGCTCTATTAATAATCGTAGTTTCGTGACTCTAGTACCTAGCGTGACAGCCAGCCGATTAACTTTGCATATTGCACAGTCATTAAAAGCTTATGTGGTCTATAGTGACCTTGAAGTGGCTCCCTACATCATACGGGCTCAATTTGCACATTTCTTAGAGTACAGTGGGGTATTCTTATACTGTCACGCGCTAATTATATTTAGCTGGCATCTTGGGTATGTTCCAAGTCTTTTATCACTAGCATCTGTTTTAACGCTAAATGGCTTGATACTTAGAGAATTGGCCTGCTTAGTAGCACTTTATTGTGTTTCGGACCTCTCAAAATACTGTCTTTTCATAAAAGTAAAGTCAAAGGATCTTGAGTGACCTCATGCTGATAGTTAAGTTTCGTAACTACCAGGCATTGAATGCTACGTCATCGAGCTGTTTTTCTGAAAACTAGTTTTAAAGGGGCGTATGTGTATTTTTTTGTCAATTGTTAAGAAAATAAAATACATCTTATTTTCCTTACTCGTCTTATTATTGTTATTTTTTAAAAACATTTAAAGATATTCAGTGAGTGTATGATGTGATCCTCCAAGACAGCCATTTGATTGGGGGTGTAAGGCTATTGTTTTTAATTGCTTTATTTGGAAATGGCTGGCTACTCTTTTTTTAATTTGCTTAGAAAATCAATGCACTAATTAATAGTTGAAGCTGCTTGGATTACATATACACAAAGGAATTTTTTGGCGAATGCATCTGCTAGTAGTATGGCTGTTTGATCCTGTAGTAGTAAGGCTATAGCCTATTTTGAGAACAAACATCATATCACTTAGATATACTTTTTATGTTGAAAGTTTGTGGGTAACGGTCCCACTATTTCTAAAGCAATTTCAGAAAAAAAGTTTGTTTGGTATGTCAGTAATGATTGATAATTTTTTTTTAGTTTTCAAACACACTAATTTCTTTAGTTGACATTCGAGGAATTTTTAAATAATTACTTGAAAAACGTCTTTCTTGTGTTCCCAAAATTGTTTGTTTTAATGTTTTGTTTACTCCCTTGTGCCATCACTACTTCATTTAAGCGAATAAAAACTTTATTGAGCGTTGTGGTGATGGTGATTTTACTTTTACTACTGGGATCTATTACGGATATATCCATGTTGAAATTTGCGATATGCTTCATTAATTGAGGTGTATTGATGAGTTATTTTCTCAAGCAATGTCATTCAATTATTGAATGGAGATCTTGTGCTACATCATTTAGTGATTGGCTGGAATGTTTGTAAGGTTCACGCAATCGTCTTTTTCTTATAAAGGTTTACTCTGGAAAAAATTATTTTATTTGTTTTATTGATTTGAGTGAGCGAACTTTTGAGCGTATTAGATATTTTATGCTCTTATATGGGTAGGATACAAAAAACTTTTTTTTTAGTAATCATGTTGTTAGATTAAAATAATTTCCTAATAAGTGGCCACCTGATCTGGCACCGCATTCTCGAAAACAGGTAGGTTGGGTGCATTGCCCTAAATTCTATTGCTGTCAAGTTTTCGTTTTTTTTTGGAAGTTAAGGCTAATGAAACTTCTTTGTAGCAAAAGCTTCTATTCTTCATACACTTTGGCATGTTTTATGGCATATTATTCATTTTTCGTAGATATTACAGCTGACAGCTGTTCTACCTCTCCATCTCTGAAGGTAAGCTGAGATATTTGGACACCAATTAGATTTCTAGACAACACATCTGCGTTGATGATTTAGAGATCTAAGTTGTACACTCTATCAAACTGAGAATTAGTGACTTTAAGACGCCTGCATGTTACTCTGGGACATGCGTCTTCTATCAAGTTGAGTTACTCGAGAGGCAGGAAAAATATGATCTCTTATTACATGTGCTTATCCTGAGTATTAGATGTAAGAGTTTAACCTATATATTTGAGACATATTGACAATTACCAATTGAATTTCTTTTAACTAAACGAGTATTTATAAAAAAGTTAAGTGAACAAAAAAGTATTTTTACTGTGTAACTATTTCCTTGGCTTTTTATTTTTTATGCTAGTGAGAGTCTATTGTTTCATTAATAAAGAATCTTCCTGTTTTAACTTATGTCATCATAATGGTATATTTTTTGTTGTAGTACGCTTTTTTCTAAGCTTGTTTAAAGAGACAAAAAAAGACGTATCCCATGGCTGTACGAAGTTCATAGCATTTTTGTAAATCCCAATAAAAATAGTTTGCCTTTCCTCACACAATGCAACTACAAAAATACTTCAATGAGATATATGGCTATCAAAGGAAGCAGTTACTAAGAAAATTATTTTTTTACACAAGCCATGGATAAAATACGTTTATGATGAATTCATAAAAAGTTTTGGAGGTTCTGTAACTTTTTTCTGAAATTTTAATACCCCAGACCTTTAGTGTATTTTGTATAATATTTTTAGAAGATTTTCAGTACGTATAAATTATCATTTGTGGGGCACTCACACAAGTTGCGCCATTTACTAAAGTACACCTCTTATGTCATCAGAACCAAGGAACTTTGGTTTAAGTTTGCCATAACCAAGTTAGATATTAAAATTATTCTGGAATAACATAACAAACAATATGTAGGAGTTGTACCAATCCAAGTTTGTGTGGAAAATGTGTAGGAATTGCAGAACTCAAATATTTCCTAGAGATGACCTATTTTTTGACATATTGCGACAAACATTTACCCTTTATATTAAGAGCTTGTAGAAATATTTTGCAAAGAGTAATTTCTTCGTTGTTCATTAAGCTCTTAAGTGAAACTCATAAAAATTGAAAACACTTTAATAACTTAATAGTAAAACATCATAAACCTGCAAAAAACCTACCCATACATCAACCCTCTGGGAGTAATACGAGATGTCATTTGTTTTTATTTTTATCTTGGAATAGTTTATCCCTGGTACGTACAACTTAAACAAAATTTTATCAAGATTAAAGGCATAGCGTGTTGGCTGAGACAACTAGAGTGCTTATCGAGAACATCAATAGTATTGGACTACGCTAAGGAGCGAGGTACAGCAAAGAAGGCCCACCGAAAGTGATTCCAGCAATACAGAGAAAGCAGAATTTGCAACATCCTACTGGCCACGAACTCATTTGTGTATTTTTAGGAAACACTAAAGGTTATCGCACGAAGCATTAGGAAACTCCGAAGCAGCAGTAACAACAATCAGTGATAGATGTAAGTTATTCATCAATAATGAAATTAACGCTGAGCCTTGTTAAAGTGATCCGATGAAATTGTATTTAAATAAACAAATTTTTTTTAAATTACTATAATAAAAAAATATAAAGTCCGGTCACAACATCCCCGTTAGCCAAAAAAAAGGAAGAAGATACTTAAATTTGTGGATAGTCTACTTTATTTCAATGATATTTTCAAGGATATTAAATGTGATTAAGTAAGAATTCAGGACAAGAACTGTACGCATATTAAACTTTCCTTGGGTTATTCTATATACTAAAAAAGGTACCATGGTCAAACATGCCAATATTTAAAATGCGCGAAACCAATACTGGAAGGTGATACACAGTAATCTCTTAAATATTTCAAATTTTTAAATTAGTAGGAAACGTATTCTTTTTTTATGGCGGTAAAAAATTCAGGCATTAAGCTCCAGGATTTTGTTGCTCTGGTAATAAAGTTGTGAGTTAAGAGAGAAAAAAATTTTTTTAATATATAATTTTTGGGAGTTATAAATCTTAACAGCTTCACCAAAGAGCCCTTTTTGTAAATTATACGGGAGATACTTCAAATCAACGGCCCCTTTACGAGCAATAGATGATTAGCAGCTGACAGTTCTCCTGGTTGGCCAGTGAAGTAAATTACTTGTTAAGCCAGTAATATATTATAAGAAAGGGGAATCTCAATAGAATTATCAACAAAACTTGCTTTATTGAATCACAAATATTATAAGGATAATTAAGACAATCGGAAGGTTAATAATAGAACTTGCTGTAGTTAGAGCTGGCTATAATTGTTGGCCATGAAGGGCCGCTAATTTGCACTTTCTTACTTTATAATAAATAAAACAAGCTACTTTTCAAAGCTGAAAAGATTTGAAACTTACAAAAAATACAGAAATAAAAATTTTTTCTCTTATCTTACAACTTTGTTCCCAGAGCAACAAAGTCCTGGAACTTAATCTCTATTTTTCTTATTGCCACAAAAAAATAAATACATATTCTACCAATTTAAAAATCTGTAAGATTTAAGAGATTACTCTGAGGGTTATCATTATAAGCTAATCTCCCACTTAATCCTATCCTGAAAACCTAAGGGTGATCTTCTCTGGCCTGATGTTGTAGTACCAGACTAATAGGGAGGATAACTACAATGTCTGAAACGTTAGAGCTCGTTGTAGAGCTCTTTCCCATTGTCTTCTGGTATTACGCTAGACTCGTTGGTGTCTAAAGCACCTTTTTTTGCAAAGCCCAGTCATTTTGGTGATCTAAGGTGGGGAGATAAATTCGTGATGCTTGACCGATAAAGTCTGTCTCGTTTGCTCGAGCTTATTTTTTCCCTCATAGATTTACTGTAAGGTTCGCCCAACGCAGACTTTCGAGAGAATCGGTGATTCCTGATCGAATGCTTAAAGTCGAGAGCGTAATGTATGGTTATCGGTTGCCAGGGTTTCCAGCATCACAACGAAACTGTAGTTGTGATGTTTGCCAATGAATAATTAACTCGATTTCATAGTTTCCAGCTTTATATAGTCTTTTAGTTGACGAGTCATTGCCGGAAATAGTAATAGAAATGTATTCGTTGACAAGTTAGTTTAACGTTAGATGGCCCTAAAAGGAACTAACGAGATTTATAGTTAATAAGGAGACGTAAGTACTTATAATGGCCCTGGAAACGGCCAGTGGTGATACTTCTAGTCATTTCTTATCATTATTGATCAACGATGGAGTGCCAGCTGCGCGTAGCTTGACTCTTACTTTCGGAGTCTCTGCGTCCGGAGATTATGGTGAAGACAGGTACGCCTGTCACCACTGGACAAAAAACATATTATCTTAAAATCATGCCCCAGATATCCAACGGTTTACTGTTGGTAAGGAAAGTTGGCCTGGAGAATATCTCTTCTGTGAGTATGCTGTTGGGACAGATAACTGAAAAGAAGGCTGATGAAACTTCCATTTGACGAGGCTGGCTGAACTAGACAGGGTTGTTTTTTCTGGCTCACTGTTGTCACCAAATCTGCTACAGTAGCATCAGCTGCATGACTCACAACTTTATTCGTGATGCACTGCCAAAGACGACTGTCGTATTCAGCAATTTTACTTCTACGCCACCTAGCAGATGCTACTAAAGAAAAGTGGAAAGCTAGCGTATTTTTGAAAATTTTTGAGCTAATTCATCACTTTTGCTCACACTTCTAAAGTGTCAAGAATCAGTATGCGAGGTTTCAGCAAAATCGATTGGATAGCTCTCATGGTTAGTGATTACAACTATGTTTGTGACTTTGCTTTATATATTAATAAGATATCAGAGTTAGTCATCAAACCTAATTAAATATGCAAAAGTATTTCTGAGTGAAGTGTATCATTTTTTTGTTGATCAAGTATCATCAGCAGATCAAGATGAATTTATCGTATTAAAATAACTCCCATAAATTATAAGTACACATTGATTATGAACACTTATCTGTTTGTTTTTTGATCATTTGAATAAAAAGAGAATTTTTACTTACAGGAGAAAGCTAAAAAAGATCTTAGGAAACAAATACATTTGTTTGTTATTTGTTTTTTATATTCTGCCATATAATCATGCTTTACTAGAAACTGTGTACAAATCTATGTAATAATATATGTATCATTAGTCCTTAGATATTGTCAGCATGGATTCCAGTTATAGCTGTAATAACAGCTGTATTTTATCTTTCTCTTACTTTATCCCATAATATCGAATTTTAAATAATGAGACTTTCATTGATTGTACCTCTTGGTTCACTTATAATCATTCTTATGATTTTAGTATTAAATTTTCGAGCTGATATAACTTTATTTAAATACTCTTAACTCAATTGAATTTTAATACAGATTCTTGTTAATCTTATTCTCTAACGATACCTTAAAAGTCTTAAGATGCTGGCTAGTTTTTTGAACAAAACTGATAGTAGCTAATGAGATATGATTTTTTACATTTTCTATAGTAGACGCCATCTTATAATTTTTAATACTTTGCTTTGTAAGCTAGTTACTGCTTGACAATTTTAATCTACTTAGCTAAGTCATACGAGTATAACTTATTTAACTATTCTGGTCTATTGGGATTGTAATTATCGACAAATGAATCATAATGTACATCTGTACACATTTTTTGAAGATCTTTTATATCTTTGGCTTTAATTTTTGACATCATGTACTAATATTATTTTAATACTTATTAGTTTTATCTGAATAAGTTACATGCAATGGTGTTCCTTATAACCAATCAGCTATTATCATTGCTCCGAATCGTTGTGGTTTAAATGTCTTATATTGTCTTATACGAAGTAATGACTGGCATGTCTAAATTCCATTTCTCCCTTTGTTTGATGTTAACATACATTTTTTTTTAAAGATACAAAAATTCTTTAACATGCTGAGCATCATTGCTTATTTTCCTATAAAGAAAAAAGGAGGTTTAAAACCATTTATCTTTTGTTCATCTTTTTTTAATTGATCAAATAACTTGTCTGAGCAAAGAAGAAACACAATTTTCGAATAACTAAAATTCATTCTAACCACGCCAGATAAGAAATGTTTTTAACGTAATCTTGCCGAATAGTTTGACCCCTTGTTGGATGACAGGTGTCAAACAACCAAGAGTTCTCATGCAAGCGCACAACGATTTTACTCTCTTTCCAACTCTGGCTGGCAGTAGAGGGAGAGCTCCCCCTAACTTTACCTTTTACCCAAGCTTCCCTTACTCTAACAGCTTGAACATAATCTTATACTATAAAGGCGTATTATCGTCTTTGGGTGAGTGGGCTATGTATTTTACGCGCCTTCATAAAATTTAATAAATATGCTATCGATTCTTGATCAGTCCAATTTTTTTTTTTTTTTTACCGTTATCATTCTTTCTGCTGTCCTTTCTTACAATGGTCCTTTTATTACAAGCTAATTTTTTGGAAAGCATCACAGTTTTTATTAAAAAATTGTCGTTTTTATCTATGAATTTAATTTATTATTTATATAATATTATGATAAACATAAAACAGTTTTTTGACATGGTAAGTAACAGCAGCACATTTTGCTAAACAACTTTAACAAATAGGCAGACAAACATTCTACTCACCAGACAACCAGATTCATTAAACTCAACAGTGGTTTCTGCAACAACAGCTACTACTAAAAACAAAATCATTCTCTAATCGACAAAAGCGATGGCAGTCATGCAAATATTTACATTATTAAGTACTCTAAGACTAAGCTTTTGCAGTAATTTGCGACTTATATTAATACATTTTTAAATTAAACAAATCAAGTGGATTTTGAGGTATTTTAAAATTTAAAGCTGTACTGCCATGAGTTGAATAATAAGACCTTATAAAAAAGTGCAGTTAATAATTCTATCTTAATTATATTTTGGTTCTTAGACTTAACGTCTGTGATCATAAAAATACATGTACGTGTATTTGTCCAACCCGATGTTGGACGATTATCCTTCCATCTCTTCTTCCGCGTCGGTGGTAGTTTTTTTGTCCAGTTGTTTTTGAAACCAGATGTGGGTCGTGGGACCCACGACAAATGTGAGACATCAAAGAACATGTTATTGAACTTAGTAGTATTTGATTGTCTATGATGAAAATAGTAGTTTTTGTCAGATAAGTGCTATCGTCTCCAGGACTTTTTTGCAGCGTGAGAAACCTGCAAAACAGGACCCAAGAGACGTAAAGCAGACACGGCAATGGCACTTATGTGGCGAATCCTATTTTTTCTACCGAGTGCAAACCAGCCTCTCAAAAACGCATTAGGTAGAGAAAGTAATAATTTTTTGACTCTAAACAATTCATTTTTTATTTTTGTATTGACAACGCAGTTTATTGATAAATATGCATTTTAACCAGTGAATATTGTAGATTAGGGAAAAGAAAATAACATTTTTTTTTTTTTTTTTTGTTCATCAACATATAAATAATGAGAACAAGAAACAACAATAAAAGACGGTGAAGAGTCTCCATACTACCTTCTCACAAAAAGGTACTTACAGTAGTTTAACAAACGTTCGTGTGTATTACTTTCTCAGTCTCTCTGTCTTTTTTTGGATTCGGATATCTGTTTACTGTGCGTAGTTGCGCACCTGAGCGAATTTAGTTGGGTGGGCTCTTTACTAAAGACGAGATAAGATGGTGTTTATATAAACACAGTTGGAACCCAAAGAAATTTTACAATATGGTAAAATATTAATATTTTAAAATAATCCTCTTTATAGAGAAAAAATTTTTTAAGAATGATAAAAAAATGATGCTAATTAGAATATCAATTAATCATATTTTACAAGCACAAAATATTGAGGAAAGAAATAAAAAAGGCCTACCAGTATGAGTACAATAGAAAGAGAGAGTATAAAGTGTATAGAGTGTGATTATTTTAGTTAAGGACCTACAGTCCCTATTAGCCTAGGCTCAAGTTTTTACAAAACTGCTAAAAGCAGTTTATACAAGGTTAGTGACACGCACGTCACAATAGTACAAGATATATCGCAGATAAATTAACAACAACAAAGTTATTGAAGATAAAGTGTTAATTAATAGTTAATATAATTTAAAATAAATTAAATAGTAAGAATCAAATGTAATAAAATCTGCTGATGGTTACAGTACTCTTAAAATTTGTAAATATAGGCTAACTTAATTGCACATGTAAAAACATATAAAATAATTTATAATTTTATTACTTAAGTCTAAGATCTTCACTAATAATACATTTAAATAATTTGCTTTTAAACAATGCTGGAGTTTGGATGGATCGTAGGTTAGCAGGCAGTACATTCCATTCAATAGCTGTTGCAATGGTAAATTAATGTCTATATGCATCTAGATTAACACATGACACTAGTAACTCTGCGGTAGAGAGATAGATTTAGATTTAGATTTAGATTTAGATTTATTAGGCTAAGGGCCATAGTCCCAGAATAGCCTTGACAAGGTAAGTACATATCAGACACAGAGATTGATACATTAGAGCTGCATAGTAGCAAAAATATGTGTCAGCATAAACATTGGTGCAGAAAAACAAGTATTAAGTAAAGTGAAGTAAAATTAAAGTTAAAAGAATAATTGAATGAATTAAAAGTAAATAAAAGAAATTTGACACTGGTAATAGGTATCAGAATTAATCCACTATAGACTAAGGATCGTGTAGCCGGTTGTCTCGTGATCGAATTAAATCCAACAGTCTGTGCTTGAAGCCGAGTCTAGAGAAACTCATTCGGAGGCTGACAGGTAACCTGTTCCATTCTCTGGCCGCTGCGACAGTGAATGAAGTTTTGAATATGTCCAGAGCGGCTTTGGGTATGAAGAGTTCTTTGGTGTTCGATTTTCTGGAACAGACTGTATCTGATAACGTAATTTTAAATGCAAATCTATCTGCGAGGTAGGTAGGAATTTCAGTCTTGAGGATACAGGCCAACAGACTAAGCATGCAGTAGAGGATCTTGCTACTGAAAGACAGGATGTGATGTTTGCGGTATGCTGGTGTGATGTGTTCCGATTTGCGCATGTTTTCTACAAAGCGGAGAGCGGCATTTTTGCATCGACCTAATTTGGTCGTCATCTCGGCCGAAAGTCCGTAAAGCAACGCTGCACAGTACTCGAGTCGTGGAAAAACCAGTGATTGAACGAGAAGTAGCTTTGTATCACTAGGTATGCAGTCTTTAAGGCGCTTGAGTTTTGCAAGCGCAGTGAAACAGCTGGCGGCGGTGGCAGTGCAATGAGGTCTCATAGTGAGAGATGAGTCGAGGAATACACCGAGGAGCTTGATGGTATCACTGGTGTCGATGATGGCCTCGTTCATTTTGATAGGAGGTAGAGTTTAATTCATTCTATTCCTAAATCCCCGGGTTCCAAACCAAATGGCAACAGTCTTCAGTACATTTACTATTAGGCCGTTCTGTTCAGCCCATATAGAAATTCGCGATAGTACTAAGTTCACTTGTTCAATAAGACGCTCGGCTTCTTTGACATGGCCATGGAAATAAAAACAAAAATTATTAGCATAGATGTGGTAGCCACAATTCTGACAGACAGCAAGAAGATCGTTAATGAAAATTGAAAACAGAAGAGGTCCTAGTAGGCTCCCCTGCGGCACGCCTAGGCTGCGAAACAAAGTCTGAGAGAGTTCACCATCTGGTGAGCGAACAGTCTGTGTGCGATTTGATAAGTAAGATTCGATCCATTGCGCGGCAGGGTCTGAGAAACCGTAACACTTGAGCTTATTGACAAGTAGTTCGATGTTAACAAGGTCAAAAGCTCGAGTCTGATCAATGGAGACAAGTAGGGTTATTTGATCCTTATCCATGGCGCTCTGGATATCGTCGACGATGTTAATCAGAGCGGTATGGGTACTCTGTCCTGACCTATAGCCCGACTGATGACTATCGAGAATGCTCCTTCTACTTATTTATTCCGAAATTTTGTAGAGAGCGACTGCCTCAAGCAACTTTCCCCCTGCGGCCAGGATGCTTATGGGCCTGAAATCCTTAGCAGCAACAGCTTTGTCTTTTTTGGGTATAGGGACGATAGTAGCATGCTTTCACAGAGTAGGGAATATGCCTGTCTGGAGCGACGTGTCGAATATGTGAAGCAGAACCAGCATGATGACTGGGAGACATGTCTCGAGAAATCGAACAGGCAGCCCATTGGAGCCACAAGCATTGGACTTAGCTGACTTAAAGGCCCTCAGCACTTCCGATTCCTCGACGTGGTTGAAGTAGAATCGTTCATCTGGATCAACTTGAGCGAATTGATGAGGTAACAGTGACACTGGCTCATCGCAGCCCACAAAAAACTTGTTCATCTCCGATGGCGAAGAAGGGAGCTGAGCCCTCTTGTGCGTACGTCCACCAAGGCCAATCGACTTGATCATCTTCCAGGTTTCCGCAGTGGTGTGACATTGAAGAAACCTAGTTTTGTGGTACTGAAGCATGGCGTCGCGAGTAGCTTGTTTGACTACGTTACGTAGGGTTTTGTACTTTGCACGAAGGTGTTCCGATGAATTACGCTTGACATCGCGCCAGGCCCGGTTACGGGCTTTAATCAGGTCCTTAATTTCAGAGGTAATCCATGGTGTTGGGCGTGTTTTTGCCTTGAAAGTACGTGTTGGCGCATGCTTATCGTAGGTGGTTTTCAGAAAGTCAGCGAAGAGATAGACTTTCTCATTAACGTCTGCAGATTCAGTTATCTGGTACCAGTTTTATTGGTTAAAATCCTGTATGACGGCATGTTCGCTGAAGCTCCTGAAGGACCTACAAGTGATGTAGCATGGAGCTTTTTCTGGGGCAGGGACATTAAGCACAGCTATAATAGCATCATGAGCTGATATCCAAGGCATCCTGAGCTGCTCGTTCAGAAGAAGAAGATGAGGAGTGCTGAGACAGATGTAGTCGATGGTGGAGTCTGAGTTGCAGCTGCGATGTGTAGGTGAGAAAGGTACTCGTTCTAGGCCAAGAAGACACATGCTTTCCTTAAAATTTCGAGAGGTTCTAAGGTCTGAGCTCCATTCAATATTGAGATCACCCATGAGGATCAGGGTGTCATAAGCACAGGAGCAGTTAAGGATGGCCATCTCAACGTCTTCCCAGAAACCAGATTTGGGGGGGCTGTACGCCACAATGAACAGCATTGTGAAAGCACCTGATTTGATCACCGAAAGCATAAATTCCGGACGCTTGGTGTACATGAGAGGACGGTTGGATGTCTCGAGTATCTTACAGGTCAGGGATTGGTGCACATAGAGGGCAACCCCTCCGCATCCCCGGCCAATACAGTCGTGCCTGTAAAAGTTATATCCTTGCAGATGTACCAATTGGTCGGGTATTTTTGGCTTCAAAAAACTTTCACTAACGCCAAAAATCGATATGTTTTTGCTGGTGATCAAGTTGTGGATGACAACAAGGTGTGCAGTGAGAGATTGAGCATTGATGTGACCCAATTTGACATTGCCTGTGTAGTTTGAGTAAATATTATTACTCCCCATAATTTATAGTACGGGTTTCTCGCTCAATGCTGGCTCACAAAAGAGGACATTTTTCTTTGTCAAAGGCGTTGTGTTTGTGGTTGACCTGCTTGCTGGTTTTGCAGTTGATACAGCAGACAGCAGTCTTATGGGTGCAGTCTGTAGTTGAGTGTTCACCCGCGCAATGGCCACATGCCACAGTATTCGAGCAATCGGCAGCTGTATGACCTAGCATGAGGCACTTGTAGCACTGTAAAAGAGAAACGTGGTCAGCAAAATGGCATTGGGACCATCCAAGGCTTATCCGATCACGACAGAAAAGCGCAGTACGACATTCAGGGGATACCTCGATGATACAAGACCTGTGCTTCTTGCTCTTAGCTGGGTAGAGATAGACTATTTTCACCTCGTCGTTTCCGCATTCAGGCGAATTCTGCGCAATGACACACTGTAGTATGTCCTCCTTGGATTACTCGACAGGTATGCCATTTATAATGATGCGAGGCATGAGTTTCTTAAAAGGTTTGACTTCGAGTCCCAGCTCACCAAGAACAGGGCTCGTAGCAAGAGCTTTAACAGTTTCGCCCTCGACAATGATTGAGCAATCTGAGCGTAGATTTACACGTCCAACATGAAGTTGAAGAGCAGCAGCGCTGACTTTGTTGAGCAAAGCTTTTTTGGTGTCATTCGCAGAGGTAAATTCATCCGCATGGTCCCTGCAAGGGCCTATAACTATCCTCTCAGAGCGTTTGATGGGAATGGATTTGCCATGTCCTAAGAGAACCTTATTGGAAACTTTTGAAGGCTTTGCAGCGGTGGCAGCATATGAAAGTTGCGACGGTTTTGTCGACGCGCCGTTAAAAAGTGCCTACGTCATGGGCCCACAAGCAGTATCAACACTGGTTTTAAGTCTGGCGATAGCTTGTGTGCACGCAGTTAGGGCACTATCAGACGCAAGGCGCGCGGTATAAGCGAAAATTATGCTCTCAAATGCAGCAGAGAAACCGTTGACTGCAGCACGTAGTTCTTTCTTGCGTGTGGTTTCTTTCTCGTTGATAGAGAGATAGATAGATAGATAGAATAAGTTTATTAAGGCTTTGGGGTCAGGCTCCATATAGCCCTGAATATGCAAATACAATTTGATTAACAATTTATAAAATATATACAAAAGTATTAACAAGAATAATGTAATTTTCATATGATAAATCACTTGATAAGTAACGCAATTTAACAGCTAGAGTTACATGGTATACTGTCTAGTATTATAACTTATATTTAATTACATAAGAGGCTACTTAGTGTATTATCATGCGGTAATGGATTAAGAGTCAAGTTAACATCATATTCAACTCTATTCCGCCACTGATTAACCTCTAATTGGACCAGTTAATTACGAACTTTTTGCTTAAAATTACTTGTAAGTCTGAGATCAAATAAGACATTCATATCCGTCATTGTGTTAATGAACCTTGACGCAGTTAGATGGAATGAGTTTTCAAGTACCTTTGTACGTGGCACACTAGTTAGTAATGGTGCAGGAGGATAACGTGGAGTGACACGTCTCTGTGTCATATTGTCTCGTATTTTGAATAGATCAAATAAGTAGACTGGTTTACCAGACGAGATTACCATGAAGGCAAGATTAACAATAAAAAATAATCGCCTATTTTCAACATTTAGCCACCCAAGAGCTAGTCGATACGGTGTTACCGGAGCTTGCCATGGAATGTGCCCATAAACAAATCGAACACATCTGTTCAGAAGACGGTGTAGTTTTAGATTTTGCTCCTGCATTAAATCATTATAAACTGCTGCTGCATAATCAAAATGTGAAAAAATCAGAGACTCAACAAGACGTTGCCTAAGTGTTTTCGAAAGTGCATGTTTGTGATAACGCAGCGAATAAAGCGCTCCGTGGACCCGACTATAAATCTGACTAATATGTTAGTCCCAGTTCAAATTTGAAGCAATTTGCACTCCAAGGTCAGATACATTACTGGAGTAAGAAATCGTAATGCCATTAATTATCACACTTGGAAGAATGGATAGATTAATGCTCGCAATAAATGGTTGACTTCCTAAAACAATCAATTATGTTTTACTCGGATTCAGTTTAATCTGATTATTCTCTGCCCATTCAAAAACACGCTGTGCATCGTCAGCAAGTTTAAGTATATGTTCATGAAGTTGACTAGGAGAACAATGAAGATAGATGCGAGTGTCATCTGCATATGTTCCATGCTTGGTATGAGTCAGAGTTTTTGGCAAGTCATTTATGAAAATTGCAAACAGCAGTGGGCCAAGCACACCGTTTGCGTTGAATGACGCGGTCTGAAACCTTATTGCCGAGAATCCAAAAGATTATGAGTGTTGAGATACCCAATCAGTTGCTCATGAATCACACGTTCAAACAGTTTGGAAAATTCAGAGAGAATCGCAATTGGGCATGTATCAGATGGTGTGGTTGGTGGATTTATTTTGGCAAGTGGTATGATTGAAGCAAGCTTCCAAGTGTCTGGAAAAACACCCTGTTCAATTGATCTATTAAAGATCTCAATTTAGTATGGTCTTAGAACTGGGTATGAAATTTTAATCATTTCAGTTGATATTGAATCAGAACCTGTGCAATTTTTCTGTGCTTTCAATAATGCCCGATCAATGTCGACACCTGTTATAGGTGTAAATTCAAAGAGGCTTGGGAGATTACTACTAAGCGGGCACTTAATCACATCAAGAATTTCACTTGGTTGAAGTGGTTGAGATGCACGAGAGACTGAAGCAAAATGCTCATTTAGAACATGCGGTGAAAAATACTTAAGCGGCGAAACAGGTTTTGGCGCAGTCAAATTCATATTTTTAAGAATTTTCCAAGTAGTTTTAGCATCAGATGATGTATCAAGTAAAGATCAATAGTAGCAATTTTTCGCTACATCAATATTATTTCTTACTCTTGACCGTAAACTAGTAAATAACAGCTTGTCAGAAGGCAAGCCATATAAATGCGCTCTGCGATATGCAGCATTCCCAGTCTTCACAAGCGCACGAATGTCAGCTGTGATCCATGGCTTATTCTTTGCAGGAATCGTAATTGTGCGTTTCGGAGCATGCATATCAAAAACATCAAGCAAGCTATTACTAAACGTTGTAGCTATGGAAGACAAATTACTTAACTCTATTGAAGTATCTAAGTGATCATTGTCACTTATCATAGTGGCAGGCTCAGCCGAAAAATCTAGTCTTAATCTAGAAAATAATTCCTCATTAAATAAATTGATGTTCAAATTCTTAAGATTGTGAAGAGGGATCGTATTTGGTTTTACAGCTAATGATGGAAGGTTATACTCAAGTGAGATAAGATCATGACCAGCTGCAAATGGAGTATCAGTCTTCGTGTAAGAGCGCACTAAATCGAGCGATGGAAGAATGAATAAGTCGAGCCAGGTATGAGTCTCGCTACCATCTTCTCGAAAAATATGATGAGTAGGCTCTGATGGAACTAGTTGAAGATTATGCTCAAGAAGGAGATTATTAAAATAGTCTGATTCTGGATGACTTCTATGCATGGGAAAGTTAAAATCACCCATGATAATAAGATCATTATAATTTAAAGCTAAATCAGAAAGCAAGGCAAATAATGCAGTCGGGTAGCTTGCATGCGGACGACGATAAACAACTGCTATTAAAATAGCAGTTGATTCATGCTTAACTTCTACAACTAAATACTCCGGTTTATTATCAAATAGATTATTAGAACTACTTAATACTTTAGTTTTTTAACAATCACGAATGTAGAGAGCAACCCCACCACCCTCTTTGCCAATACGGTCCTGACGATGCAAATTGTAACCTTGAAGCCTAAAAGGTATATCAGGACTTTCAGGAGTAAGAAAAGTTTCTGTTAAAGCAATTACATCATACATAAAATTTATTGAATCGAGAAAAGCTTCCAAATTATTGAAATTTGCTGAAATATGATTAATATTGCTATGACAAGTTTTAAAATAACCTCTTGAAGTAAAAAATTCATTTTGCGGCTGAGCAGTAAACCGTTATTGAGAAGTGACGTTTGGTTGAAAATTATTGAGATCATTTACAGAATACACGGGAACCAGAGGTGCTGCCTTATCAGCGCGCATACAAACAATTAAATTTCTCACAACTGGATTCATATAGTTTAATGATTTTGCTTTTTGAATAGCCATGCGTAATAATTCATATGTTGGTTTTGGCCAGATAGGTCTCATGTAGATCTGCTGGCTACCACCAATACCAAATACCATATTTGAGGTTTTACCTTCAAGCAAGTATGATTGCGATATTACATTATTCCGAATATTTGACGAACTAAGCTTCACAACAACAGAAATAGACTCATCATTGTCAAACTGATTTGTAGCTGTTGCAACATTAGTTGCAGCAGGTTGTGAAGATGGATAAATACGTACAGAGGATACAAAGTTAAGATTTTGTTCATTATTTGTCACTTTAAATACCTTTCGGACAGCCTCTTTACAATCATTCGTACTAGACTTTGGTATTCCCGTAATACGCACCTCACAAGAGTCAGATAACAAATCCCAGTCTTTCATACTTTTGAGCGAAGCTTTGACTTCATCTAGCCCCTTTTGATTTTCATTGCATACAGCCTCAAGATCAGTTATTCGCGAAGTCAAATCATTCAGTTGCTCATTAACCTGTGTTATGAAAGGTTGGATAATTTGAGCAGACCATCCTGAAAACCATTCTGGCATTTGGTCACCCATATTTTCAATGGATTTTGATGGTGAAACTAACGAGCAAGATACTTTATTCCTTTGTAAGCACGTTGGAGATGGAGGAGACCGATCCACTGTCAATCTCTTGCGAGATACTGACGTGTTACCCGATGAAGAAAGAGGAGTCAATGACAGTGAATCAGATGAATTTCTGGTTTGTACTCCGCTTTCGGTGATCGTGTTCAGAATAAACGTACCAATATCAGTTGATGAATTCGAGGCAACCGATGAACGTGATTTAGTGCAAGGTGCACACGAATACCACTCTAAATTCCACTCCCAAGAACCTTTTAAGCACGTAAAATGAAAGCAGTTTCCACACAACTTACAATTTTTGTAAGATTTAAATCCAGATTTAATGTTACAGTTACATGCAGGGCACACTCTCTCATTCATACTTCAGCGCTGTACAAATAACATGGTAAAATCTGCCGCTAGTTAATCTATGCTAATAAAAAGAACAAATAATAAGTAACCAAACTGCTCAGACTCTCTCTCGCCTAAAACATACCGAAAAATTAGCAGCACGTGTATATACAGTATTTTCTCATACACACTTGCACACACATAGAATGATCATACATACATACATACACGTATGATTATATGTACACACATATACACCCAACAAGTAGCAATGCTGTACTTTATGCTTTTATAGTAGTATTTATGCTAATCAATCATATAATCAATATGCGATACACTATTAATTATCCTACACCAAAAACTTTCTGCAAATATGCAAATAATATTTTCAAGCTTTCACGTTTCACGAGTATAAGTGTCGGCAAGGTAGTAGACAGTTTTCACTCATATATGTTACAGATCTATTAATACTACCGCTCTATATATCCATACACTCATACCGTACACTTACACTTGTAACAGCACTTGCTTATGTCACACGTACACGTGTGTGTGCAAAACATGCATGTGTAAACAACAGCCTCACATATATATTCATACGTATCTGCAAATGCTTATGTATATATAAAAGCAGAAATCCACACCTTATTAATTAATCGACTTAACAATGTTTGATGCACTTATACAATAAGCAATTAACAAACATAGAAATCAAAATGTTATCGATCTCACACACTCTCACTTTGATACACTCTATAGTAGTATGCAAAGAAATTCCCACCTAAACTATCACATGTAAGTTTGTCATTTGCAGTTAAAATTATGCACTTATGTCTTATTGTTACGTACTGTTCACACCACTATCACACATATCGATGCATGTAGGCGAAGATGACGTTGTCCGGTGTTTATCAGCAAAGATATAAGGACACTTGTTGCAGATGGATAAGCAGACAGCAGCAGCTATAGCACACACCAACACAAGCAAAGCAGGAAAGCGTAAAATGGCTTCAAGCAGCGAGTAAGGTTTAGCAGCAAATTGCAAAGTTGAAATATCGTACAAGGGTCCATATATGCAAGAATTGACTAATGCACATTTGGCTACTGCTTCAGGACCCACCTATGAACGTATTTCTGCAAAAAATTTTCACTCAAAAAAGTGAAAAATAGGTTAAATTATGTTGAAAAGCAGGAGCGATGTGAAACACGTGTGTATATACTCACTTTATCCAAGGAGAGAGAGAGAAAGAGAGAGAGAGAGAGAGAGAGCGAGCGTAAAAGCAGATGATCAATGGCTCTTTTTATTTGCTGGTATTTTTATTTACAAGTACTGCCAAAACGACTATTCTATTTTTTTCTCATTATTTTGCGCTTGTCAAAACAAAATTAAAAGTGCTTAATGATAGAAAATTTTTTGCCCTACATGCTGGTATTCTTATTTTTTCTGTATGTTAAACTGTTGAAAGAAATACGCAAAACAAATCTTAGAACAGAATTTTACACAATTTTGACATTATTACACCACTCAAAAATAATCATAACTATTTCTTTTAAAATTGGTGGGCTCAATTATACATGATATAAAGAATAGCTGAATATGAATCAGTTTTCTAATTCAAAAGTCTCTCGGTTGGTGTCCATAAATAATACGAACAAAGATTGGATTCACGTACTGCATAGCACAATTGATTAGGTCCCCGACTACCAATCCTAATGATGTAGTTCGATTCTCGGAGTCAGTAAACTTTGAAAATTTTGATGTCACTTGTATAATACATATATGCATACGTCTATGTATAAGCTGTGTAATAGAATACATTTATGACATTGAATTATTATATTCTTTTCTATTGGAAATATGCCTGTATTACGTGACATGGCGATGTGTATATTTATATCAGTGAGGCTCCGCCCCCCTGCGCGCTCCGCACGCCAACCACCTCTTTTATTGTGCTATAAGTGTAATTTTTTTAAAACAAGGTTTTTAATTATATTTTCTAAGGCCTTAAAGAGTAATAAAATTAATTGTTAGTATGAAAATAATATGTTGAAGTATATTTTACAGAATTCGGAAGACTATGGCATTATTCGATAATACACGGGAATAAATTTTCTACGCTGGGGAATGATTACTGGTCTGCTTTTAAGGAAATATGAAGAACAAGCTGCTCATTTCAAATAAAAGTGGTAAAGTTTATATAGACAGAAAGATGAGCCCTTGACTTTTTGTTGGTGAGCTTTATTATTTCTTCTAGTGGCTCCCTTTTTTAAATGAGCTGTCTATCCTGTATGTGTCAATAGATATTTCTAAGCTCTTATAACTATATTTGCCCCTGAGCGGTCTGCGCACCAACCCCCGTAATTGCAAACTAGATTTACGAAGTATGGAAAAAAACCCGATTTACATTAATTGTTACTTAAAATTTATATATGTAATTAATGTATATTGATCACAATCAACTACATGAACTTTTAACAATAACTTTTTATTTTCCCTGACAAATGCCTAATTTTTATATATTAAAAACGACAACGTATTGGAAGATTTAAAATTTTTTTTTTTCTTTTAATTTTTTATAACCAAAATTTTGGCCCATTGAATAATTTTTCCAACCAAAATTTTGGCCAGTTGGTATTTTTTTCTTTGTTTACTTCCACTCCGTAAATTCGTTTTAAAAAGTTACAAAATGTCTAAGCGGAAATTTGACAGTGAATTAGACTCTCAAATTGCAACGAAAAAAAAAATTCTTCCTTTTACATCTACAGAGAACTTGAAGTCTAAATTTAAAGTTGGAGATAGATCGGTGTAAGAAAATTATACATTACTACTACTACTACTTTCTACTATAATTACTATTATTACTACTATTAATACTATTACTACTACTGTTACTACTACTACTACCCTGCTTTTATCATTATTATTTCTTTTGAAATGTTTTTATTTTACTACTTATGTTATAAGTTCATAAAATATATTTATATTTTTATCCAAACTCCAAAACATCGAAAGAACAATTTAGAAAGTAAATAATAATTATTTTGTAATAATATTATATTTTATCATAGTTTTCTATTCGCATTTCATTTATGTATATGACCATTATAATTGCTCTTGTTTGAAAAACTCTTACTACATGTACAACATACTTACACTTTCGAATTATCATGAGAGTATTATCACCAGTTTGAGCCAGATAAACAAAAATTACGTAATGTAGAAGTAATTATTTGGGATGAAGCCTGTATGATACCGAAAAAAGCGTGAGAAATCGTTGATAGGACTTCAAAAGATTTATCTAGTAGTAATAAACCTTTTGGAAATAAAATAATAATTTTAGGTGGAGACTTTCGTCAAATTCCCCCAGTAGTAAGAAACAAAAGCAAAATTACTATTGTTCAAGAAACCATAAAATTTTCCAATTTATGGCCTTCATTCAATATTTTTTATCTAAAAAATAATATATGTTTAATTGATAAAAAACTTTCTTCATTGCTACTCAATATAGGAAAAGGCAAAATTAAAACTATTATAATTCCTCAGACATGGAAAACAAATGATGTATGTTCTAAAATTCTTAATACTGATGATGATTCTTTTATAAGTAAAGCTATATTGACATCGCACAATGAATATACTCATTTTTACTTCAAAAAAGTTTTAAATAATATGGTAGGAATATTAGTAACGTATTATAGTATTGATAAAGCAACTTACAAGGGAGTAAATGATTCAGACGATAATATTTATACTAATTTCCCTAAAAAATATTTAAAAAGTATTAAGGAAGGTCGTTTTCCACACAAATTAAATCGCAAAACCTCGCTCTAACTCTTACGACTATATAATATAGGAAGATATATATATACACACGTACATGACAATGAGAGGAAAAGTAGTTCAGGCTTTATGGATAAAATTAGGTTTTCATTTTATTCCTCGTGGAAAAGATGTTAAACACAAAAAGTTTCTGGAGTACATATTTTTATCATTGTAAGAGTTAGTTTTTTATTTGTTTTTACATGATAAAATCGTTAATTAAGGTCAAAACCATCTTTCTAAAGGTACGAAGTAGAGTTTAAACCTAACATTGAGCTGCTTCTTTACCTCTGAGCAGGTGCAACAGCGACAGCAACAGCAGCATAAACGAGTAGCTCAATGTAGAGTTAACCGTGTTTCATACCTTTAAAACGCTGTTTATGGCCTCAATAAACGATTTTATCTTATCAAAAAAAATACAACCTAACTCTCATAATGTTAAAAAAATATAATCTGATAACTTTTTCTATTCAACACCTTCTCCACCATGAAAAACAATGAAAACATAAGTTCTTTCATAAGGCCTGTAAAAATAAAAATTCAACCAATTTTTTCGAATTTCTATTTCATCTGCCTTAAGTAGACGGCTGAATTTAAATGCATGCATTAGCCCCATCCACATCTCCCAAATCTTTTAAATCCTTATCATAACTTTATGATAACAATCTCTCACGACCTTTTTTGTGGCATTTTTATGTAGAAAATAAAAGCTAATCTTTATTAGAATTTGTAAACACGAACTGATTATTTTATGGATAATAATTTTCTTTGTTTGAAAAGTGGCATTAAATTTATTAAAATGATGCACACTAAAATAAAAGAAATGTAAATATGTTATCACTTTTTTATCATTTAGTAAACTATAAATATAATCGGATTAGCTCTTTTTTTCTCACTTTTACTGTCTAAGGTATTTTCGTTTGTTTCAAGCACAAAAAATGATTTTAAAGCTGGCAAATTATCACGAACGCGATCAACGCAACTAAAAAGAAACAGCCATCGACTGTTAGTTAGCTTTAGAATTTTTTGTGTGTTGAAGTCTGATAAGAAATTTGAGAATCTATAAAGTTAAAAAATCTCTTGGAACTGTTTAAAATATTTTGGAATACTTTGAAGTAAAATTTGACATTCTGAAGGAATTTTTGCGCAACTTTTTTTAGCAACTATGGGTAAAGTATGGTCAGTTCATGGCAATAAAACGCATGGCAATTAAAGTAATGCAGTTTACAAAAAAATGTTTGCAACTGGTCATGATGCTAGCGTTTCTATTAGCTATGCTAACAATATTGCTAAGAGAAACTCTATTATCTTATAAAAAATTTTTCGTATTAGTAAAAAAGTTCCTGAGCCTTACACTGTCAGGCATCAAGTTCAATTTATTTTAACATATGTAACATCAATTTATTGTTTTCGGCATCTGTGTATTTTACAACTACGCACATTTTTTAAAACTGATTTCGTTAGATTTGTCAAGTAAAACTAAAAACGTTGCTTTCTTAAAATATTTAAAACTTTTTGAAGTTTACTAGCACTCAGTACTTTTGTTATTAAGTTAACATTTTTGTCTTTTTTCATGCCCATTTTTTCAACAGCCTCTAATTTTTGCACAGTTTTCGAAGAAAAGTAATGAGATCATCTACAAGACAAACTGGCTGGTTAAAATGCGCCACAAAGAGAGTAGTCATCAACTCAAACTCCTTGACTTGATTATCAAATTCTTACTGAAAAATTAAAGGAACGTTGAATTGTTTTTGTGATGTATTGACATTATCTTCATGTGTTTGAAGTGCAGCGTACCTTGGTTAGTCTGGTTTGTTATATCATGTGATATTCACGCTACAGAGACAGAAACGGGCAGATTTTTCCAAATCTGATTTGGTTTTTAAAAGCCAATGTTTAAACTAAAGTTTTTCGAACCAAGCGTGATGTAAAATACAGATTTTTTTTGCTGCGTTGACATGTCAATATCACAACTTTCTTGTACTCTCTGTTTTAGAGACATTCCCGTTCTAAAGGCTATTATTTTAATCTGGGTGTTGCCCAGAAAAAAACAAGAAATGTCTGATATTCCATGATATATACCTCATAGTTATTACTTGAAAACGGAGAGTTTCGTTTTTAAATTATAGAAAGCCAAACCTTAGCGATCTCGAAACATCGAGCGGTACACCAGCTTCTGCAATCGCGTGACATTCAACTTACTTCATTTGAAACAAGCTACCGTCGCAAATCTCGAACTACTTGTGCAACCTCCAACAATCTTATAAAATCCTAATGTGACAAATATGAATGATAAACAATTTTCATATTGTCCACAAGACATATCATACACAATTTCAACAGCAACTTGTACTTAATGTAAGATCCGAGGGATCAGAAGTATTAACCATCAAATACTGCGTAATTATTGCACCACGACTGTGCTGGTGTCAATTAAGAATAATTAGATTAAGCTCTAAATGGCTGTTCGGATTTCCAACCTGACGCGTCCTTCTTAAGTACAAAAGTATAAAAACTCCTAGCTCATAACACTATTCGCCTTTTCTCTTTTTTCAAGTGCTCTAAAGTAACTATAGAGGGAAGAGAGTGAGTTCTGTTGCATCTTTTAAGCGGATGTAAGACTTAGTTCGGTGATTAAACTACGTGTTAGAAGCGTAAATTTCAAGCAAATGTAAGACTTACTTCAGTGACTAAGCTGTGTTAGAAAAGCTCGATCAAACTAGGCCACGGTAAACTCGCTTGAAAAAAGGAATTAAGGAAAAACAAAAAAGAAGGTACCGTCGACTTGGGTTTCGACGTTAAAAGCAGCTGTCTAATTATTGTCATTGCCATTAGTACTCTGGTGTAGGATTAGAATCATCATTGCAGTCAAGCTTGTAAGATCTTGCGACTGCGTGCGCGCAAGCAGTGGCTAACCGACGATCATAGAAGTAAGTAAGTTAAGGAAACCACAAATTGTATTAACATTGTAAATGCGAATCTAAACTTTATAATTTATATTATTTGTGAAATTAACTAATTCTGGCTTTTCCAAATTCATCAAATCATCAGATAAGACATAACATGATTGTGGATTAAATTTACTTTTTTATTTCAATTACTGTATTATACATTCCAAGATTCATTACTTTAATCAATTGACACATCATTATTACCTTGATGAATTAATTGAGTGTCAAAAAATATTTAAATAGACAATGTATGGCAAAGACTTTTACGAGGACGTGAGATAAAAAAACGAATAAGGTATGCCACTACTGTATGGCATAGGACATAAGCTCAAACAGTGAGACAAAGCCAGCTCGGCGTACACCACTCTATACATATTGTTTGGTGAAACCTAACACCACAACGCTGAATCAACGATTTAAAAGAAAAGTATACTGTGAGTAAAAGCAAATAAGGCCTTTGAGCCTACAGCTGATTCCTGACAAACAAAAGTTAAATTTATTTGTTTTTAAAATGAATCAACGAATTCCACTCTTCTTCTATAGAAGTTCAGACATAACAAATGTATACAAGTATAAGTCATAAAAAATTTAAGAAACAAGGCAGTTAGCTGAGTGAAGAGACTCTACCCTTGTAATTTTGAAAATATTTATTTCATTTAACGTCAAATACTTTTATATTATTGCAACTTGCAAATTTAATTATAAACTTAGACCATTAGTTAACAACTATTAAAAGAATTATTTTAAAATATCAAAAATTTTCTTACAGTTATCAAAAATACAATATCTGTATAAAAAGAAACATGACGGATCATTTGAAAAATATGACGGCAAAAATTTTTTAAATAAATTTTTTTTTTAAAGCCTTTCGATAATATATGTAAGAAAATGTTTAGTAATTATTTTTTATCTCCTATACGCTTATATCTGACAATTATGTTGATCGCGTTTATGATAATTTGCCAGCTATAAAGTTGTTTCTTATGCTTGAAACACAAGAAAAAACCATAAATAGTAAAAGTCAGGAAAAAAAAGCTTATCAGATTATATTTATAGTTTTATAAATAACAACAAAATGATAACTAAAATTTACATTTTTTCCATTTCAGTGTGCATCATTTTAACAAATCTAACGCCACTTTTCAATCAAATAAAACTATTATCCATAAAGTAATCAGTTCGTGTTCACAAGTTCTAATAAAGATCAGCTCTTATGTTCTTCATGAAAATACCATATGGGTGGTTGCGAAAGATTGTAATTATAGAGTTAAGATGAGGATTTTAATTCAAAAATGTATGAACATAAGGCGCAAATTACTAAAAAAGTTGAGTCTTAGAGTACTTAATAACGTAAATATTTGCATGACTGCCATCGCTTTTGTAGATTGGTCGATGACTTCGTTTTCAGTAGTAGCTATGTAGCAGAAATCACTGTTGAGTTCAATGAATCCGGTTGTCTGGTAAGTAGGATGTTTGTCATTGCCTATTCGTCAAAGTTGTTGAGCAAAATGTGCTGCTGTTACTTAATATCAAAAAACTGTTTTATGTTGATCAGAACATTATTTCAATATAAAATAAAATTTATAGGATGCAACAAAAATTTTTTAACACAAAATGTGATGCTTTCCAAACACTTGGCTTAAATAAAATGACTTTTATAAAATAGAACACCAGAACGAATGGTCACAGTTAATAAAAAACAAAAAAAGTAAAAAAATTAGACTGATCAGGAATCGATAACATATTTATCAGATTCTATGTGCCAGCAAAAATGTGGGCTGGATGGCTTCTAACAAAAATTTACAATGCATGACTTGCACTTAGAAGGTCTACATGTTTTTAAAAAGTTTTTTCCAATTATAAAGGTAAGTGAAACTTCTATCCAAGAGCTTTCACAATCTTTACGTAATGTCACTTCAAGGAAACTTAAAATATAATTTGGTGGCATAATGTTTATTTTAGATTTGTCGAACTCGATTTACAGACAAATTTTTTACTAGAACTTAGCATGTAATCATGCAAGTCTATTACTTTTTAGAAAACATTACATTTTATTGATAATAGTTAAAAGCCATATTACGTTTATGATTTTAACTGAAATTCTTAATATCCTCAGCACAAAATCATAATTCATTATAAGAAATACACGGGACTGATGGTAAATTTGCACCTATTGTTTTATATACTTTAATGTCTAAATAAAATTTTTCATGTGAACATCCTTTCAAACGTTTGTTATTTCTAAATGTCGTGCCAATTTTTTTGCTTGTTGTACAATACTTTTAAAAAACCAAGGTTGGCTTTTTGAAACATTTTATAATTTGACAGTAAGTGTAAATAATTGTTTTTATGTGTGTAACGTTCTTTTGATCGTACGAAACTTATTATAATAAAAAGATTAATCTAACAGTTTCAAGATTTTTGAAGTATACAATAGCGTTTAAGCAAGACAATATCTTGGGTGATTATATATATATAATCATCTTGTAATTCAGCTGAAAATAAATTCATCCTTGTCAATAACTTGTCTGCATTTTTAACAAAACCTTCAAAAATCTATAAATAAGGATAACAGACTGGAATATTCAAAAGTACTGTGGGAGTGGGAACTGGCGTGTAGTGCAGCTTTTTTTGAGCCAAAATCCGTTAACAGAATAACTGTTTGACAATTATTTGTTAAGTAAAAGGATTTTAAAAAGTGCTGAATTTCAGCGTGTTTCGAACGGAAATTTCAATGGCGCGGGCTGCTATAAAGTGCATTGTCATTAATCGCGGCAACATAGCAACGAACCTGTAGGTTGGTAAACAAAGTGTAAAGAGATAATCTAGCGGTCAAGAGATTGTGCTCAGATGTGATGACAAAGTTATTGAAAGGAGGTAAAGGGCTCAGTATCAGAAACATAAAATAGATAAATAACTGTACGAAAAAGTTATTCAATTTTGCTAAGATATTTTTGTTAAATCATTATAATTATAAGCGTCACATAAAATAAGAATAATAACAATGATGATGATGACCATAATAAACATGATAGTAAATATAATCAAAGTAGTAAAAATACAATTATAAACAACAATAATAATAGTAGAGATGAGGATTAAAATAATAAATACTTATATTAAAAATAATGAATTAATAAACTTGAGCGGTTATCAGTCTGTACTTGAGATGCACTTAAGTGACAATTTTGCAGTGGTACATCGGCCGCATTTGGGTGGCATATAAGCAGCTGTACTTGGAAAGTGGAAAATCGACTTCACTTGGGTGGTTCCTGAGCAGTACTTAAATAACGGTACTTCGGGGACACTTAGGTGGCACTTACGCAGTGGCACTTGAGCGGTACTTACATAGCATTTAAACAGGAGCACTTAGGCAATACTTAAGCGGTACTTTAACAGCCCCTGGGTGGTACTTGAGCAATATTTCAACGGCACTTGGGCAGTAGTTTGGCAAAATTCAGGCAGTGGTACTTGAGCAGCACCTGGGTGGTACTCAAGCGGTACTTTGGCAGCACTTAAGTGGTATTTAAACAGTGGAAATTGGCCGGTACTTCAGCGGTACTTGGGTGGTACTGGGGCAGCATTTAAGCAGTGGCACTTGGGCGGTTCTTGAGCAGTACTTTAGCTGCACTTTGGCAGTACTTTGGCAGAACTTAGGCAGCGGTACTTTAGCAGAATCTGGGTGGTACTTTAACAGTACTTTGGCGGTACTTCGTTGGTACTTGGGCAAAACTTGGACAGCACGTAATCAGTGGCATGTAGACAGTACTTGAACAGTACTTCAGCGGTACTTGGGTGGTATTTGGGCAGCATTTAATCAGTGGCACTTAGACAGTTCTTCAGCGGTACTTTGGCGGCAATTAGACGGTACTTAAGAGGAATTGAAGTAGCGGCATTTTGGTGACAGTGAGGCAGTACTAAGGAGGCGTTAAAGCAGTGGCAATGGGCGGCAATTTTGCGGTACATGATGGCACTTAAACAGCGACACTTGGGCAGCATTTCAGCGGTACTTTTTTGGTCAAGCAGGTTACTGCATTTTGTCAGTACTTCAGTGGCGCTTGGGCATGTTTTTGGTGGTACTTTGGTGGCAATGGAGCCGCAATTTATCAGTGCCTCTTGGACAGCATTTAAGCAGCGGGACTTAGGTGGCACTATGGCAGCACTTGGTTGGTACTTGAGTGGTACTTAAGTGGTATTTAGGCGGCATTTCAGCAGCAGTACTCGTGCGGTACTTCAGCGGTACCTCACTGGCACTTGGGCAGCACTTAGGAGGTATTTGGGCATCATTTAAGGAGTGGCACTTAGGTAGCATTTCGGCAGTACTTCTGTGGCACTTGGGTTGTACCCGGTGATATTTAAACAGTGGCACTTGGAAGATACTAAAGTGGTACTTTGGCGGCACTTGGGTGATATTTGTACAGCATTTAGGCAGTGGCAATCGGGTAGCTATTTGGCAGCACCTGGGTGCCACTGAAGCTGCGGCACTTGGTCGGTACTTTAGTAGTACTTTGGTGGCACCTTGGCGATATTTAAGCAGTGGTTCTTGGGCGGTACTTGAGCAGATCTTCAGTGGCAATTCGGTGGTACTTTAGTGGTACATGGACGGTATTTGGGCATCATTTAAGCAGCTGCACTTTGGCAGCATTTCGGCGGTACTTCAGTGGCATTTGGGCGTTACTCAGTGACATTTAAACAGTAGCACTTGGGCGATATTTGAGTGGTACTTTGGCAGCACTTGGATACTATTTGGGAAGTATTTAAGCAGTTGCACTTGGGTGGCACTTTGGCTGTACTTTGGTGGCACTTGGGCAGTACTTGGGTAGGACTTAGGCAGTATTGAGACACAACTTGGGCAGCGCTTAAGCAGCGGTACTTTGGCGGCACTTGGATGGTACTTGCGCGGTATTAACACAACTTGGGAGGCACTTAAGTAGTGGTACTTTGGCAGCACTTGGGTGACACTTAGGCATCACTTAAACAGTGGTACTATAGCGTAGTTTGGCCAGTGCTTTAGCAGCACGTGGACAGTACTTTCGCTGTTTAAATGCCGCAAAATACTGCATAAGTACCAGCGAAGTACCACTTAAGTATCACCTTAGTGCTGCTGAAGGAGCACTACCTTAATTCGGCCTAAGTACCACCCAAAAGCCGTTGAAGTACTATCCACTTTCTGCTGTATACATACCTCAAATACCACAGAAGTGCTACCAAAATACTGTTCTAGTACCGCCCAAGTGCCGCTGCTTAAGTGGCACTTAAGTGCTGCAAAAGTGCTGCCAAAGTGGCGCCTAATCACCGCTACCTTAATGCTGCCCAAGAACCACCTAAATACCGCTGCTTAAGTGCCGCAGTTGTAATACTAAAAAACCGATCAAGTGCCGCGGCTTAAATGCTGCTCAAGTACTGTCCAGGGGCTGTTAAAGTACTGCTTAAGTACCGCCCAAGTGCCGCTGTTTAAATGCTATGTAAGTACCGCCTAAGTCCCGCTGCGTAAGTACCACCAAAACATCGCCACAGTACCGCTACTTAAGTACAGCTTAAAGAAAGTAGCTGAAAAAGAAAGTACATCTGAAATAGTGTCGAGGGAAGCTGTGGGGGGCTGTGGCAAGGTAGAGTAGAGTAGAGTGTATTTATTTAAGGTGTCTGTGGGTGTGGCGTGAGGGGCTAAATGTGGGGCTAGCATATTTTCAACTATGTTAAAATCACGTAAAAACGATCGAATCTTACCTCATGTTGTGGAGAGGCTATGTCTAACAAAGTTTTGTTTGTGGTGGTGTTGTGTGTGATGGATGTGGGGGGGATATGTGATTGCCAGACTTAAAAGAACTACATACTATAGGAATATATATATATATATATATATATATATATATATATAAATATACATACATAAATATACATTTATTTTTTGTCAAATAAAGCCCAGTTGATCAAAACAAATTTTCAGCTTCAATTAATTAATGACTTGAGTCTAGAGCAAAAACAAACAGACTAATGTACAAAAAAATATTTATAAAAGGACGTTAGTTAAAGGACGCATTAGAATTTGTAATTACTGCCATACATCAGACAAACTTGTACACAGATTGTCGAACATCATTTAGCCACACGACACACCCATGTCACTCCATACGTATCACTCGGCGAAATTTAATACTAAAACGCTGAGTAAACGAATTTAGAAGAAAAGCATACTGTCAATAAGATCAAATAAGGTTTCGGTCCCACTGATGTTCCCTGACAAAGAAAAATAAACTTATTTGTTTGTCAAATGAATCTGAAAGTTCCGCTTTTATTAAGGAATTCTAATCTTATAAATTGGCATACCTTGTCAGGAAATAAGTCATTTGTTTATACTTAAAATATACTTCAACTGCTCAAAATTCTCATCTTATCGAACTTGATTGAATTTTTTTTTTTTTCCTTTTCTCAAAATTTCATCGCAATTGATCATACACTTAAGGATATTAACAAAATGGCTGGTGTTGCTATAACAGTACAATTACTTCAATAATACCATAAAACAAGAAAAATCGTAAAATCACTCGAATTTCTTTAATTATTTTATCCATCCCTTATTTTAGGTGCAGAAGACCTATACTTTGAAGGAAAATTATTTCGTGGCTGAAGAGTTGAGCAAGAGCTTGTTTAAGGGGAGTAATAATAAAAACATAACACCATTCAGAAGTACACTTTTCTCTCTTTAAAGCTTACGCCAAATAAATTATTAATATCAACAATTCTTAAATAATACAGAAGATAACTGTTTACGGTTTTTACATGGAAATTTTTGAACTTATAAATGAAGTCGCAAAAGCCGCAAAAAAAGAAGCCAGCGTAATTAGCATTCTCGAAGAAGCCCCATGTTTTAGGGACCACTCTTTGCCAGTCAGGCCAGCGATCCCTGTCTGGCCTAACTAATCCACTAATCCTTACCTGTAGCCCTAATACTGTTCCGTATTGACACAGGTCCAAAGACCTGTGGGGCAAGAAAAGAACCCTAAAACAACTTTGAAGGAAAATTCTACAGAAAAACCTGCCCCAAAACAGCCGGGGTTGCATAGGAACTTTTTCTGGTGATAACTTTTGGCCCCACACAATCAGTTAATCACTAAAACTAATAATAAGCTTATTTACATTATCACTTTCTTACAATTCCAATGCAGAGTTTATTTGTCAACTCATTTTCTACTCCAATACGCAATTACCTTTGCACTTAAGAAACGTTTAGACACGTCTAACAGAATAAAAAAATAACAGCCTTCGTTTGAGATTGAATTCATTTAAAAGTCACAAAATGTTCAGCCCAAGTTGTCTTAAGCCAAACTTTCTCTTAAATAAAAGTATTCTTAGAACAGGAGTGGTACTCGGTACTAAGATGCAACAGCAGGAAAAAATCTGAATGAGTACTTTCCGACGAACCACTTTGTGCCATCCCTCGAGGTCCATCACAAAAAGCATCAGCTATGCGGCAATCGTAAGGCTAAAAATCTTACACTTAATTAAAAGCAAGAGCCTATTTATTACAATCATAGAAGCTGCTGTCAGTGTCGTAAAAATATCGTCATCACTTTTAAATGTTATCATAAAGACGAATACAAAAATTGCCCTTTTCGGACTAGCTTTTCCAAATATCATAACAGTAGGAACAGTGATGCTAAATATATTGAAATTTATTGAAAATTACATTTCTCATGTCTTATCACAAAAAACACGATTCAGTAAGACATGAGTATTAGAAAATTCATTTCCAGCTGAAGAACTAGCTAGACTTTGTTGATACTGAAAAAAAGACCAATAAACTCTATCCCATTTGTAGAAAGAATGGCAACAACAAGATACAGAGAGCGTGGACTGGAATTGCTTAAAACAAGGATGAAATATACAATTTTAGAAAATTATTGTTGAAAAATAATGGACAATATAGTGAAGAATTAGAAAACTAAAAATAATTCGGAAAATTTGTTAACATTTTAAGCTTCCAGGTACAACCATCAGACAGAGCCATGTATGTAAAATAACTGCCAAAACGAAAACCCTAACAAAGATTCCTATAACACAAACTGGAAGCCATGGTCAGGCTTATCTATGCATGATACGAGCTACTCCTGAAATATTCATAGAAGTAGCAGCGATAACATACGATCAGGATCGCTGTTTTACCGTGGTTATTAATACAAGAGAGAAACAAATAAGAATCAAGATCCCTTGTAAAGGTCTTGCAACTTTTAACTTAGTCAACTTTGAGAAGAAAATTTTCGTGAATTAGATTTAAATAATAATATCCTCAACACAACAACCGAAGAAATAATTTAATGTATTACAGAAAAGCTTTGCTTCATTTTCAAGATAAGACAACTTTTAACTAATTTTATTAAATAATAAAAATATTTTTCAATCTATTTTGCATTAAAAACGATGCTGATTTACGTGAATTGTATGCAAAGCATAAAATACCAACTAACAGTGAGCCAGGCTTTACTAAAATATATATGTACCCACCTGTTCTACGCAAGAAAATTAGAGATCAAATCAGAGACATATAAACGAAAAACAATACAAACAAAATAAAAAAAGAAATAAAGAAAAAAAAAATAAAAAAAATAGAAAAAAAAAACCAGGGGGGATAAATGGGTCATGGGACCCGCGGTAAGAACGAAGTTCTTTAAACATGAGATAAGTATGGACACAATTTCTTAGGTAACAAGGGGGTCGCTAGACCCACAGAAAGAATGAAGCTCTGTAAACGTTGGTACTGCATTCATGTTATTTACTAAAACAAAAACTCGAAAAACAAATAAAAAAAAAAAAAAAATATTTTACTACTCACGATGGTGAACTTCGTGAGAACGTCGTGCATAAATACAGTACTCACGAAGTTCAACCATCGTGAGTAGTAAAATATTTTTTTTTTTTTTTTTATTCGTTCTTCAAGTTTTTGTTTTAGTAAACAACATGAATGCAGTACCAACGTTTACAGAGCTTCATTCTTTCTGTGGGTCTAGCGACCCCCTTGTTACCTAAGAAATTGTGTCTATACTTATCTCATGTTTAAAGAACTTCGTTCTTACCGTGGGTCCCATGACCCATTTATCCCCCCTAGTTTTTTTTTTTTTTTTCATTGTTTTTTTTCTTTACTTCTTGTTTTATTTTTTTATATTTCTTGTTTTTTTTCATATTTTATTTTATTACATTTTTTTCATTTTTTTCTTTATTTCTTGTTTTATTTAATTTTTTTTTTTTTATTTCTTGTTTTATTTTTTTTCATATTTCATTTAATTTCATTTTTTTCATTTTTTTGTATTTTCTTTATTTAATTTCTTCCTTCTTTTCATATTTAATTTTTTTTTTTTGTTCCATTTTGCCTCGTATATCATTCCTTTTTTTTTGTATTTAATTTCATTACTTTTTTTTTTCATTCTTTTGTATTTCCTTGTATTGTGGGAGAATAAAATTAAAATTTGTTAAAAAATTAATTGCTTGGGAGTGTGAGGGGGAATGGTGGGTAAAGGTGTGTAGAAGAGTAACACGGCATGGTTGGCAGATATACATATCTAGTGGGGAGAGGGGAAGTGTATGGAGAACCGATGGTGAGGGGGGCGGGGTAAGGGGGGAAACTTGATAGGGAGAGACTCTGGGTAAACGACTTTCGTTTAAAAAAAAAAAAATTTGTCGGTTTTAAAATTCCAGCCCCCCGAGTAACACGACATAAAGAACTTCGTTCTGAAAATTGTTTGATAGACGAACATACGCTGAAATAATACTACAGCTAGATAAATTAAAAACTTTCGACCACAAAACTGACATGTTAGAGAGTAAAAAAGGTGAATATGGAGAAAGTAGAACTTGTTGGATTTACAGAGTTTTATAAAAAATTTTTTGAAAATCATGCTGAAACTGCAGAAGATTGAACTCAATCATTGCGAAAAAGTCTATAATTCAATCGGACTTTAGAAAATAATTAAGAAAAATTATAATTAGCCTCGTGCAAAGATTTTATACTTGCAAGTTGTGACCTCTACCTATCATGTATTATATAGACACGTTTAATTTAGCTATCTGTATTGTAATATGTCAAGGAAAGCAAGGAGAAAGTACCAATTTAGCTTACATGTCTCGTACTCTTGATAGAAGTGGAAGAAATAACTCCACAACTAAAAAGAAATACTAAATTTAAAAAAATTAATTTTGGACGAGTACAGGGAACATATTTATTGGTTACAATAATTTTTATTATTATGATTATGTATAATATATGGCTTGTTACGATTATAATAATCGGTAATAGTCGTTATCAAAACTATCATTCAAAAAAATTCTCACATACTTAGCACCCCACTACAGCTTATAACATTTACAATGTTAGCCAAACAATTAACTATACCAATCACTCTATTGCTGGGTCACAGTAACTTTTTTAATTCTTACTTCATTAGTAATTTTACTACTGAAAAAAATACACTATGGATAAAAGTTGTGTTTAAAAATTCTAAGAATACAACGAGTTACAGCAAAACAATATTGTCTTACATTTTTTATACGTATAATATAGAATCAAGGGATTTTACTGCTTATTTAAAACTAATTATTATTTTATTAATTAAAGTTATTTCTCAAAGCATGATGCCTAATAATAATAACATGATTAACCATGGCAACAAATATAATTGTAACAAACCGCTTAAGAAAATACGACCTGTAATATGCTGCTACTTCTGAGATTATGAGTTCAAGCTCTCTCACATGCAGTGGCACTGCAGGACATGAGTCACTGTCAAATAACTCAATTAACCACATTGAAAGTTTTAAAGTGTTATTTTACTCTTACTTATGTCCATGATTCAAATATTAAGGCAGAAGTTTTACAAAAAAAAAAAAAAAAAAAACAAATGCTCTTCAAAATAAGAAGACGTAATAAAGAATCTTGGTTGGATGTGAAGGCGAAGATAACGTGAAATGGTGGTACTGCAGGGGTAGGAAAAAAAAAAGTTCTCTGAATAAGAGATAAGGAGAAATAATAAGAGCCACATGCACTGTCACAAAAAATTATCTATTCAAGATACACACGTAGTACACCATAGCTAGTAATATAGAACCATCTTACTTATAGCCTGGCCTAGTAATCGTAAGGGGCTACAAGGTTATATTATTAATACTAACGTAAATCCAGATCAGCATACCTGCTAGCGCTACATCCAAGCCCAACTCCCTTGTCATATTATCCTGTACCATATCTTCTCGTATAACTAAATCCATAAGCACTATTACGGTAGGGAAGTGCAGTAATTAATATCGGGAGCTAAAATGCTGTATAATTAGTTATATTAATACCTTGCACAATAAACTTTTTGAGACACTTTTTCTTTAATTCTTAAATTATTTTATACATGAGACAATACTAAATAACATTTAGGTCTGTACAAGACAATCACCTGTATGCTACTACTTGACTTGGTCTTCTTAACGCTTCACTCGGATAGCTTAAAACTACTAACTGTTCCAGGTATAGTATGATATACTAACGGTGAAAAATCTATCTTAACTCTTTCCCTTGTTCAATAATAAGCTTTGGGGAGCACTGCAAAAAAGATTCAATTGATTAATCTGCGTATCGTTCATGTGATTTTCCAGAATCGATTTTAACAACAAAAGGACTAGTTAAAGTTTGTTTGACAAGCTCACCTGAAATTCTGCTTCTATCATGAATGCTGTGTGTGTCCATTAAAACATTATCAGCTACGTCAATATTTACATAACGAATGCTGTGTCTTATGAGTACTTATGACTCTCCTGATTTTCTAAATATTTTAACATACTAGATCTAAGGAAAATGAATCGTATTCTTATTATTAATGTAATACTAGTCAGGTCGATACCCATGATAAGGTGAGAAACATTACGATAGCTAAATACAAACGTATTAACTGCATGATCTACGCTCTACCACTCTTCCATGATTTTCTTGACCCTATTTTGAAAAGTCTATAAGAAATTCTATAATACGCCATATGTGGCTGTATAATGCGGAAGTGAAAATGCATTGTTAATTTCGTTAATTTTAAAAACTGTGTACATTCTACACTTTTAATCGGTGGAGCTTTGTCCATGACACAGTAAATCTGTAACGCATATCAAACCAAAACTTTTTTTAACTCTTCGATTATTCTTTTTTGCTTCCATATTATCTAACACTCATTGATGTTAAATCATTTGCTATGCGCATCAATGATGATCAGATTCATATCACCTTCCAATGTGGAGTAATCGCAATGAATGCATTCCAATACTTAAGTTAACCAGAGTAATTGTTAGAGGAATTTTTTCCGTGCTTTTTGTATCAATTTAACAGCTTTTACAGCTATTTGCAAGATTCACTAGTTTTACGTTCATCTCTGGCCAATATACATATAACATTTTTATTTTAAAGAAAAGTTTCAAGAAAAGGCATTCTCAACAGTTTACTTAAACCGTATCTTGTAGTATATTTTCCCTTTTCATGTTAAATTTTTTTAAGCAAGCCAATAATCTGTTACATATCATACAATACTTCTTATAGTTGTATCTTTCTTACACACTGCTTTGAAAATTCTACTATTAGAAATAGTCTCGATCATTTGTCTGCATTTTTATTATTTCTGGACCTAACGTATTCTATTTGAGCCTAGAAAGAAAGTACCCATAGCTGTACAACCTATTATCAGCATTCTGTGGTAATCTTTCTTATGGTCCTAAGATAAGCTGCGATAGTTTATTATGTGTCCTTTATATAATTTCCTGCCAAGAAATAAAATACTGAAACCATTTAAAGCCAAATATTATATAAATAGCATTTTTATTAACAATAGCGTCCTTAGTTTCAGTTGATGGAATTATTTTTGATGCATACATAACTAGTTTTTGGTTGGTTATCCCTAACTATTATACAAGAGCTTTGGTTAACTAAGTTCGTTTGGGGCTCTGAGCTTTCACCTAGCATTTAAAAACGTTACTTTTACTGGTTTAGTGGAATCCAACAGTTGAAGATTATTGTTATTCCTCATTGAAACTATGTTAACTTTAAGCACTAATAGAGATACATGGTTATTCTGGTGCCTCCAAGGCTACATACGCTGATTTGTGTTTGCGCATTATGAGAGATGATCGAGTTACCATCTCACTGCTATCTTCCAAATCAAAGGTGGCCTTCTTGAACAACGTTAGCCTGCCCAAAGTTGGACCTTAGTACTGCACTCTTATTTGGAAAACTAACAAAGCACTATCTCGACATATTTTTGATAAAGTTCAGTTCAACTCATCTTTAAATCAATTCCAAGGACGTAATTCATCGGCCATAAGCTCAGCCCTCTACATTTATCGCTAACCAATGTAGCAGTAGTCATATTTTTTTTTCTCTTGCGTTCTGGCTCCACGTTTCTAGTACAGCTATCCCTGCCAATAAAGCCTCCAGAGGAATGCTGTCTTCTCATCTTTTACGAAGTAAAACCTGTTTCTATTGCCCGCTACATCTCCACGAAAAAGATCTAAAATATCCTGGATTCACCACTAGACTCTAAGAACTAGAGTCTTGTCAGGCTACAACTTGGGCTAAAAATGCACATGTCTGGCCAACTTTTATGTGTAAGGGTTATGACGTAACAGCATACTATCTACGGTTTTATTTCAAGGCTTATTGTCACTTGCTTAGGCAGTGTTGGTTAAGAGAGTTAACATCCTCTAGAACCCGTGACCTTTTTTCATTCGATACCATCAAATGATATGCTTTAGGCGAAAGTATGAGGCCTAATAGACTGAACAACAATCTAACAACAAGAAGAACAATCTGACATCATTTTCCCTGAAACGAATTATCTGCTCCCGCTTAAGCCTGTATTAAAGGACTCTCTACTATAGGTAGGTAATAAATTAAGCAGATCATTTCATCAATCTTTTGACTAGAGATTCTTATCTACTCTCCTTACACGGAGGTATTTAACTCTCGCTTAGTACGTTGAGACAATAATACTGGATCCTTTATGTATAGGCAGTTTATTTGATTATTTTTCACTGTCTTTCATGTCACGAATATGCAGCTTCTACTCTTACTTAACAAATGGCTGACCTTTCAGAAGTTTTGGTTGTTCTTGCATTTTCTCGATGTGGTGTTAATTACAAAGGGCCCTTTGCCGTTTATTTTTTCCAACTAAGCCTAATCCTCTGCTTACCTCTCTGTGCAGCAAAGGAAAAGTTATGCATTTGATCTCACAATGCTTTAAATTTCCTTAGGAAAATTAGCGTTCCCTCTAATAAAAGTAGTGCACAACAAGTGCATCTTCCTCGGCTGGTGGATGAGGTGAAGCAGTATAATACAACCAACCCAGCCACTAAGAAGATAATACAATACGTCAGAGGAACTCTAACCATTATTGATGAACAACAGTCCTTTTATTTAAACATAAGCCCTAAGACGTAGTCATGAAGTATATGACAGAAAATTTGACAGCATACTACATCACACTCTTACACTTGCCTTCTACAAAATAGATTGTTCCATAGTGTTTCCGCAAACATTTTCCTTATTTTTCTTATTTTCGTTGTGCATTCCAAATTAATATAAAAATGTTAAAGTGACGACTGGTCGATTTGTTTTTTTCAATAATTATTCCCGGTGAATATTACCATGACATCAAAAAATAAAAAAAATAAATAAAAATTTGAGCGATGAATCAAAAAATCGTCATTTTGGTACTGGCAGCAACAACGAAACCTTTTCTCTAGTCATAACCACAAAATCTTTACTTTGTTTTTTTTCCCTTTTGGTATAATTTTTAGTGCTGTGTTGTGATCGTGTGTGTGCCAAATTTTAAGTTCAGATTCTGCCAAACATAAATTTTCATTTGCTGTCGACAGTGAGGAGACAGCCATCCTGTTAGCCCAAGCGCTCGGTATATCAGCAACCAGTCAGCAAAGGCTACATCTTGTCATTCACAGACAACGTCTCCTCCTTTATGGACAACGTTTCATTTCTTCATGAAACAAACGGACTTGTTAATCTGGGGTTCCATCGGCCATCGTGCTTTCAATCACCGATTAGTGACCAACACATACTCTTATAAGTTCTTTTCTTCTTTTTTCTCTTAGATTCAATATTCCATTACCTTGATTACTCTTGTCTCAATTCAGTTGTTGTTATTATTGAGATTTAAAAATAAGGATAGTTGTTTTTTATATCTGTGAATAAAATAGATCTTGTAATTTAGTTGTTAAAATTATAAAAAGTACATGTTTAAATCAAGGAAAAATTACTTGGTCTCTGGACCTACTGAGCGGCCAAAACTGCCTACCTATTGTACACATAGTACGTATAAATAACAGTTATTTTCCTGATTAATTAAATAACTCGCTTCTTATCTGTAAAAATTATCAATAATACCATGACGTATTACTTATTAACAGACTTACCCATCATTTCATCGAATTTCCTAACCTACTTGCACTCTTCACTGTCAAAAATACTCAACATGACCTCAGAAATGCCTGATATATTCCAGAACAGACCTATACTATTTACTGCCTTTTCCACTCCCTCATACCCCACCTCAAACATTTATTCAACACTGTTATCCAAAGTTTGCCTGAAATCGATAGCACACATATTTTTAAGAATAGTTTCCATCAAATCGTATTCACAAAGCAATAGCTCGTTTCGTCCTACATCATCACTCTCCAGCCTTTTTATCACATTATCGCTGATATTAGGTTTGTAACATTTTGCTTATTGTTCTCTTGGTTGATAATTATCTTGTTAACTAGCCTGCACACTCAACTAAGGTGCGCTATTTAATATTTAATAATTGCCACTTGATCTTATTTCTATCCACAACTTCAAATTATTATTCAGGTATACTATGTGGTGTTGGGTTGACAAGGAGGGTTATAGGGTAATAAATAAAGATCTTCCATGTCTTTCTCTTAAAAGGATAAACTTTCACATGGAATTCCAAAACTAACAACAAACAGTAACAGTTTAATAGTATTCTTATGAACAAATATAAAATGTATCACTTCTGTGTGAGAATGGAAATGATATGGAAAATGAAATGTCCTATATTTATCAAACAAAATAAAAAAAAAATAAAAACCCACTTCCACAAATTTTTTACGAAATAATGGTTTTTACGTATTCTATTATCTCGTTGAAGTAAAAATTCGAATACGTAGCTATATAAGCTTGTAAACAATTTAAAGTAAAAAAAATAAGATAAAAAATTTAAATTTGATACGAGTGATATAAAAATTAATAATCACTTACTGGAACAGGAACCATCTTTGATTTTCTTGTTTCAAATTTTCTGAAACAACCAGCTCTTAATAAATCGCAAAAGGATGATCATAAGCAAACAAATAATAAACGTAATAGTATAGTTTTAGTGACACTCATATTTACTCCAATTTTGTGAAATACCTTGTTAATTCTACAATGAGTAAGAGATGTATCCCAAGCTAATTAATTATAAAATAAATAAATCTTCTCGTGACAATTTAATCAGTTTGCATGGTACAAAACTTGTAATTGTGGTGTAAGACTGCTGGTACCAAAGAAAGGAAGAATAACTCTTCGTAATCGAGCTCTTCAACGAAGTGCTTGAATTTCTTATTGCCCTCTTATTTTCATCATGCCATCCCCTTTTATAACTAAAAGTTGCCAAAACCGCTAACTGCCTTCATTAGTCTTCGCGTTTACTCACACCTGGTCATGGCCCTATGCTTTTCGGATGCTCTTCACATATCGGGACCTTGCAATGCACATTATTTATTCATTTAAGTTACTCTGCTGCATATAATTCTTTTTACCTAATAACTCAGTTATTTCTATAATTATTTAACAAATACACCCTTGTAAAATTCGTCATGTACTGCGCTTGGCAATACACTTTTATTGTTGAACTGTGATTAAATTAAATTAAATCTTTTGACATAGTATCACTATGTACAAATCTTTCTGTTTTCTTAATCAAAAAATATCGCGAAAAACTAGCAATTTCATTAGCCTCTTAGGTACAAATAGAACTAAGTTTTAAGGTGGAATTGACTTTCTCATTAATTCTAATTATTTTTCTTTCAATGACAACGTCTAAAAAAAATCTTGTGAAACTCCCATGGAACGTTGTTGTTCACCTTGATTCACGGGAGTTACATTGGAATCTTTGTAGAGTTGAATACGGAATGGCTGTCATGACTCTGTTTTGCTGTATCTAAGATATGTTGATGATTGCCTATAAGTAATGAAAACTGATTAAATAATTCATGCCTTAAACCTATTCAACAATTTTAATCCATTTATACACTTTACAGTCAAATATGAAGTCAACAATTCAATTACCTTCTTAGATATTAACATTACAAGTATTATGAATTTCATTAATGCAATAGATTTATATAAAAAATTCTCGGCTTCAGGTAGAATACTGAACTTTTTTTTACACAACTCACAATGCCAAAGAATAGCCATTATGTTCTCTATGATTGATAAAGCTATCAAATTTGCAGATCCATCGTTTGGATCTAAGAATATTTCAGCAGCTTGTAAGATTCTTGCCAATAAAGCTTATCCTCCGTCTTTCATAAAAAAATACATGAAAACTAAATTCAGTTTTCTCACTAGACAGAGAAAAGGTTTCCATAAATCTTGCATCTAAAATCTTCAAGAATGCGATAGTTGCACTAGTTGTTTCTCGTTCCTCGAATCTGTCAGTTCTAAACGGGAATGTTCTCCCTGCCGTTCCATATCTCTGACCTATGGAGATAACTCTCCATAAGGCCCTATCCAAATACAATACACGTGTTGTTTATACAAATTCTGGAAATTTAACTCATATTATCAAGTTGTGAGAGGACTCAATAAATAAATTAGACATGAGTGGCATTTTCTATAAGATTGCAAGTAGGTGTGGTCTGTGTTTCATTAGCCAAAGTAATAGACACTTGTACGTACGTTTACAAGAACACAAATGCTACATGAGAAACAGGGATGAAAGGTTGGCCCTGTACTGACATTCTACACACTGTCCACAAGGCTTCAAATTCAAGAGAACAGTGATCTTTGATTAAGAGCCTAAAAGGTTCAAACGTTAATTTTCTGAAATAATTCTCATAACTTTATTCAATAATTATATAAATAGACAATTAGATGCACAAAAACTTAACAATTCTTACAACCATTTTCAAAACCAAACTGAAAATCAAACGAAAAATTTAATAATAGATTTCAGTAGTACATTTTTATAATTAAAACAACAAAAGATCTTGCAATAAGTATAAACTGTATAACTACAATTCCAGATATATCTTCTACATCCTCGGTATAGGGTCTCCTTCAATGATCATTGTTCCCTATGATGTATAATTGATATGTGCACCGATCTTAACTTACTTTTTACTTCTTACATGTCTGCGCCGTCTTTGTATGACTTTTTAAGAAAAATTTTTTTCTTATTTTTCTGATTTTTATGTAACTAAATTTTGAGAACATGATTGTTATTGTAACTAAGTTAAGTATATGTAATACGTGGACGAGAATGTAGGCACGATGGAAGCCTCTATTACGTGTTGGCTTGGCACCAACATGGTATATTACTATATTTAACAGTATTCGTACATACAAAACTATGTTTTACATTTATGAAACTTTTACTAGAATTTTGATTCGATGACAGTTGTAGATCTCTTATCCTGAAGGGCTGCCAGCAAGACAGAAACATATTAATTTGTAGAATTGATTATGTAAATAAATAGTCATGCTTCTTAATACCAAGTTGTGGTTCTCAATGTTATTTATTATGATAAAGAAGCAAGTAGAAGGGGTGCATAGATATTAAAAAAAAAAAAAATATTCCAACAGTAAGAGCCGATCCCAATGTTGCAGAATTATTCGAATAACAGCAGAAACTTATCATCTTAGCTATCGAGACTTCGGACAAAATAAGTCTTGAAGTCACACATGTTTATTTATTAATAATCTCTAAGGCTTGTCCTACAGTTCATAACAGTTTTAATAAGGGAAAATATTAAACTAGTTAAAAGCTAAGCTGCTAGTCTCAAAAACAGCTCAATATTTTTTAAAAATATTATTGGATTTTAAAATAAGTATTAAAAGTATAGAAACAATGAAAAAAAAAAGTCTAGGAATAAAAAGCTTATACACATAATTGGGAGCATTTTGTTCCTTGACTTAATTGAATGAAAAATAACATTGAAGTAAGAGCAAGAGTAAGTGAATTCACACGAATCTATTCCTCTTCTCGTAGGCACACGCTTTTTGATACGATTCTGGTGCTCTCGAAGAATGTGCGCCTGGTTTAATGGCTGGCCAGGGTAGATCGCCCCAACTAGTACCAAAAAGTGGCCTTGCATTGTAGCATTGGCGTTAGCATTCTCTCTACTTATCTCTGGCTTTTATTTCAAGTATATAATGCATAAAATGCGCTAAACCAAATATAGTATGGTTTGCTAGCTTATACACTGTGATGCACACGGACGTAGTGCACGAAGCTTCTGTGCAAAGTGTTTTGTTTTTACTTCTGCTAAACTTGAGTGACAGCTATACAAAGTTCACCTCATGAACATGTGGTCTGCGTTACAGTTAATACTGATGCGGTGTGCAATGTGTGTATACATCTACTTATGTTGAAAAGTTTTTTGGGTAGGGTATTCCACACAAATCACTGCAGCCTCTCCACACCCTCACGACCCTCTTACAGACTTACGACGACCCACCATTACCACCACACTGGTCCTCCCAGATAAGGTGAATTTCCGTAGTTTTCTTTCTTATTTTAGCTTAGCTTATGTTCAGTTTTGTACCTGAATATTTGCCGACAAACCTTTTCTAAATTTAAATTGCGTCACGTTCGTTATCCTTATATTAAAGTTAAAGTAATTTTCCGATCATACGCCTTTATCATCATTTGCAATGCCCAAGAGACCGTTTTACATTTACTCTTGTACCTTTATTTATCAATGTACTAGAAGTTTCTACTTTAACTTTTGTCTCTATAAATATTGCTCTGCGAGCATAGTAAGTTAGTTAGCGCGCCACGGTGGCAGAGAAAGCTTCTCTCCGCTTGCCTTCACTTGAGCACATTTTCATAATTTAAGCACTGTAAATATATTGTATAAATTTTTATTGCACATTTTGCGTTACATTTATTTTCCGCCGTAAACCACTTCCACCTCTACACGACTGAACTGGATTGGGAGCAGCATAAAACCCCTTCCCTCGTGAACATTTTGGTAGCAGAGCGTGGTTCCAGGGACCGACGGTCAGTGCAGGAGTGGATATGTGCTAGTGCTCAGTGAAGCCTTGAATTTTGCCTTGACCATTTGATGCCGTGTAGGTGAACGCGCTCTCGCGAAGCTGCAGTAGTGAGTCATTTAAGGAATCAGAGTGTGTGCATGCTCTTCGTGCTTGAATTTGTCAAGGCGGGTAGTCGTTAGCTGCCAACACTCAGCCCCATTATCAAGCGCTTCATCGCGACATCGACTGCTTCATGGCAGACGTCAAGGAACTCAAAATTTTTATTTAAGCGTCAACAGGAGTTGTACAAAAGCATCAGCAATGCTTGCGAAAACCTCAAAAAGCGCGGCAAGGATAAGTTCACTCGTGCAATCATCGAGAGCCGTATACAGCAACTATTAAAGGCACTTCTTTGGGCACTACTCTAGGTACTCAGCACTTGGGAGAAAGAAGTGGACAGGGATGGTAGGCCACTCGTTACTAAGAGGTAGATAGGAGAAAAAAGGGAAGTTTTATTGCGAAAAGTTCGCCTCTCCCCTTCACGAGGAGCATTGCATGGTGATTTACAGAAGTATTTGCTCAGAAAAGTCACAGTTCTAGCTGGGAATCAAACTAAGATAAACTGAATATTTACTTACTTAAACTATTTGCACATTAAGTTGTGTGCATGCTTATGTAAAAATTGATAAGTTTACTTTAAAGAAATATATATGTACATCCATTAAACGCATTCAAAATAAATTCAAACTGAGATTTTTAAAAAGAAAGATGAAGGAGAAATACGCTGTTGACTCTTGCTAATCAAGGGCATCGTTTTTAAGGGCACGATACAGGTAATGCACCTTATATTGACTGTGTTTATAAAGAATAAGGAAAAAAAAATATAACAAAGTTTGTGATTCCGTAGAGAAAGTATTACGATATTGCCGTTACATTTATGCAATGTATGTAATTAAGACTGTGAATTTTTTATAATGTAGTAAAATATGCGTTTTCTTATGTTATCTGAAGAGAGATTAGATGAACACTGTAGTTTAATGGTGCAACCTTACTCTTTACATGTTAAATACATCAAAGTGTCAGTAACATAAGCTTTAAGACTTTTGGACGCTACACTTTCGAATAAGTTTATATGAAAAAAAAAAACAGTTTATGCTTTTACATTAGTTTTTTATTGATATTTTCATAAAAACATCTCATACTATCGATGGTAAAGGTTTGATAATGGGGCTAACTACCATATTCCGAAAAATAACAGTGTCATAGTGCACAAATACATTTTCTATGTAAATTATTTTTTATCTCTTTAAAAAACGTAAAATAATACATGATTGAAGGAATTAGTGCGTAAAGCAGGCATAGGTGGAGTTTTACTAGTATATATCTTCCTAAGTTACACAGTTATATTAATGCGATTCAGCCTCTAACCCCCTCCATCATTCACCCATCCTGCTTAAAATATCTGATTGTGCGTTTTCTTTACTGTTTCTTATATTATTCTCCACGTATCCCCCACGTATACTCCTCCATCTCCTACTTATCTTCTTACAATCATCGTTTATTCCATACTCATCCTCCTCCATTTCTACATTTATTATTATTCTTTTCTGGGTGAAGATTTTCCCACTAAGTTAATTTTGTTACCTTGGGATCGATTTAATCATTTAGTAGTGAATTGTATGTCCGAAGAGGTCACAGAAGCAGTAGAACAAAACAGGCTAATAAATTAAGAAATACTTGAATTTTTTTGGGTAGTTGATGTTCGTGAATTTAGTTGTGCCAATAAATTTGAGAGTTGTACAAAAAATTTTGATACTTTTTTTAAGAAGTCTTAAATTTTTATGGTAGTAAGATTGTTCAGATTTGGACCCAGTGATAATAAGAAGAAATGAATAGTTTGTGTAACTATATAGAAATTTATTAAAAAAATAATTGTACATTAGAAATTCACAAATTGTGAATTTTTCTGTCTGTTCGAATTTTCTGACCTTAAAAATCCTTTTCCACGTTTTAAACAAATTTTTTGAATTTACACCTACTGCAAATATTCATATGTGTATTTAAATAAATATATCTGTTAAATTCCATATTAGAATGTACTTGGATTTGGCTCAAACTGTAGTTTGTTATAAGGCCTCAAAAAATAAGATAAAAGCTAAAATTTTAGTCCTGGCCCTTTGAAGTCGGAAAATTGGCTTTATTAAGCTCTTTTTTTTTAAATGTTTCTAAAATAATGCCAAATGTCAAGCTATAAAGCTTAAATACCCGATGTAAGCGAGTTTTTTTTTTCTTGGATGATGCTTCAAAACTACTTTCATATAATAGGGTTTTGTTCAAAGGGGTGCCCTTAGAGTCCCAAATAGTATGACGAGCATTTTGTAATTTTAGCCTATATTTAAACGCTCACAACTTTGACCCCTTTTAAAATTTCTTGTTGTATTTTTATACACGCCAAAAGTTTTAAGAGTTATACTGTTAAAGTCGAGATCAAGACCTACAATGCATTTTTTTTCATTTTCTAGCTGGTTGTAGACAACAGTTATTGCAGTCACTTTTTTAAGTGTTGATTAATATCATTGTTAGTTATTGAAAATCATCATTGATAATACTAATAATAATAATAAAGTAATGAAAAAATCTATAGAATGTACATTAAATTCATAAATAAGTATATTATTTCACTGTGTAGTTAATGATTTTTACAGCTTCATTATACAAGAGCCGTTACCATTTGAAAACATTTTGCACTAGTGGCCTCCCCGTCTTGGTTTCGCCCGAGACTCACTAATAGAATACCGTGATGTGTTGACATGTAATGTGAAACGTTTTCAGCCGAAAATTTTACATCTATTTCTCATACTTCTCAGAGCGAAAATCTTCTTATAAAAAACGTATTTGTTTGGAATCCATATAGTTGATTTGGTCAAGTGAAAAGCTGTAAAAACAAAAAAAATATAATTATGCTGAAAAGTACCGTGCACTCCATACGCCATAAAACAATCGTTGGCCCTAAGAGGCCGTTGATTTCCAGCTTCTCGCATGCAATCTATGAACAGAGCTATTTTGTAAGGCGGTAAAGATTTAAAACTCACAAATAATATGTAGTTACAAAAAATTGTTTCTCTTATCTCAACTTTATTAACACAGCAGCAAAGTACAGAAGCTTAATCTTTACATTTTATATCGCCACAAAAATACAAATACATATTCTATCTATTTAAAAATCTGCGAGATTCAAGAAATTGCTATGAGGGTTATAGTGAAAAGCTTATCCTTCACTTTATAAATTATTTGTTTATCGATTCTGATACTGCTTTATTCTCGATAAATGTTCAGCGACATTTTCTTGAGACCTAAAATTGTGTTCGTAAGACGCATTTCAAGTTTTCCTTCCAATTCGACTTCTTGCAACTTTTGGCATAGTTAACGTGGTCCTTCACCTAACCCATTTACTTAAACTTACAGGGAAACTTGGAGAGATTGTTTTTAAAGTTATAAGGCATCTTCTCTCAAAATTTCAAGTCCCTTTATTAGGCAAATTTTTGAAAACAAGTCAGTCAAAAAATGCACTATTAACATGTACTGTCATGTAGGTTACTTTTCCATACTACGATATCATGTAATATCTCGTAAAGTAAACTCAAGATCGTAATAGAAAAAGTTTGTAGTGAAAGAAGAACTTTTCAGCTTTCTTATAATATAAAAAAAGTATGGGCTAATTAGGAAAATAGTATACGATATTTAATCGTAAACGTAATCAGTTATCGATCATGCAGAAATCGGTGGCAACGTCTGCTTTAGTAGGAGCGTACATGTCATTTTCAGAACCTTGCGTCAAAAAAATTTTTTTTCATAACTCTTACTTTAACTTTATTAGCATGTTTATTTGTATGTAAATGCAATAATATTATAGTCAAGTGCCAGTACAACATATTTTATGTTGCAAATAATACGCTAATCGAAAATTAGAAAACCACAGGGTCCCGTGTCACTTTGATATGGCACCATCGTGAAGAACCACCTTAAGACTTTTGTGAGTCCTAAAAGCTATTTTTTTCTACTTTACTAGCTTATAATATATTTTTTGGTAAGGTAATTCAATGTCTGATGACCCTGAAAAGGACAAATAAATTTCTAAAGTAAACTCTTGACTGAAATTATCCGCAAACGTGATTGCCTCTACACCTCAGGGTGATTTTCTCTGGCCTGTTATTGTGGCACCACACTCATTGAAAGAAGAACTAAAACGTTTAAAGCTTTGGAGTTAGTTATGGAACTTTTCCCCGACGTCTGCTGTTATAACGTCAAAAATATTGGTGTCTAAAGCACCTTTTTTTTTAACAGACTAGGAGGGATTGGTTCGTGATGCTTGCTTGTTGGAGACTGTACCGTTGTCTCAAGTTTATTTTTTTTCATAGCTGTTAGGTTCTCCCAGCACAGACCTTGGAGAGGATCAGTGATTCCTGATTGAATGCTTATAGCCGAGAGGGTAATATAGGGTCGTTGGTCACCAGGGTTCCCAGCCTTGCGAAGAATAACTCAGCTCATGACGTCTGCTAATAAATGACTAACTCGGTTTAATAGTGGCCAGCCTTACATAGTCTTTTAGTCAACGAATCTTTTTTGGAAATGGTAGTTAAAATGTACTTGTTAGCAAGGAACTTTAAACTTAGGTGTCCCTTAAAAGAACTGATCAGATTAACGGTTAAGTAGGGAACGTAAATATTTATAATGACCCTGAAAAGAGCCAGTGGAGAAATTTCCAGTTATTCCTTATTAATATTCTTGATGATGGAAAGCCAGCTACGGGTAGCTTGACTCTTATCCTTGGAATCTATATGTACAGAGGTCACTGGAAGGAGGTATGCCACTGACCAGAGAATATCTCGTCTTCAGATCTTTCCCCGGATAACCAACCGCTCATCGATAGTCGGGAAAGGGAGCAGGTTGTGCTCTGGCTAGACACATCTCCCGGTATTCCCCCAGAGATGTTGACGTTCCAAGCGCCTTATTTTCTGTAGCTCTTAGTTATTTTGGTTATCTGGGGTGAAAACCGAGTTATTTCGCTTGTCCATAAAAGAAGAGTGTCATCGATAGCTGAAATGCCCAGCTGCACGACAAAAAACTTTGATTTTGGTGTACTGCCAAAGAACGACTACGATAATCTACAACTCGATGGGGCATCTTATGACCACTTTTCACTATTTTTCATTTCGCGTTTGCTTCAATTTTACCTTGACGCCACATAGTGGATACTACTGATCTAAAGCGCAAAGCTAGCTTATTTTAGCAAAACTTTGAGCTTATTTATCGCTATTGTTATTAAACTATGCCAAAACCATCTTGGAATCTTTAAGAATCAGTATGCAAAATTTCAGCAAAATCTGTTTCGTAGTTTTCTTGGTTAGTAATTACAACAGTTTTAGTGACTTTGCTTTATATATTAGTAATATTCTATGGTAGCAGAATCGATTAGTCGAAAAAAATTATATTTTCTTGTATGGTTTCGACTTATTACAGAATTATATCTTCTAACAGTTTTCTTTCTCTTGCCAAAACTTCTTTTTCTGAAACGTAGAAAAAATTGAAATATTGTCAATTATTTATGAATGCAGGATAAACAAAAATGGTGACGATGTTAAGGAGCTTTATAAAATTATTTATGATCACTTGCATGATATGTAAAAATAAACTATTTGACTTATTTTAACTAAGGTATATGTATGTAGTAATAATTTTTTGAATCTTTTAAATTTTTGTGAGAGAATACGTTTAATAACACGTATCCCTTGGAAATCACTACATGACGAAGTTACCTAATAAGAATTATTATACAAATCAATATATAGTGTACTTTACACCTAAAATCTTCTGATCAAGTACTCGAACATTTTATCAGCTGTTAAAATGTGTACGCCCTAAAGTGAACCCTCCCGAGCAGTACGCTTAGCTGCTGCCTTAACGTCATCATATCGTATTGAAGGGACAGAACAGACTTATTACAGCATAGATTCTGCAGAATATAAAAGTAGTGATCACACTGATGAAAATGTAAGCATGAGATTTTAAATAGAAACTGTAAATATTATAGTTTAAGTATGACCACCACATGTTTTAAATTTAAAAGTATATGATATTATTATTTTCATAAAAAACTTGAGTATATTCGATGGCTGGTGCAATGGCACTTGACTACGTAAAACAAAATAATTGAAGTAAAACTCAGAAACAAAAGTAATAACTAGAGAAAAATTTGATTGTAAAGTTTTCATACCAAGTATTACATTAAATATAGGTAATAATTAATCTTTACTACTTATTATATACAGAGAACAGTTTCCAGTAGTTCTATCTTTTTCTACGTCAATCAATAAATCGCCAGGTCAAAGTTTTGATAAATGAGGTTCTTACTACAAAAGATCTTTGCTTTCTCATAGTCAACTGTATATATTTGTATCAAGATAGAAAAATTCTGAAAATGTATTTATGCACAATGATTTACAGAATCAAATGAGCACTGAAAACATTATATGGCAAGAAATTGTTTATCGTTAAGAAGCTTGATATTTTTTGCTCAAAGCTTATTCCTTATAAGTTTTTCTTTTTCTCTAAGAAATTTAGTTTTAAAATAAATAAAATGAAACTTTCAAATGCAAATTTTATAATTTGAGTTACTGTCCCAAATATCATATTGCTGGTATGAAAATTACAATTTTTTACATTGATTGTTTAATATTTTAATTGATAATTTTATACACATATGTACATATTTCTATAACAAAATACTATATTACTCACCTAGGGAGAAAAAATAAACAATGTCTCAGATTGCAGGCAATTGACACCCAAGGCGAAGCCGAGGGCAATAAGCATGCGATCAGAGAGATTCTTTGTTTCCTCCCGTGAGTTGTATACGATTTTTCATCAATCCTGCGCCAAGAGAAGGGATTTTCGTTTCGCGAAGCAGGACAAAAGTTCCTATTTTTGGCGCAGTATGATGGAAAAGACTTTAAGATGAAATTTCTAACTCTGAATACTCTAATTAAAAGAATGTATTGTATTTAATATATAGTGAAATGTCATACGAAAAAATATGTTGCATGTACATCTTAAGTTTTTTTGCGATATTAGAAACATCATCAAGAGAAATAAAAAACTGAGTTACACTTGTTAGTTGTATTCAATTATGTTACTTATACGTTGTGTGTACTCAAAAGTTTCCGTTTGCCGTTTCTCTCTTAGACCCTCCAACCATCTATGTGGTAACATAGCGGTCTCCAACGGAGCACTGGGCTTATTTCTTGCTTAATTTTCACACTTATTCACATTGTTATCCCCACTTTGGCTGAGTATGATGTCATCAACCTCCTTTTTATCTGTGGTGCCACATTTTCTACGGGTTTGGTCTTGCTTGGCTCCCATACGTCAATCTTCATTACTGGCCTGCCTTCTACGTCACGTCTTTTGATCTCGATTATCACTTGGGCCCAGAGTTCATCAGGTACGCCTTCCAATGGATTATGTATACAAGGTTTCTTTCGTATTTCTATGTCCATTGGAGGGTTAGTATTCTGTTCCGTGCATTCTTTTCTTTTCCCACCGGTTTTTTAATAGTCGTGTACAGTTTTTGAATATGCACTGTGTTCATTTTTTGTGGTGTGTCACGACACGAAATTATTATTTCCTTTGACGGCTCAGTTATTTGTAGTATGACTGAAAAATATGGTGACTTTCTGGTAAGGTATCAAGCTATCATTTATGTGATTTCTGTAATTTAACTCGTCTCTTCAGTATTGCAAGTGTACTAGTAGCCTTTATTCCCCTCTTAAATCATGGCTCTTTTTTTAAGTAGCCCAATTTTCTATCTGTTGATCCCCGTGGAATGGATTTTTCTCTCCTTGTAATGGTTGGTGTCGTTACGCCATTCTAGTCTCTTGTCATTTGCCTAACCTGTGCATTTTATTGCTCAAACTTTGAAAACTCTAGATGGGGGTCCATTGCTGTTGCCTTTCCCTGTATTTTCCTGTTGATCAGCTAGTTCATACAGCTCTTGTCTAAGACGCTGTGGGTTTGTTTCGTCTTTTATCAAGTTCTGTCAAAGCACATCAGGTGGCCTGTTTGTTATGCCCGGGCGGTACATAACTTTTACCCATAGCCTCGAAGCTCCGCTTTAAGTCTATTGGACCAGATGTCTGATTTCCTTGAACAGTGAAAATGTTTCAGAGATTTGTGATCTACAATCACTGTGAGCATTCGTCCATATAAATGAAATCTAAACTGCTTCTTAGTGAATACAATTGCTAGCAGCTCCTTATCATACGTGGAATAACAAAGCTCGCTCTCGTTTTAACAATGCAACGCGTATTTGCATAATCTGCCCTTTTCTATCTTATCTTGACTAAGAATTGCACTTAGCGCATAGTCCAATGCATCTGTCATCACGATCGAAATTTTGGGCGATGAGAACAGGTCCACTCTATAAAGTATCTACAAGGGTTTTTAACGCCTGCTCCTCTTGGTCGCCCCATTTAAACCCAGAACCCACTTTTAAGAGCTTTATAGAGATTGAAAAATTTGGAATAATATTTGAGAAATCAGCTGTATTAACATACGAATTCTAGAAATTGTTTTACTTTCTTTACGTTTGTTGATCGGGGATAACTTCTGGACCTTCTAAGTGTCTTTGAGTCAGCCATTATCTGCCTATTGCTTATAATGTAATCCAGCATTTTTGCTTCTTTTTTTTGAAAAACTTAAATTTTTTTGGTTTAATCGTGAGAGTAGCAGCTATGAATCGTTGTAAAAAATTTATAAATCTTCTTTCGTGTTTCTTAAAGTTGAGGGCAAAGACCATCATTTCGTCAAGATACACTTCGTGTATTTTCCCCTGGAAAGGTCTTGACTTGAGGTCTACTACCGTATTATAACGTGCTGATGCTAGGTTTTCTAAAATATCACTCTGAAACGGTAGCGGATAACATGAACCTACTGTAACTTCGTTAGAAAGTCGAATGTCTGTGACTACTCTCACCTTTTTTTTTATTGTTTGGCTCCAGTTGTTTTGCTACTATCCAGGTATTTGAGTTATATAGGGAGGTGGAGGGTTTAACTATCTCTGGTTAGAACACTTTCTTTACTTTGATTTTCATTTGATCCCTTATCTCCCGTAAATACCTTTATCTTTTGACAACGATATTTTTTTCTGATACCATTATAATTCGGTGTTTTAACAGGTGTGTTACCTTGAAAGGTTCCCCGTCAATCCTGAGCAGGTAATGGCTTGATTTGATTACTCTTTTTACATATTCTTTCTCTTCATTGTAGTATCCAGCTGTATCTACAAGTTGCATTATCTTATCCACCCGTTGTAATTTCTCTAGTTTATTTTCGTCTTTTGCAAAATTTCGTTTTTTTTTGACATTATTATTTCTTCATGAAAGAACCACATCAATGCTTTTTGTAAGTTTTCAACATTGTCCCCTCAACGTCTTCTGAGTGCTTCCGATGAATGTATTCGTATTCTAGCAGCTCTACTTCTGGAATTTGGACATATTTTATGTAGTCAGTCATACTATTTTATTCTGCAATTACTTTCTTCTTATTATTACTAGCTTTAAGATTTCCGAACAATATTCCTTTCTTTATCTCTTGGAGGGGTATACAACTTTTTTACTCCTGTTTTTTTTTATTCACGCATAAACAATTTGTTTTAATCTTGTAGGTATTTAAAGCTCCTTCAGCTTTAGCAGTGGTATCTCTACGCCATATTATCTCATCATATCTTCGGTAGTGCTAAATTGGCCCTAATATTGCTTAAAGCATTTCACTCTACGATTCTTTTTATGTCACTTGGTAAGTCATGGATGACGACATGTAGTGTGAAGTCCAATCCATGCAGTTGAGCTATCACTATGCCTGATGTTCTGCGTGCTTCGTAAGTCACGCTGATACTAAGTACTCAATACCTACTATCTATTAGCATATCAGTATTAAGATAATTTTTTCTTCATAATCGAAATCCTTGCGCCTGTATCCACACAAGAAGTCACCGTTTCGTTCCTCAACTGTGGGCCCTGTAACTCGATTGATGGTGGCCTATGCCCTGTTCTCGCAAGTTTGATAGTTATTTTAGGAAGCTATCTTATTTTTTCGTCACACTCTGAAAGCTTGGGTTGATCATTCACTACATGCGTGTCCAGTGCTTTTGTCTAAATACTCTTTTTTTGGACTCTTTTGCCTTTTCTTGTGCGTTTGTGGCTCCACTCTGTGGAAGTGCCTTCGTACTCTGCTAAAGTATGCTCTATCCGTCCCTGCACTGTATAAGTAATCGGGTTGTTATGGTGCATTTTTACCTCCACTATTTCTTATTCCAGTGACTGCAGCCTCTCTCTCACACATTTTTCCTCGCTGGACACGCTTTTATCTGACTCTCTCTCTAGCTTACGTTTGACATTTAGGGACCATTCCGAACATACTGCGAGTTTAAAGCTGCGGGTGCGTCTTTTCTGTTGTCTAAGAAGTATGCGCTGTTTTTCGGCTCTGGCGGACCCCTGTCCTGCAGTGGTGTGGTTTAATAAAATCTTAATTTTAGCCATTCCTGCTATCTTGATTCTTGTAGTTGTTACCATAACGGTTAAATGTAATTCTGTTGTTATTATTTTATGAGCCTTTATTGCCACAGTTGCCGTAATAACTATTACCTCTGGAACTGTATGTATTGTACCTGTCATTGAAGCTCTTATTTCTGTTAGTTATATGTTTCAGTTGAGTCATTATTGTTATAACTCCTGTATAAACTCTTGTAGTTATTTTTATTAAAATTTTTATTCCAGATGAATGCTCGGTCCAGCCGTCGCAGAATCAGCATTCTACGTTTACTGCTGCTGCTTCTCGTATTTCTCTTGTGATTTTTATTGCGTTCTCTTCTTGACTACCAGGTTTACTAATGAGCCCTACTTGGTTGTTGCCTTATTGTATGTGGGCAGTGCACTTACTCGTATTGCATGCCGATCTCTTTTAACTTTTAGCGCCTGCATAATTGCTTCCCCTAGTATTGCTGGATTATACCTTGCCATTCTTTAACTAAAATGTGAAAGTAATCCATATAAATTGTCCTACCACCTCGGATTCCAGGTTTACTATCAGCGTCTGTTTTTAAATTTGGGGAGCGTATGGGTTCAAATCGTACAATATCATTAAACTACTATACAATTGTTGTACTTGCTTACTGTAGTCATCTACTGCTTTGCTGTCGTGTTGTGTTATTATTTTTAATTTTGCCATGACTGAGTCTACGTTATTAATGCTGCAGTATCTATTGGAGAGCTTTCTAACTAACTCTTCTACTGTTCTAAACTACGTTAGTCTTGGAGTAAAATACTTTGCTGCCTTTACCTTTAGTCTATTTGCAAGGTCACCTAAAAAAAAATTCTCGTTTTCTGGTCCTATTTTTTGTGCAACCATTCGTGCCATTCTCTTAAACAGCAGTACGTTAATTGGGTCCTCGTCAAAAAACAGGATGTTGCTCACCATATGGCTGAGCATGGACAGAATATTTTGTTGTGCATTCTACGGTCTGCGTAGGTGATCATGGTTACGTGTAGTTTGTGCACTTTCTGTACATGGGGCCATGGTTATTGCTATATTTCCTTGTAGTTTATCCGTTCTCGCATCAGAATCGGACCAATTTGTGTTATTATTAGTTGGTGGTAATATCGTTGCTATAAACGCGACTTACTCTATTTTTTCAAGTTCGTTGCTGAAATCTTTTATTCTGTCCTATAGTTGTTGATTATATCCAACTTACATTCCCTCTTCTATGGCTTCTCAACTGCTTATAGTTATTGTTTAGCAGCCTTTCTGATTTTCCCAGCATGTTACCTTGTGTCACAAAATTTAGTCCTAGGCTCTCTGCTTATCGGCAGCGAATCTCAGATGATTTTTGTAGCCACATTACGTGACGTGTCAACTCTCTTGGCGTGTTTTACCCTAGCTTGTACTGTCAAAAATAGGCCCATTACTTTTGATTTAGTTTTTTCGTCTAGTATCTCAAACACTTCTGGTTCTATTTCTCATTTTATCATTTTCTATCTTGTATTTTTTTGTTCTTCTCTGTTAACTATATTGCCTCTCTCCGTTCTATCGTTATTCATTTCTTTCTCGCTATAAGCAAAAATGTAGAAGTACCCATAAAGAGTGGTATGATTGCTGTGTCTGTAGCTCAAATTTTCTCAAATGTATCCATTTTGTTTACACGACACACTCGGACCCTCTTTGAAAACTTCAGCCCACCCCGAGTCAGTATACATAGTATAGTATGAATGCGTGGGATTAATGTATCGGAAAAGATAATGCTTAGGGTCACAATAAACACACAAACAAACGGTAAAGAGAGTTTACTGCTTTTAGTGCTTGTTTTGATTTATGACACTTACTTTGTTTATTAAAACGCTGTTCTTTCTCCCCCCAGATCTCTGCTGTTTTCTGTTTTCGACGACTCTTTTACCACGTGAATTGTTTTTCCAACAAAAATTTTACTAGTCCCATGCGTCTTAAGTCTGTTGCCTCAAGTGATTTTTGTTTTGTGTTTTTAAAAAAAATCACTTTAACGGGAGTAGAGAATAAAATAATAAATAAAAAGAAATGTATACATATATGTATATATATGTATCAACAATTTAAAAAATTTCCCTAACTTTATGTTTACCTTATAAATGACTCTAATATTTTGCCTTGTGTGTAAGAGATACAGTTAATTATATTTCAGCCACCTCGTTCTCGATATGACGATGAATATAATGTTGTGCCATTTTTTTACAGTACGTTAGCCACAACTTTAGAGAGTATGTATCTATGATTTTTGAAAAACCAAAGCAGGAGGCACCAGCGCTCTTGATCGCCCTTTTCCGCTCACTTACTCTTTTTTTTATACTTTTTTTTATGCGTTAGTGACAACAAAGATTAGAATGAGATACCGCTTCTTTTGTGTTTTCTTTCAGTGTTGCCTGTGATATGGTAGTAAAAAAAAAAATTTGACGAGAACGAAGTTAAGGAAATGAGAGTTTGGCTGAAAAAGAGCTAGAAGTTGGTAAACCAGGCACTGACTGCTCAAAATGATCATCATGAAAAAAATTCGTTGAGCTCTGGTGACGAAGGCTTCTTTAAGGGAGAAGATGTCCAGACAGCTGAAGGTAGGAGTGCCTCCGTATCGACTTTTCTAGGAGCCTGCACTAGCTCGAAAACAACAGATGAGTATAAAGACACATAATTTTTCAGGTAATAAGGGGGTCGCGAGACCCATAGGAAGAACGAAGCTCTATAAAAATTAGTACTGCATTCATGTAGTTCACTAACACAAAAACTTATAAAACAAATTTTAAAAAAATGAGTTCAGTACTCACGATGGTTGAACTCCATGAGTTCTATATTCATGCATGACGCACTTACAAAGTTCAACCATCGTGAGTACTTAACTCAATTTTTTTTATTTTTTTTATTCGTTTTTTAAGTTCTTGGTTTATTGAACTACATGAATGCAGTACTAATTTTTATAGAGCTTCGGTTTTCCTATGGGTCTCCCGACCCCCTTGTTACCTAAGAAATTGTGTGTCTTCATACTCATGTGAGGTTTAAAGAACTTCATTATTACCGTGGGTCCCATGACCTATTTATACCCCCTGGTTTGTTTCTTTTAATTTTTTTTTTTTTTCTTGTTTTATTTTATTACATATTTTATATCATTATTTTTTTATATTGCATTTCATAACTTTTTTTTTCATTTTTCGTGTTTCCTTTATTTCATTTTTTTTTCATTTTTCTATTTAATTTTTTTTTTTCACTCCTTTTTTTTCATTGCATTGTATTTTTTCATGTCTTTTTTTATTTTATTTCATTTTTTTTCATATACTTTGTAATATTACTTTGTTTCTTTAATATTTTTTTTTAATGCATTTCGTATTTTTCATTTTTCTTAAATGTATTCCCTGTTTTTTTTTCATTTCCTTCTTTATTCCTTTTTTTATTTCATTAAATTTTTTAATTTTTTTTCTGATTTCATTTCCTTTTTCTAATTTTTTTTTTTTCATTTTATACAATTTTTGAATTTTTTTTTTGATTTCATTTTCTTTTTTTAATTTTATTTTTTAGTTATTTTTCATATTATTTGCTTAATTAATTACTACATTTATATAATTATGTGACATTGTAACATAAATTTTGTGTCAAATTCGAAATAAGCGCCCTAAAAAACCATTGGTACGTTCTGCAAGTCTATTGAATATGTTGATTTTAATAATTTATTTATTTTTCAAATAATTTACTTATAACAGTTATTATAGGCATTGTTTAAAAGCCAAAAAAAACGTTAGGTTTAAAACAATATGTCGGTATTTTATGCATTAAATGCTTAAAACACTTAATTTTAATGCGTAAATATTAACGCACAATAAAATTAATATTAATGCGTAAATAAATAACGCACCCGTTTAATTTAATCTACATAACCATGTTTATGCTAATTAAATTTTTTGTTTTTTTCAATTTATTATTAAGAAAAAAAAAATTTTTTTGAGAAGGAAGAGACTTCTAGTAAGTGACTTCCGTTTAATGGAAATCTGTCGTTTTTAAAATTCCAGCCCCCGAAGCACAAGACATAAAGAACTTTATTTGAATAAATGATTGAATAAATAGTTTATCATTAATCAAATGTATTATCAGTGAATGCATTTGAAAATAAAAAATAAAAAATTAAAATTTGTTTAAAAATTAATTGCTTGGGAGTGTGAAGGGGAATGGTGGGAAAAGGTGTGCAGGAGAGTAGCGCGGAACAATTGGAAGATATATGGTGGGGTGAGGGGAAATGTGTTGGAAACTGATGGTGAGGGCAACGGGGTAAGGGGAAGAACTTAGGAGGAAGAGACTTCTGGTAAGCCACTTCCATTTCATCAAATCTGTCGTTTTTAAAATTCCAGCCCCCCCAGTACGTGACATGAAGAACTTTGTTCTAAAAATGTGGATGAAGGCTGTATGCAGCCCTTACCAAGAGGGTTGTCTATACGCACCCATGCTAAAATGGTTATCAACAGGTGCTTGCAGAACACTGTGTTAATATACACGCTTATATTGGCCTACGCTTAATGGCTCACGGAAAAGATTAAAAATCATACAATATCACCAGTATACGTGCGCTGCAAAGTTTTGAGCTGTAGTAAGATTCTATTCTTCCATACTCCTTTGTGATCTGCAGACAAAACACTTAAGAAAAATAACGAAGACTATCAACAGCCGTTTGATCCTGAGCTTTAAGAAGCACTGGATTATGACCCATCTGTTTTATGCTCACTGGAAATGAACATTTACCAGGCTCTAATAAGACGCCTGAAATTTTTTGCCGAACAATACAGCCTTCCCAAGAAAGAAAAGGTATCACTTCTGCAGTCTTACAGGTGCCCTAAAAGCCTCAGTTTTCTTAGAGGCCCCAAATCTCAACCAGGAGATCTCTATTATCTTTCCCAAATATTCAAAAGTACACGATATACACATGCAGAAAAGACAGGAAGTCAGTCTGGAATTCTCCTATATAATTGTGGCAGGGTGAAAGAACTAATGCAAGGACTGAGCGACTCTGCCAAGCTCTTGGCTGATGTACATTACAGTCAGACCTAGTCTACTTATTACGTAAAAGACCTTTATTGTAGATACCGCAATTATGCAGAAAAATAGCGTGTGTGTTTCTTTCAAGCTTCGTCGTGTACTTCCCCAAAAAACTCTTTCCTTGCTTGCTCTTCCCGTCTCTTGGCCCTAAGGCCCCTTGGTACAAGATTTGAGAAGAGGGAGTGTCGTCTCACCTATACTTCTGTACGTTACGCAAAATTTTGACATTATATTATTATAATTCAAACTTATTGAAACATTTGGATAATGTTTATTACTTATTATAAAAGGTTAATAACTATCCCTGTTATTTATAATATTTTTAACTATAGATGTCCTTACTTTCATGTGTTTATTTTGATCATCATACAGAAAAAAGCAAAGCATCGAAACAAAACATTTTGATTTCCGTCAATTTTTATACTTTTAACAATTGTTAGAACTATGCCAATTGTATGTTTTTTCAAAGTTATTCGTTTGGTAAAAAGAATTGTTAGTAAATAAGAATCTTCAAAAAAATGTTTTCTCTGTTGTGAATATGTATTTAATTTGACTATGAATGGTGAAACAGTTTATCTTCAAGAATAAAATTTATATCATTATTCTTAGATACATAGTAATTAACAATTCTGCAAACATAACAAAAAAAAAAGGTTTGCTTAAAAGATTATAACATACCGTATCGTTTCTACAAATTGTATTCTTTACACAATTGTTCAATTGTTATAAAAATATGTATGCATGTAAAAGACGATGCTCTGATCTCATCTTATATACAAAATATTACGAAATAATGTTTTGTAAGGTTACCTACAGTTCACTTCATTTTATTTCAGTGTTATACTTTTTATGCTCCAACTAAAGTTGATGTTTTTATTGTTCAATTTCCTTGTATAATATTTACTTAAGACCTTCGAAAATGGTAGTAATAAAATCAGGATTTCAAAAAGTTGCAACAGATGTTTTAGTAAATATCATACAAGAAAATCAAACAACAAAAACATCAATTTTAGTTGGAGCATAAAAATTATAACACTGAAATAAAATAAAGTAAGCAGGTTACCTTACAGAACATTATTTTGTGATTTTTTGTATACAAGATAGGATTAGGGCATTGTCTTTTACATGCATACATATTCTTATAACAATCGTATAATTAATAAAATTTGTAGAAACGATACTGTATGTAATAATAAACAAATTTCTTTTTTTCTGTTTGTAGAATTGTAAATTACTATGTATCTAAGATTAATGGTAAAAATTTTAATCTTGAAGATCTAATTCTGATGGTGTATATAAACATACAACAAACGTACAATTTTTTTAAGCATATGGTACGCTTGAATATCATTAAAATGAACGACTCCAAATTATTTCTACCACGATACACTTTATTTGCTGTTTTATAAAGCTATTTTTATCTTATAAGAAAGATTAAAACTTAGTTAATACTTAATTTATTTTAAAAAAAATCCGCGATTCAGCGTGTTTACTGGTCACTGTGATAATTAATAAATTAGAATAAACAATAACGCAAGTGCCAATCATCACACAACTGAGGGCGCCTACTAGTCGCTTCATTAATAAACAAAATGACATAAGCGCCAATTACCTAACAAACTGGGGTGCTTTCTGGTGGCAGTAATAATTTATAAAATTTATTAACTAACAATGCAAACACCAATCATTACACAACCGTGGGTGCTTACTGGCTGCTTATTTAATTTATAACAAATCAAATAACAACACAAGCGCCAATCAACGCACAGCCCAGGGCACTTTCTGGTAACTGTAATAATTAATAAAATTTATTAACTTACAACGCAAGTAACAATCACTACACAATCTAGGGTATTGACTGGTCATTGTAATAATTCATAAATTACAATAAACAATAACGCAAGCGCTAAGCACCACACAACCCAGAGTGCTTACTGGTCGCATTATTTCTTATTAAAAAGCATTAAATAATAAATAGAATGCCAATCAAGCGTTACCAATAGTGACCAGTGAGTGCCCTAGATGATCTGGTGATAAGCACTCTTGTTATAACTTAATAATTTGTATTAATTGTTGAAATGATAAGTAAGCGCTCCGGGTTGTACGATGATTGGCGCTTCTATTATATTATTTATTTTATTAATATATAATGCGACCAGTAAGAGCCCCAGATTGTGTGGTAACTGGCACTTGTTTTTTTAATTAATGAAGCTTATTAATTATTACAACGGCTAGTATGCTCCCCAGGTTGTACGGTGATTGGCGCTTGTGTTACTTTGTTTATTTTATTAATAAATAAAGTGACCAGAAAGCGCCCTGGTTTTTATGGTGATTGGCGCTTATGTTATTTTATTTACGAACGAAGCTATCAGTAAGTGCCCTGGGTTGTGTGATAATTAGTTTATTGGCTACGTACACGATTTCTCAGAAGCAAGCTGGAGAACTCTCTGTACAGAAGCAAGTATCAGACTGGACAAGGCTCACGGAATTTTTCCAGTGGTGGTACCTTTACGCTCTCTCTCTCTCAACCCTTCTTTTTGATGATGTGTGCAAATTATCAGACGTGTCGTTCATTTCGAATGTCAATTGGCCCTCGGGATGCAAATAACGCCGAAGGTGCGTGAGACAGACTAAGTGAGTTCTGAAGGGGGAGAGAAAACGAAAATCTAGAGTGTGTATGTGAAGTGAACGAATTAAGGCGCGATTTTAATATTTGTTGAGGACAAACGTACTTTGAGCCTTGATCCTCCTCCACTAACATGGTAAGACTCGATTTAGTCACTGTTGACTAAACACTTTTACTTCTATGTATCTAAGTTTGATCACGATCAAAGTACTACACCCAAAGTACTACAGCCAAAATGCAGCAGAAGCAGCCTGCACTGCAATACCTATACATATTAAGGTCTTTTTTTTTAATTTGACTTCTGTTATGTCGCAGATTACGGCAATAAAAAACAATTTCTTGTGTTAATTTCGTAGGTACTAGACTACACTGTTTGTAGCAAAGTGGCTCTTGATAATAAAATGATAGGGCTCATAACAAATACAGGTTATGTGACGTAGTGTTGTGAAAAAAAATTTTTTAATGCAACTATACTCAATATGCTACACAACATACTTGTATTACGAGCAAAAAAATGTGTTACCAGTTAAACACTTGTTTTGAACAAAAAATTTTAATTTAAAAAATAAAATTGTTGCATTTTACTTAAATCGTTAGACTAATATTGATTGTTTAATTATTTTGCAATGTCAGAATCTCATTCTAACCCAAAAAAGTTAGAAATTTCATGTTCAAGTGATTAATAGACATTTTTTTAATAGATAGCAAAGTAACGTAGGAAATATTAAAAAAAAAAACAATTAGAGCTAGCTCTTTATGCATTCTTCATTTTGATAACTAAGTTACGTAATTTTGTGGACTATTATTTCCCGCTAAAAAAAAGTTAAAAAAAAGAAAACATCTTGGAAAGAGCCATTATAGTGTATGATTTGGTATATTTCTTAATCTTCAACTTTACACACTTAATGAAAACATCTCAATTAAAATTATAATTTTTTCGATGAATTGCACTTATATTTATTTTATAGAGTAACTTTTTGCAATACACGAGGTATTTTTACTCCGTGTTGCATCTTACTAATATATAAAGCAAAGTTGCCAAAAATCTCTAACCGGGAAAACTACTGAACCGATTCTGCTGGAGTTTTGCATACTGATCTTTAGTCATCCCAAGATAGTCGTCGCAAAGTGTTTTTCTTGAAAAAGCTCATAACAATAGAAATAAATAAGTTCAAAGTTTTGCTAAAATAAGCTAGCTTGCACCTTAGTTCAGTAGGATCCACTGGGTGGCGTCGAGGTAAAATTGACGCTACCTGGAGTCAAAGATAGTTAAGAGTAGTTATAGTAAGTCCTATTGAGTTGTCGATTACTGCGGTTGATTATCAGCAGTATACCAAGAACACAGTTATTAGTTGTACAGCTGAGCATCTAGGCTACCAATGATACTCTTTTTTCATGGGCAAGCCGCATACATTGATTTCTACCACGGATCACCAAGATAACTGAGTGCCACGGAAAAATAGGAATTCTGAACATCAACGTCTCCGGCGTAATATCAGAAGACGTATGGCCACAGCTTAACCAGCTCCTCTAATACTACAGGGTTTCAAGGCCCTTCTTCCAACCGACCTGGTGCTGCCACTACACCTATTGCTACAACAGTAAGCCAGGAAGGACAACCCTGAGGAGCTTTAGTAGCCACATTGGCTGGAAATTTTATCAGCTGCTTTCTCAGTGGTTTGTCCCTACAGCATTTTCACAGGGAAGGTATTCTTCAGGACCACTTCCCTGACTAACTGTCAATACTTAATAATCCTGGAAACAACCCAAAGACTAAATAGTCTTCGCCCAGCCACGTACCTCACTCCAGCATGTTCTCCATATCCAGAGACTTCAAGGGCACAGGTCAAACAACTCAGGGTCCAAATATCCAAGCTATGTGATCCCTGTCGACTAAACAAAGATAAGTGGAAGATATTTATCGTTTACAAAATGGTAAATCCAGTTTGTCAGATCAGCAATCCACTAGCAGCTCTCGATAATTAAGGATAAAAAAACAATCAGTGTCGCTACTGGCCCTTTTCAGGGCCATTAGTAAATTTTGCCTTGATTCAACTACCATCGATATCATCGGTCCCTTTAAAGGCTGTTAAACGTGAAACTATATGGCCAGAAAATATTTTTTTATAAGACTGCTATTTTAGGCTTATGTCTTGTAGTCAATTACAACGATTCGTCCACCAAGGATCCATATAAAGCTAGCCAATTTTAAAACAGAGTCAGTCATTTATTGGCAGACATCGAGAGCAGAGCTATTAGTCAAGAGTCTGGGAACCCCGGCCACTGATGACCCTCTATACTCTGAGAACATGAACCAGAAATTTACCTTTCCTCCAAGATTTGCGCTTAGCTAACTAAGTCAATCTTATCGGTTCTTTTAAGGGCCGTTTAACGTTGAACACCTTTGCCAAAATATATATCAGAACTTTACAACATTTGCGAAAAATGTCTTTTTTTAAGGGCTCGCAAAATTTCTTAACAATGCTTTAAATCAAATGAAGAACTTCTAATGCTCCAAATGCTTATAACTTTAGGTGCAGAGAAACGTACGCAGAACATTCATCGAGATGAGAACAACAGTGGCAAAAATAACGAATAAATTATCCAAGTGGCAGATGCACTTTCTATTATAATCCTAACATCAATTACTTGAATCTTTCAGCAATAAAAAATTGGTAGAATGGTTTGTATTTGCACTTATTGTGGCGCTAAAGAATGGAGATATAAAGCTCCAGAGCTTTGTTGTTTTTCTTAATCCATTGAAAAACCCTCTTTAATTGGTAAGGTGACTGTTGATGGACGTACGACCTTTATCAAAATATTTTTTTAATAATATTAGACGTTACAGTACTCAATTCCAAATGACATTATTTCGAGGTAAAGAGATCAGAAAAGAAAACTTTATGCCAACTTTAAAAATTCAAGGTGAAGTACACCACTTAATAGGCAGCTTACTTCCTGAACAGAACAAAAACCCGCAGCGCTTATAAATCTATTTCATGTCTGAAGCATAATAAATTCTTATTCGATCAGATAATGCCCTTAAAAAGGACTTTGATTAAATCATAACAAAAAATTATGCATGATTGCAATTCTGTTATGAGAACTTTTAAATCCAATTATAATTCTTAAACAGTAGGTAAATATGAAAACTTAAAATTGATTAATTACTAATGTCAACCGAACCTCTGTTAGGGAATATCGAGCACGATAGCATGCGCTTAGGACGAATACAGTTGCTACACTAATAGTTGACGGCAGAAAAGACACTAGAAAGATTATTCTACATGGTCGGCATGGGCGGTTTGAACGAGTTTTTGAACTCCACCGATTACACGACTCCTTGCAATATCCTTCTATGTTTGTTTATAAAGAAAATATTTTATTGATACACTACTTCACAGTCTTTCAAACAAAACTAGTTCTTGCATGAAATTTTACTTTTATAGGTCTATGTCAAAAAATGATCGTATTTAATACCTGCTTCATTATAAGAACTCACTCAATCGGTTTGTTGATGATATGATGACAGAAACCATCACAGAGCGTTTGCTTTACTTGCGAACACATTAAAAACAACAGCATGCTGAAAATTATATGTATCTACGAGATCCAATAAATAATGAGGATAACATTCAACCCTCTAATATTGGACAGCTCGTAATCTTACCATTCTCATTCACTGGCTCACCATAATAAATACACGAAAAAACTAAAGATGCAACAGCTTACGTGCGTGCATTTGGGCGTTCATGTTTTTTATTACCCTTATATGTAACCCTTAGTGGTTGGAAATAAGAAATGGATTACACGAAAATCAGAAATCTTAACATAGGCATGACATTGTTTCGAGGGTTTTTTACTTAAAACTAACGAAACTTATAGATATCCTGACTAAGAAAGCAATATACGGTGAAGTTGATGCTTGAATCTATAGCGTTCAATAGAAAAAACGAGGCCTACCTCATACTTTTGTGGCTAAAAACCAAGATTCAGCCAGATGGAATATACTATACCATTTGAGATGAATTACCAGATCCTAAGCAAGACTTCTTGCTATTTAATATCATTTAAAAAGTATGATTCATGAATCTTATGGTGTATTCAACATGGCTTCACCATGTATTAATAACAGAAAATGTACTATAAAGTATCTTCGAAATTTTTTAAGACAATCACAAAATGCAGATGATGGCTACCCAACCTATCGTAGAGAGAGCTCTTGTAAATAAAGTTCATAGTTCTGCAGTTACAATTCGTGGCAAAGATGTACAAATTGACAGCCATTGGGTTGTACCAAACTCACCAGTCTCATCTTGATGTTTCGATGCTGACACATATATCGAATTTTTTCATTCAGTGCAAACAATTAATCATATTTGCAAATACATCAACGAAGGAACTGGTCATGTGGCTTAATAAGTAGGAAATGTTGATGAAATTGCCGACCATGCCAATGCACGCTATATTTGTTTCTCCGAAGAATTTTGGCAGTTTTTTGATTTTACGATTCTCACGCAATATCCTACAGTCTTACACTAGATGTTGACCTTGAAAATTATCAAAGAGTAAAAACGACATTGACTACTTTTCTAAAATTTGCATAATGGATGATTTTGCAAAAACTCTATTATGTTCTGGAGTTGCCGCCTATCAATGATGGATCAATCAAAAATTTGTAAGAAGAAAACAAGAAAAAGATGTTCCAGTCTGGCCAGAAGTAAATAATGATTCATCTATAGGTAGAGTTTATACGATTCATCCCACTCAATGAGAGTGCTTTTATGTTTGAATGTTACTTAAATATGTTCAAGACCCAACTTCGTTCGAGTACTTGACAACCGTTGATGGTGTTTCTTATCCAATTTTCGAAGCCACCTGCCAAGCACTTAGTTTATTGAACAATGATGATCAATGAAAAGAAACAATAGAAGATGCTGCTTTGTCTGAAAATCCATCTAAACTACGTGACTTATTTGCAATCATTTTAGTTTTTTGTGAACCATCGCAACCTTAAATTCAGTATGATGTGTTTAAATAACAATTATGTGAAGACAGAGGTTTTATTGAAATTGAAGACAAGGTCATTTCTTTCTCAGAAGAAAATTTGGCTTCATTTAGGCTGAATTCACCTGTTCAAGATAAGCTCTGTACTAATAATACTTTTGAGCATTCCATCAGACGTAGTTATGATTATAACTATTTACATAATTTCGTTAATCAAAATCTTTCAAAGTTGGTTCCAGATCAACGACAAACTTTTGATCGTATAATTCATAATGTCTTAAATAGTAGTGAAAAAGTTTTCTTCCTAGATGCTCCTGGAGGCACTTGAAAAATACTCCCAATCAATCTAATGTTTGCCCAAGCAAACTAAGCTGGAAAACTATCCCTTGGTGTCGCATTTTTTAACATTGCTGCTACTCCCTTGAGTAGAGGTTCAATAGCTCACTCCACTTTCAAACTCCCATTGTGTGTTTTTTGGAGAAGATTACACGTGCCCGATACTTCAAAATGGCCCTTTAAAAAAAATTCTTAAAGATACAACATTTGTTGTATGGGATGAGTGCGCAATAATTTATAAAGATCATATTAAAGCAATTAATACAACACTGCAAGATTTCAGTTCAAACCAGAAACTCATGGGTGGCATTACATTTTTTTTTGTGGTAATTTTAAGCAGACGTTACCAGTAGTTCCAAAAAAAACTAAAGCTGACATTATTCATGCCTGTTTAAAATCATTATTTTTTTAATATTCCGTAGAGTCTCTTTATTAACGTACTAATATGAGAGCACATCCTTTTGAAGAAAACACGAAATTTCCAACACTGTTAAAAATGGAAAAGGTATAATATAAAATAAAAACAGTCTTACCACTATAGATCAACTCATTGAAAAACTAGTTACAACTGTCATTAATCTTATTTCTGAAGTTTACCCAGGAATTGAAAATTTATCAAACAAATTATACCAATGGTTATGTGAGGGAGTAATTATTTTACCAAGAAATTATATAGCAGAGAAAATTAACAACATTATTCTTTAAAAGTTTGCAGCTGATTCTCGAGAGTACTTCTCCATTAATTCAGTCATCGTAACTGAAGATGCTGTTAATTATTTTCAGGATCTTCTAAGCTCTCTAAATTCATCAGGATTTCCACCCTATAAGTTGAGTTTGATAGTTGGATCTCTGATTATGCAACTACGTTATCTTCAACCCCCAAACCTGTGTAATGAAACCAGACTGCAAATTGGGACTCTGCGAAATAATGTTAAAAAAGCTAATATCTCAGCAGGTCCAGCATCAGGATAAATAGCTTTTATTCCAAGAATTTGGATGATACCAACTGATTTATCTTTTCAGTTTAAGCGTTTACAGTTTCCTGTCAAAGTTTCTATTGCCATGATAATTAACAAGTTACAAGGACAGACTTATCATTTTGTGGGTGTGAATTTAAGATTCAACTGCTTTTTAAATGAACAATTATATGTCAAGCTTTCAAGAACTGGTAATCTAAATCATCAGATTGTTTTAATTCCTTCTGGAAGTATAACTACAATTGTTATGAATACTAAAATTTTGTGATTGAAGAAAAAATTTAAAACTACTTTATTTATCAGTGTTGAATCTTTAGAGCTTTAACAAATTACTCTTTTTATATTATAATGTGAAAAAGTACAATTAACGGCCCTTTTGAGGGCCAACACATTTCTTATGGCATAAGAAATGCACGGTTCTTTTTATCATCATTATATTTCATTTAATTCTAACAGTACTTCTAATAAGAATTTTTTGTGCGGAAAAGTAACAAAAAAAAAGTAAAATTTTTCACTGAAAACATTCTATGTAACGTGTTAACACACATGTGCTCCATTCAGCGAGTCTCGGGTAGAGTCTAAATGACGTAGTCGCTAGTAGTTCATAAGTAGTCTAATAATATTAAGCATCTTAATTATTACTATGTAGGGAATTTTGTAATAAATAAAACTTCTGACGCTAAACGAACCAAAAAAGACCTCAATGCACTATTTGGTCCTATTGTTATTTTAAGCAGGCCAAATAATCTCGCAAATTGCGTTTAATATTTACATATTTTTACTCATCATTTTTAAATGTGTAAAGATTTCTTACATAAGTTATTTGTATTCACTGTCACAAATTTTTTTTAACGATTGGTTTTTTCAAACAAAAAAATATTTCTTTCCACTAGGGCACAGTGCTTTAAAATAAAGAGGGCCCTTTTTATTCTGCAATTACTCTGCTCCTTCAGGTGGGAATAAATATTTCAGCCATGCGAGGCCCAAAGTTAATTTTCACCCAAGGGCGCACTATAGTTGTCAGGTGCAAAAATGTTTTTGCACCCTCGGAGCAAAAATATGTTGTTCTAAACTTAATTACAGGCATGTA